>NC_133330.1:264457449-264802256 GCF_042186555.1 Aquarana catesbeiana
TAGCATTTCTTTTTGAATGCTTTTAATGAATAAGTGGAACTACACTATTTAGGTATCTCTTTAAATTTTGATGGTTTACTTCCATTGATAAGTAAATTGATGAAGTGTTTGAGATGTTTATATGACCCAGCCTTTCTTAATTTATAATTATTTATGCATAATCCGGCCCCTATAGCTTAAATTAGAACAAATTTGGTGAAGCGCACCTTTCTGTGGTTGTTGAAGGTGGGCACAGGGCACAGGGCACTTGTATTTGGATAGCATCACTTTGGTGGCTGGTTGAAGAGTCACTTTACACTGATACCACAAGAATTATATTTAGGACTTCTGATTTTAGTAACGTTTTGGTTTTGTATTTGAGTAATATGCACTGATGTAATCACTGTAATTGCTAATACATGGTAATGCATGGCTATGGCTCTGCTTATAAAGAGAAATTAGAAAACATTATCAGTACCTCTCTGAAGTACCAACACGTTTGTCCTTATTTTATCTGAAAATCCTGCAAGTGCAACTGCAAATGTCTGCTGATCTGCCAGAGATCCTGTGTGCTCCTAATTTAAATACACATTCCCTGGAACTTGTGGAGCGTGTCAGATACCCTTTAGAAACCTTGTCTCGTGGTAGTGCGAAAAATGAAAGAACTTGCAGCGGGTTCATATATGTGCTAGAAGAGTGTCTATAAATCTGTCATAACTCGTGGCGAGACGAGGCGGGGTTTTACAGGCAGAAATTAAAGTGGTACCAAACCCCTGTAATAAAAACTAAAATAAAAACTTCTGCAAAATGATAGCATGATGTGCTAGTATGCATTGCATACTAGCACATTATGAAATACTTACCTTAAAACGAAGCTCTTAAGTGGCATGCTGTCACCTCTGAGAGGGCTTCCATCTTCTCCCGGTCCTCCTTCCAGGTTTGTGGCTGGAGCTGCGATGATGTCCCTCCCACACATGCGCGCAGGAGCCCTTGATTATGGCACGGTGCTCTAAAGGTCCGGCACAGTATTCCGGACCTTCAGAGCACGTCTTTGTACATCCCCATGCTCATGGACCAACATTGCGTTTCCAATCAGATTCTTTTGAAAACTGACAGGTGGATCTGATTGGCTACTCATGTGATAGGGCCCATTTTGACCTAAAGCTTGGAAAACAATCACATGAGGCCAGTCTACCTGGAGCATTGTGGGTGTGACGCATCATTAGAGACTGCAGAGAGCCTGTTTTCAATCAAATAGACCCTGTCTGGTAGACTAGTGGGGTCATGGAATCCGCATGGCACAATCAACGTGCAGCACTGTTAAAGTGGAATGAAAGGCCACACAACAATATTTATTATTATTATTATTTAAGGTACTTGTATAGCGCTGTCAATTTACGCAGCGCTTTACAATACAGTATATCTGTTAAAGAGGGAATAAACCCTGATGGGTTTACTTCCTCTTTGTTTCCCTGCAAAGGTAAAGCATAATGGGCTACTATGCATCGCATAGTAGCCCATTATGTGTCACTTACCTGAAACCGAAGCCTGCGATGTCCCCGATTTCCTTGCCGGCTGGAAGCGTCCATCTTCCTTTCTGGGGTCGCAGACTCCGTCTCTGTGACTGGGCAGAGTCACGAGCACGCGGCAGCCGCCAGTCACAGCATGACCTCTACTTGGAACGGCACAGCGTGAGATTTCTAAAGTGCGCATGCGCCGAATAGGTCGGCGCATGCGCAGAAGAAATCCTTGTACAGGGAATTGTAAATATCTCCTAAACCGTATAGGTTTAGGAGATATTTACAGCACCTACAGGTAAGCCTTTAATATAGGCTTACCTGTAGGTAAAAGTGTGTTGTAAGGGTTTACAGCCACTTTAAATGTTACTTATCCATTGCTTGTGTACTCTTTGCAAACATTTTCTACTAAAGTGTCATCTAAATAAATGTTATTCCAGGTTGATCACAAAGCTCCATCTCTACCCCCTTGATGTGAAATCTCTGCTGGCCGACAACGCTCCGGAGCAAAGGACGGTCCTTCGCTACGGGATTCAACAGCGCCACCGGCCGGCAGAGACGCGTGGACCAGCCAGATCTTTTGTGTTCACGTGACCGCATAGAGAAACGTATAACAATTGTATTCAGATGGTGAGGTAGTAGAAAAGGTCTACGGGGGTGTATAAAAACAAATGCGCAAAGCTTGAAAATGTATTTGCACATTTGGTAGCCCCATATAAATATTTAATTACAAACTATAGAGAAAAACAAGAGTTTTAAGATATTAAAATTGATCGCTAAAACTATATTTGTAAGCATTTTACATTCACATATGTGTTTAAAAAAAGAATGCGATTATATTTTTCTTTTGTTGTTGAATCTCTTTGTGAACAGTAGCTGGAGAATGTGCGCAGTTGGCTTTCTTTAAGAGACGAGCCGCTGACACCGTCTCTGGGGGCC
This sequence comes from Aquarana catesbeiana, assembly GCF_042186555.1. Lineage (NCBI taxonomy): Eukaryota > Metazoa > Chordata > Amphibia > Anura > Ranidae > Aquarana > Aquarana catesbeiana. The sequence goes on from NC_133330.1 coordinate 264,459,885, forward strand.
GCACTCATCACTAATCTGACATGCTGAGGATATGACAGGGCAGCTTGAAATAGTCTGCTAGATGTTTCCTGCTATAAACCAGACAGAGATAGAGGACAAATGGAATGGGGATAAATGTGCATGGAGCAGACAGATTACAGCACAGAATAGATATTAATCCTCCATCATTCTGTAACTGAGATTCCCTGGTGTTGGGGGGGATTTATGTGGCTTTAGATGCCCTGCTTTTATGGTATAAAATATTAAACATGTATAATATGTACATTTACATCAAGGAGACTTTTATCCTTTAAATTCAAAATGTCTGTCCTCACGTTGTATCAATTCAGTTCCAGTTTATGACAGTTTCAGCTGTGGGTATAGGTTAGTGTATATGGAGGTTTTCTATTTGTGTGTGTGTATTTTTTTTTTTTTCTGTGTTGGTTGAACTAGATGGACTTTTCTTTTTTTCAACCAGATTAACTATGTAAACCTGCCAATTCTTATTATGCGTGTTCTTAAAGCTGAACTCCGGGATAAGCAAATATTGTAATACATTCACTGTGTAGTCTTTCTTAAATCTTGGTGTGCTTTGTGTATTTCCCCCAGACCCGTGTAGTAATCCAGCATGAAACTTTAACTTAATGAAACTTTAACTCTGTGCAGGAGCTTCCTGTAAAAAAAAAAAAAGACCAATCACTGCTGAGCTCTCTCTTTGTATGGGGTGACTGGTCTTGTATCCGCCTCTTTCTGTAGCTTTCCTGTAGACATCTTGAAGGGGGTGGGGTCTGCTAGGTCCCTCCCACAACTTTGCTTTCTGCACAGGCTATGTTCAGCACAGTGATGATGTCACCACTACTTGTGCAAGGCAATATTTGGGTTTGCAAAGGCATTTGGTGCACACAAAGTGGATTAATTTATGCACTATATTGTTGAAAATATTGGGACACCTGACTTTACACGCACATGAACTTTAATGGCATCCCAGTCTTAGTCCGTAGGGTTCAATATTGCGTTGGCCCACCCTTTGTAGCTATAACAGATTCAACTCTTCTGGGATGGCTGTCCACAAGGTTTAGGAGTGTGTCTATAGGAATGTTTGACCATTCTTCCAGAAGAGCATATTTGAGGTCAGGCACTAATGTTGGGTGAGAAGGCCTGGTCGAGGTCAGGACTCTGTGCAGGCCAGTTAAGTTCCTCCACCCCAAACTCACTCATCCATGTCTTTATGGACCTTGCTTTGTGCACTGGTATGCAGTCATGTTGGAACAGGAAGGGGACATCCCCAAACTGTTCCCACAAAGTTGGGAGCGTGAAATTGTCCAAAATGTCTTGGTATGCTGATTCTTTAAGAGTTCCCTTCACTGGAACTAATGGACCAAGCCCAACCCCTGAAAAACAACCCCACGCCATAATCCCCCCTCCACCAAATGATTTGGACCAGTGCACAAAGCAAGGTCCATAAAGACATGGATGATCAACTTTGGGGTAGAGGAACTTGACTGGCCTGCACAGAGTCCTGACCTCAACCTGATGGAACACCTTTGGGACGAATTAGAGCGGAGACTGCAAGCCAGGCTTTCTGGTCCAACATCAGTGCCTGACCTCACAAATGCGCTTCTGGAAGAATGGTCAAACATTCCCATAGACACACTCCTAAACCTTGTGGACAGCCTTCCCAGAAGAGTTGAAGCTGTTATAGCTGCAAAGGGTGGGCCAACTCAATATTGAACCCTACGGACTAAGACTGGGATTTGAAATGCCCACTCTTCTCTGTACTTTAATCACTTGCTGACCAGCCACTGCACTTATACTGCGACAAGTCGGCTCTCCTGCGTGAACCGACATACCCATACGTTGGTCCGTGCATGTGAGATTGCAGGGACGCGCCCGCGGGTCCGGCAGACTCAATGTCTGCTGCCCGCGATCGCTGTACACAGAGGCAAAACAAGGATCTGTCATTGTAAACAAGACGGGTCCCTGTTTTGACGGGACATCTCAGAGATCTGCTGTTCACAGTGATTGGGAACAGCTCTCTGTCATGTCCCAGGCAGCCCCCCCCCCCCCCCACAGTTATAATACGCTGAGGGAACACATTTAACTCCTTAATCGCCCACTAGTGTTAACCCCTTCCATGCCAGTGTCATTTATACATCGATCAGTGCAATTTTATAGCACTGATCAATGTAATAATGTCACTGGTCCCCAAAAAGTGTAATTTGGGGTCAGATTTGTCTGCCGCAATGTCGCAGTCCCACTAAAGATTGCAGATCGACGTTATTACCAGTAGAAACAATAAAAAAAATTAAAAGTCCCTAAATCTATCCCATAGTTTGTAGATGCGATAACTTTTGCACAAACCAATCAATATATGCCTATTGCGATTTATTTATTTTTTTTTTTTTACCAAAAATATGTAGAATACATATTGGCCTAAACTGAAGAATGAAAATATATATATATAATATAATTTATTTATTTATTTTTTTTTTTTTGGATATGTATTATAGCGGAAAGTAAGAAGAAAGTTAAAAAATGTATTTATTTATTTTTTTTTTTCAAAATTGTCACTCTTTTTTTGTTTATAGCACAAAAAAAAGCAGAGGTGATCAAATACCACAAAAAGAAAGCTCTATTTGTGGTAAAAAAAGGACATAATTTTTGTTTGGGTGTAACGTTGCACATCCCGTGCAATTGTCCATTAAAGTGATGCAGTGTCATATCACAAAAAATAGCCTGGTCGTTAAGGGGGCAAATCCTTCCGGGGCTGAAGTAGATGAGGATGTACGGAGATATAAGTTGTATATCAAGGTCCCATTGGATATTTCCAGAAACTAAGCTGCTCTTCATCTGTCCGACTCTTCCAAAACAATAGAACTTGATGATATATTGCTTTTGGGTGAAAGGTGATCAGTGAGGTGTTTACTGCTCTAATCCCTTACGAATCACAATGTTTATGAAGTAAACGCCTTACTAATCATAGGTAATCATTCACCCAGCCATTCACATACTGCAAGAATAGAAATAGATTGGGATTTAGTTGCTGTTAATACATATATTGTCCTAAGCAAGATAGTTTGAGGCCTTTATCCTTTAATTATGAAGTTAGAATAATCTGAATGTCAATAAAAACACCTTTTAATCCTTTGCACAATGCTGGCCAAACACCAATAGAAATTCCTTTGAACGCTCATATGGAAATTCAGTAAAAATGTCGACATTTTCGATAGTAGTACCACTATGGACTTGAAAAGGTTTGTATGAAAACCCACAAAATGTATTTGATTGCCATGCCAATGCTTCAAATTCTACGTTCGCGTTTAGGAAGCAAATTTGTAAAAATTCTGAACGAAAGCCACTTTCACGGTTAGAATTTTGTTTGTTTGAGAAGAATTTTTCTTATCACTTCAGTGGAAAATGATTGTCGCTTTAAACCCTAGTGGTAAAACTACCAAAAGTATCAAATGTATTTTTTTTTTTTGTTTAACAAATACTTACATTTTTGATGTCCTTGTGTCTTCTAGTTCCTTTGTCCCTCCATCTTTCTGCCCAAAATGCGCGTGGTAGTAGGGGCCACTGGCGCTGTCCTGCTGGCATGTGTGTTTGGCCAGTGCATACGGAGCCCAGAATGTATATGCACCCGCGCTGTGTTTGGCCGGTGCATAGGCACTACGGGGTCCCTGGCGGATGCACAGTGTGGCCTCTGGTCGTCTTGTGCTCTGAAGTGTAAGTTCACCTTTACCAAAAAAAAACACTACGCTGTTCCATTTAGCAGCATAGTGTGCTAAACATGCCTTCCAGCCAGGGCTCTCTTTCAGTTTAAAGAATGTAGGTCAAAACCTCATTAAAAAGAATCCTTCCTAAAATCCTCTACAGCGAACAATAGCTCCATCCTGAGTTATTGTAGAAACGGCGCAGCCATTGAGACCAGCGCCCCCTAATGCCACGGGAGAAAGTGCGCATTTGGTTCTTTTGGACCACATGTGCACAGCGTGTACTCTCTCCTCTTGCAGCCCCTGAGCTTGTCAAAGGGAATGGGAGAGAGTAAACTTCAAGTGTACAGCATATAAGAACAGCGTGACGCCTTCTCCCATGGCACTATAGAGGGCACTTGTCCCAACAGCTGCACTGTTCCTACAATAACTTGGGTTGGAGCCATTACAGGCTGTAGGAAATTTCAAAAAGGCTTCTTTTTAATGCAGCTTTGGCCTACATTCTTTGAAATTTAAGGGAACCCTGACTGTTAAAGGTGAACTAACCCTTTAAATTTTTTTTTTAAAAGAGAAGTATGGCCAAATGCACTACTGTGACCCACGGTCAGCTGCTAGAGGGCTATCACTGGCTATCAGCTGACATCACACAGCTGGTCCACGCTTTTATGAGGATCGCAACCATATTGTCGGGATCCACCAAGCTGCCTCATTAACTGGCTTCGTCTCACAGCGCGTGGGTGAGGATGAGAGCCAGCTGCTGTTCCAAATAAAAATTATAACGTAAACCCATTTCTAAATGTCAACACGCATTACCACAGGCTCTTCTTCCGTTTGAACAGTTGACAGGAATTTTTTCTCCTCTCTAAACCAATCACTCTCCTTATACTGTATATCCCATGAGAACCTACAACTGGGTTCCCCAAGACATTGAGAGTGACCTACCTTTTGTCTTTTGTGGAGACACAGGCATTTGTCACACCCACACACACATGATCAGAAGGTTGCGTCTAACATGCCACTTGGTCATTCACAGCATCACCAAATGTTAGTTTTTTTTCCTTCTTTTTCATCTCTATACATTTTCAACCAATAACCATCCACATACAGCACCAAAGGGCTCCCCAATTTCTTCTCTCATTGGACCTTTTGGAGCGGTGCAATGTCATGTGTATTTGGTGATCCTGTCCAAAACTAATCTCATGGTCTAGTATATTTGACCTCAATCATACCTTATTTCACATGATCATTTCAGGGGACACTTGGATAGCCCTCTTACACCATACCCTGCCAGGACTGTTTCCAAACAGAAATTGGCCAACTTGCACTTTTTGGCCACCAAACAAACCATAGCTACCTGGAAGTTAACCAGTGTCAACTCTACTGGAAGTAAGAAAGTGCATTAATTTGATTGTCACAAATGAGAAACTTCAGTATCCTTAAAGACTCGCAGAATTCAATTCCCAAGGTTTGGGAATTCTGGATCAATTATGCCCTTCCCTCTCTGAATCCCTCAAGTCTTAGCTATCTATAGTTATTTCCTCAGTCCTGAACCTGTGAAGGGGACCTCCTGTTCCATTTTTCTACTTACCTCCTCACCCCTTCCTCTCGCCCTTAAGGCTGGATTCACACCTATGCAGTTTTAGTGCTTTTTGCATTTTGCAGATTTGCACTACAGTCCATTTAACATGGTTTCCTATGGGACACGTTCTGTAGTGCAAATCTGTAAAATGCAAAAAGCACTAAAACTGCATAGGTGTGAATCCAGCCTTACTGCTCCCTCTTGAAAACCCCTCTTCCCATCACGAGTATCTATACCAGGCTGTCCCCATGGAGGGCAGTTCAAAACCTCCTAAACAGGTCCTTGACAACTAACTGCTGTACTCCAATCATAGCTTACTTTTGACTCCAATGAAACCTCAGTATGTTGATCTACTGCCGTTGCATGGGCACTACTGTTCTACCTCCTTTTGAAAGCTATTAAAAATGATTGAAAAAAGCAATGTATGTAAATAAACCATCCAATTCACATAACCTAATGCAGCTTCAAAAAAATACCCCAATAAAGTGCACATTGTGTATGATTTCCTAGCAGGAACATATGGAAGAATTATTTATACAACAGGTCAGAACTTTGCAGACTTCCCTTTTTTGTTCTGTTTATGCTCTGCTGTCAATCATTTAAGAGGAACAATCATTTTATTGCTTTTTTTTTTTTTTTTTTTTTACCTTATGTGATATAAGGAGATAACTTGGTGGAAACAATTTTATCAGTATGTGTTGATGAAATTAAAACTTTGTGTGATTTATAATCATTTTGTATAGATGTGCTGCATGTTGATAATGTCACTGCAAATTTTATATAGTAATATCTGGTTTTGCAAAAAAAATTTGATGCACTTAGTGGATTTATATTTCTTTTAGTTATTGTAGAATATATTTAAGTTAAGGTGTTTTGTGGTTAGCGTTCAGCTTTAAAACTGTTGTATTAACATTGATTTAAAAATAATCCTATACATACCCAAAATGCAGCTTGCAGACATTTCCAAAGCACTACAATGCAAGATGCTAGAATATATAATTCCTTTTTAAAACCATATATTTTCTTCTGTCCACACATTTTGTCTGTGCTAGAAAATGTAGCAAAATGTATAACAATGAATCCAGTATGTCGGAGTCCTAAAAACAAGAGTCCCTATATTAATGAATGGTAGCCATAGACTGTATGATCCAAATTGGGAAATAGCATTTATTTATTTATGGTAGAAAGGGGACTTTTTTATTCTCAAAATAATAATTTGTTTTATTGATGCTGACCTGCTATACTGCTGTATGTGAAGTGTGAATTTAAGTCCACTCATTACAAATTCCTTTTTGTTTTATTTTTTTTTTAAATAAGTGATCACATACCCTCTGTTCTCAGCTGCATAAGGAGCTCAGAGAGCTGAGGGAGGAGAAACAGCAACACACTGATCTTCCCAGTGAATGGCTGTGCAGGGGAGGGGGTGTGTCAGCACAAGTCTGATGCTTGTAGGAGAGCAGGCTGAGTTCTCTGCACACCCAAAAGCTATTCTCCTGCGCTTGGGTGGTGGGCTTGGAGGTGTATAGTATAAGTGTCCTCCCTCTGTGCCAGTGGTCTTGTCCCCTTTCAGGATAATGGGTATCCTTGGGACTGTAAAACAATAGCAAGAGAAGGGTGCACTGACCTAGCACTTCATTACAAATTAAAATGTATTGTGGTAATGCACAAGGTTGGTGCTCTTGTTTTTGAGTTCTCAGCACAGCCAGAGAACTGACCTGTGTTCTCATGCCTAGTGTGGTCATTTTTTAATAGGAAAGCAGACGGACTGACAGGAGCACCAGGTATTTCACACAAAGGAAGCAATACAAAGCTAACAGGATATAATTTATACAAGTACCATATATATACTCGAATATAAGTCGAGTTTTTCAGCACATTTTTTTGTGCTGAAAGTGCCCCCCTCGACTTATACTCGAGTCAAGCACTTTTCTGCAGCAAAAAATTTCATTTTCCGAACCGAATTTGGGGCCCTGTATCTCAGGGCCACTTGGTGTTAGGAACCCCAAATTTGGAGTGCAAACCCAGTGGAACTGGTACCACAACATATCCAAAGATGGAGTTCCTAGCACTAAGTGGCCCGGAGATACGGGGCCCCAAAATCAGTTCGGAAAATGTCATTCTCTGCTGCAGAAAAGTGCTTGACATTTTCTGAACCGACTTTGGGGCCACGTATCTCAGGGCCACTTAGTGCTAGGAACCCCATATTTGGTGTGCAAACCCAGTGGTACCATAACATATCCAAAGATGGAGTTCCTAACACCAAGTGGCCCCGAGATACGGAGCCCCAAAGCCGGTTCGGAAAATGTCATTCTCTGCTACAGAAAAGTGCTTGACATTTTCTGAAATGATATTTGGGGCCCTGTATCTCGGGGCCACTTAGTGCTAGAAACCCCAGCTTTGGATATTTTATGGTGCTAGTTCCACTTGGTTTGCACACCAAATTTGGGGTTCTTAGCACTAAGTGACCCCAAGATACGGGGCCCCAAATTCAGTCAACTGTGTCCATCTGCAGCAATGTCATTTTGGGACCCTTTGGGTTCAGAGACCCCAAATTTTGGCTGCAGCTAGGAGGCATCTAGGAACCCTTAACTACCGAGTTTGAAGTTCGGGGGACCTATGGCTGCAAATGGGCACAGTGAGGCTGCAAATAGGCATTGTTGACCCTCTTTTCCACTTACAGTAGCTGTGCAAATTAGGACCTCGACTTATACTCGGAACGACTTATACTCGAGTATATACGGTATATAGTACAGCAGGCACATACCAGGAATATGATCTGTTGGGTTTACATATTCTTTAATGACTCTTAAGAGAGCTGACCACAAACCCAAATAGTTATGCAGATGCAGTTAATAATATGCATGAAGATCACTCAGATCCTTCATAGGCCTCATTCACATGGGTGCTGAGGCCATACAGCAAAAATGAGGCATTTCTTTGTGCTTGTTTGTGGTTCCGAAGTTGCGTGCAGGCAACCCACAGTATGTTAGTGATTGAAGGTGTAGCTGCTGTACAGACACACCCCAACATCTGTGTATGACCGGCATGCAGGTCTGGGTTATGAGCTGTACACCTGTCCCTACGTACCTATCAGATGGGCAGATGTCATCGTACAGCCGCTGCATCTCCATGATGAAATCATGAAAGGGAAATCCATAATGCTTTTGATAAAGGAAGAGATAAACTTGGATTTAGAGAAATTTTCTTCTTTATTGGCGGTATGTATTGTACATGTACTACAATGAGAAGAATTGGGTGAACATGGACCAGTTTAATTACTTGCCACTTTAAAAAAATTCAAAAGGTCCCCCTTTTTCCCTATGGTCATAACCTACCTAGACTCAGTGTTTTCTCTGTCTGAGCTTGAAGACATTTGCCTGTATGAAAGAAGCAAGGTATAGAGGAATGGATCATGGTCTGGCTAAGGGCCAGTTCACACCATAGAAACGCAGTCCGGATGCACTCCAGCTGCACTCCAGCTGCTTTTTTGCATGAGCATGTTTGATGCGTTCAAGTGCGTTTTTGATGCGCTTTTGGTCTATTTTTGATGCAGTCCGGTGCATTTTTCCCCCCCTTTTTTTCCTTAACTTTAAATAAGAACATGGTTACCCAGTGCGTTTTTGGTGCGTTCTGGGGCGTTCCCGTGAGTTTTTGATGCTTTTTACAGCGTTCCAATACAGTCCAGTGCAGGAAAAATGCAGCATGTTCTATTTTTTTTTTTTACTGGAACTGCAAGTACTGGTGTGAACTATGCCATTGAAAACCATATAACCTACTTTCTATACGTTTTTGATGCAGAAAAAAAACGCACTGGACTGCATGTGGTGTGAACTGGCCCTTAGTGTAGCAAAACGTTTTTTCAATAACTACTGTTATTGGAATCTGCTTATAAGGTTCTATTTAGGAAGTATTGGGTGCCCACTCATATAGCAAAACTGTTTGGGCCTACAGTGACAGATGTTTGAAAGACTGTGGTCAACTAGGTGATGTCATGCATCTTTGATGGACCTATCCAAAACAAATCTTGTCTAGAATATTTAGCCTCAGTCAAACCTTTTTTCACGGGACCCTTGGACAGCCCTCTTACACCATACATTTCCAGGATTAACTGTTTCCCAATAGAAATTGCCAATCTTTCTCCATTTGGCCTCCAAACAAACCATAGCTGCCTGGAAGAAGCCCAGAGTCTACTCTACAGGAAATAAAAGCAGGCATTAGCATTAGCCAGACTTAAGCTGGCCATACATTATTCAGTTTTTTTTATGAAAAAAAAATTGGGCCGGTTCCCCTATTCACACATTTAAAGAGGAAATCCTCCCTTCTGTGTCATTGTATTCTGACAGTGGGACTCCCCCTCTGTCAGAATACACTGATCAGCACTGGTTTTGCTGATCGAGCGGACATTTTACAACAAGCCTGTTCGTGAAAAGTTTTAAGCCTGGTATACACTATTGTTTTTTTTTTTTTTTTTTTTCATTCAACCCAGCGGGATGAAAAAAAAGGATGTTAGTCCAGCAATCTCCCCTCTGAGCTATTGTGTTCTGACAGATGGACTGCCCCCCCCCCCGCAAGAAAGAACAAACCGGTCAGCGCTTGCAGTTATTGGCTGCCAGCACTGATCGGATGCCAATAAGATGCTGGTTTTCTAGCATGGCTGTTAGGCCGGCCTCTGACAGACAGGCTGGTGTACACACAGTTCCAATGTCGGCCAGTTTTTGTTGAACCAGCTGATATGCATTGCATACTAGGACATTATGGAATACTTACCTTAGAATGAAGCCTTCTCATGGCGAGCTGTCACTGCTGAGGGCTGACATCTTCCCCCTGTCTTTCTTCTGAGTTTGCGCGCTACGGCTGTGTGCTAGGCCAGAACCGCGATGATGTCACTCCTGCGCATGCGTGTGGGAGCCCTTGGTTTTGACACAACGCTCTGAAGTTCCGGCAAGGTATGCCAGACCTTCAGAGCGCATGTGCCAGTGATGTCAACTCGTCACGCTGGAAAACCAGCATGCAAACGCTGATTATTATTATTATACAGGATTTATATAGTGCCAACAGTTTGCACAGCGCTTTACAACATGGGGGCAGACAGTACAGTTACAATACAAATCAATACAGGAGGGCTCAGAGGGCCCTGTATGTTAGAGCTTACAATCTAGTACACACAATGGGGAGATAAGACAAACAAATACCGCTTTCGATCGTACGATAATCCGATCGTTGGTAGATGATCATGAAAGTTCATGCAAAGTCTGAAGGGACAAGCACAAAAAATTTTCTTGTGCGATACCAGAACTAACGATTTTTGTTTAATCCGTACAGTATTCATCCAGAAAGAATGGAGTGACCAAGACGACGCATGCTCACAAACAAAAGAATACATTACAATTAAAAAATACATCACTCCCGAAGTTGTATTCTGTCGTACGAGAATTTTTGTAACTTTAGTAACCTCTTCATTTTCAATATGAGACTAGCATGTAAAAACATAACGGACAATCATTTGTTTGATATTTTTCATTTTTGTATGAGGCTTAAGTTATAAATTCCTCTTAATTCTGACACACCTTGTATTATCCGAGAATTCATACTTTAAAAGAGAGTGTAAAGGAAAACTTGATTTGCCATTTAATTTGTTTAGACCGATTACTGTGCAGTGGCTAATAGGCAGTTGGTATTTTTAATAACATGTCAGGAAATTGCTCTGCTTGCTTTGGGACTAGGATGCTCGGGCGTGCTTTATATTTTTTTACATCCTTTGTTCTCCTTTTGGGAGTACACCGCACACAACACTGCTGTTTTCAAGGTATAATGCGCTTTTAGTGTTGTTGCAGTGGGCTGCAGGTGGCTTCCACAGATTGTAAGTGTTTAAACAGGATTTTTCCAGGAGAAGCTTCCTCTGTTTTTTTTTTTTTTTTTTTTTTTTTTTTTTTTAAAAAAGGAACTTCCATTTGAAAAGCTATTGAAATGTATTCAATAGCTTTTCAAATGGAAGTTCCTTTTTTAAATTTTTTTAGACAATATAAATTTGCGTTGGCCCATTTAATTTCTAGTTGGCTCTGTTGGTATAATCCGTTCTCAAACAGGAAGGCTGAAAACGTACACACCTGCGTACATTGGTGGAGAAAGGATACTTATCAATCCCAACTCCCAGTAAGTTACAAATATTATGCATTCGGTTCATGCCATTTGTGCAAACTATGTAAATTAATACGCCCGCGCCAAACTGATTCAATTAAATTAAATGGCAGCTGCTATTCCAAAAATATGTGAATTGCTAGACACGCACAAACCTATTGTGCAAACAGCGCTTGCCAATGCCACATAAATAAATGCTAAAATGTGAACTGCATGTACTTAGTGCAAACAAATAAATAGCAAATCGTAATATAGAGCAAAGGGGGGACTGTTTTGATAAACAGACCCCATACTATGAGATCAAAATATGCCCAAAAAGTAAATAAAGTCCAAATGCCCAGTTGTATTTGGCTTGGTGCAGGGTTCCTTAATTTGATCCCCCCCCCCCCCCGACCTGCTATTTGAATGGAATCCCAGGCATAGTAACCTCTTCCCGCTGATGGTATGCAAACGTGGGCCTTTTGGTGGGCTTTAAAACCTAAAAGTGTCCATCAGTGCAGCCCCATTAGTGTACATCAGTACACATCAGTACAGCCTCATCAGTGCACATCAGTACAGCCTCATCAGCGCACATCAGTACAGCCTCATCAGCGCACATCAGTTAACCCTTATCAGCGCACATCAGTGGAGAAAAATTACCTGCCTTTTTAGCAAAAAAAAAACCCAGTGGTGATTAAATACCACAAAAGAAAGCTCTATTTGTGTAAAAAAAAAGATAAAAATGTCATATGAGTACAGTGTTGCATGACTGCACAATTGTCATTCAAAGTGTGACAGATTTGAAAATTGGCCTGGGCAGAAAGGGGGTGAAAGTGCACAGTAGGCAAGTGGTTAATTGAACTAGCTAAAGTTAGACAGAGGTGGGTGGTATTTGTGTTAGCGTCCCGCCAGACATTGGCCAAGGCCTAACGTTAACAATTCCTTCATCCATTCCTTTGTCCTTCTCTAACATGTTACACACATATATTCAAGGTGTAACATGCTCCATATGCACCAGCCCCCCCCTCCGATCCCCTGTGTTGACAGCCTGCAGGACCATGGCAGTACACACACGATCTACTGATTGTGGGTGCAATGCTTTACAGGTCCCTAACAAAAAAAAAATAATAAAAGCATTTTTTTTTTTTACCTGCAAAAAAATGTGCATTTATTATAGTTTTTTTTTTAAAGGTGAACTCATCCTTTAAAGATCGCCTCATGGGGACCATGGTCCATGAGAAGCTCACGTCTAATGACATTTTGAACCTGGAAAGCCACTTGCTTTTGACGTAATGGCATAGATATGACTCTCTGCCACAGAACTATGGGTGTATCCATTCCTCTCCAACCCCCCCCAATCCCTGCTCCTCTCCTATCTGCTTCTTTTCTCTATTCTTTCCTCCTCCTTTTTTTTCCTCCAGTCTTTCTCTTTTCGGTTTTGAGGGTTCCCCAGCCCCTCTCTCTTCCTGGCTTGTACAGAAAACCTAACTCACCCCCTCTCTCAGGGTTGGGGGTGGTTCTGGTCATGTCTGACGTGCAAATTCTGTTTACTTGAGTTGTTTCTTTTGCATTACCACGTGTTCATGCTCTGGATGTATTGGCTGCATTGGTAGTTTCTGTCGTACCGCCCAGCACCCTTTGTACTGCTCTCATTGGCACTTTGATACCATTGTCTTTTAAAGTCTATTTGTATCTTTTTGTTTCTTTGAAAATCTCAGTAAACTTTTTGTAAAAGAACCAGATGAAGTTAGAAGCTGATTGGCTACCATGCGCAGCTGCACCAGATTTTACACTCTCCAGTTTTTTAGTAAATCAACTCTTTTGAGTGTTCAGTTTATGGAATGATCAATGCATTAGGCTGGGTTCACACTGGTCCGACAAACGCTCCGACATTGGGAGCTCATGTCGCATGACGTGTGAAATTTAATGTTTCCCTATGGGAGCCGTCCTAACTGGTCCGACACAAGTCGTTCCGACTTTAGAAATGCTCCCTGTACTACTTTGGTCCGACTTTGATCCTACTTCAGTCTATTGACTATCATTGAAGTCGGATCAAAGTCGGATTGCCGTCTTGCATGATCCGACTTTGGCACGCGACTTGTGCTCAGATGTTCTTGAGGGGGAACTCCGCGCCAAATTTTAAATAAAAAACCGGCATGGGTTCCCCCTCCAAGAGCATACCAGGCCCTTGGGTCTGGTATGGACCTTGAGGGGAACCCCCTACGCCGATAAAAACGGCGTGGGGGTCCCCCCCAATCCATACCAGACCCTTATCCGAGCACGCAGCCCGGCCGGACAGGAATGGGGGTGGGGACGAGCGAGCGCCCCCCCCCCCTCCTGAGCCGTACCAGGCCGCATGCCCTCAACATGGGGGGTTGGTGCTTTGGGGGAGGGGGCGCGCTGCGGCCCCCCACCCCAAAGCACCTTGTCCCCATGTTGATGAGGACAAGGGCCTCTTCCCGACAACCCTGGCCGTTGGTTGTCGGGGTCTGCGGGCGGGGGGCTTATCGGAATCCGGGAGCCCCCTTTAATAAGGGAGCCCCCAGATCCCGGCCCCCCACCCTATGTGAATGAGTATGGGGTACAGCGTACCCCTACCCATTCACCTAGGAAAAAAGTGTCAATTTAAAAAAAAAACACTACACAGATTTTTAAAGCATTTTATTAGACAGCTCCGGGGGTCTTCTTCCGACTTCGGGGGTCTCTCCGGTTCTTCTCCACGCTCTCCGGATCTTCTGCCGGGCTCCTCCGCTCTCTTCTGCTCTTTTGCCGCTCTTTTGCTAAAGCGGAGGAGCCCGGTCTTCAATCTTCTGCCTTCTGCCTTCTGCCTTCTGCCTTCTGCCTTCTGCCTTCTGCCCTCTTCTCCTGATGTTGACACGACGCTCTCTGGGGCTAGAATGCTCTCTGTGCGCTCTGCTCTGACTTATATAGGCGGTGACCCCGCCCCCTTATGCCGTCACAGTCCCTGGGCATGCTGGGACTGTGACGTTTTAGGGGGCGTGGTCATCGGGTGATGACCACGCCCCCTAAAACGTCACAGTCCCAGCATGCCCAGGGACTGTGACGGCATAAGGGGGCGGGGTCACCGCCTATATAAGTCAGAGCAGAGCGCACAGAGAGCATTCTAGCCCCAGAGAGCGTCGTGTCAACATCAGGAGAAGAGGGCAGAAGGCAGAAGGCAGAAGGCAGAAGGCAGAAGATTGAAGACCGGGCTCCTCCGCTTTAGCAAAAGAGCGGCAAAAGAGCAGAAGAGAGCAGAGGAGCCCGGCAGAAGATCCGGAGAGCGTGGAGAAGAACCGGAGAGACCCCCGAAGTCGGAAGAAGACCCCCGGAGCTGTCTAATAAAATGCTTTAAAAATCTGTGTAGTGTTTTTTTTTAAATTGACACTTTTTTCCTAGGTGAATGGGTAGGGGTACGCTGTACCCCATACTCATTCACATAGGGTGGGGGGCCGGGATCTGGGGGCTCCCTTATTAAAGGGGGCTCCCGGATTCCGATAAGCCCCCCGCCCGCAGACCCCGACAACCAACGGCCAGGGTTGTCGGGAAGAGGCCCTTGTCCTCATCGACATGGGGACAAGGTGCTTTGGGGTGGGGGGGCCGCAGCGCGCCCCCCTCCCCCAAGGCACCACCCCCCATGTTGAGGGCATGCGGCCTGGTACGGTTCAGGAGGGGGGGGGGCGCTCGCTCGTCCCCACCCCCATTCCTGTCCGGCCGGGCTGCGTGCTCGGATAAGGGTCTGGTATGGATTGGGGGCGACCCCCCACGCCGTTTTTTCGGCGTAGGGGGTTCCCCTCAAGGTCCATACCAGACCCAAGGGCCTGGTATGCCTCTGGAGGGGGAACCCATGCCGGTTTTTTATTTAAAATTTGGCGCGGAGTTCCCCCCTAAAGATTCATACCAAACACAGTGCCGGCATTGGCGGGGATCCAAGTCGGATCCCCGTTCATTGAAAGTCGGACACATGCCGGCTTCATGTCGCAGGGCAAAGTCGGATCCAAAGTAGGACGGCTGTCGTGTCGCACCAGTGTGAACCCAGCCTTAATAAAGTTCTTTTGTACAATAGATCGGTGGGGGATCATCTTCCTCCTTTGTACTGTACAAGTTATTGGTTAGTATGGTGGCTGACCACTTTACGTATCAGAGCAATAACTAGTATTGGCTCCCATGTTACAAAGACGTGTGAATAAAGAATAGTCTTTGTTGCTTATAATTTATATTCTCACAGGTGTCTTCATTTGGAAATGTTTTCAATGGCTCTAGTAGCATTTCCCCTAAATTTTAATCAGGACAGGAAGTGAAGGAGATATAAAGAGGAATATAGACTGAAATATTAGAGGTAGAAAAGGAGGGAGCACCCAGTGTCTTATGAAATGCAAGTTGAGAGGTGGATTTGAGGTTGTTTATTGGAAGTAGCAATAAATGTTTAAGCAAACGCTTTTTGGGGGGAAAAAAGACTCCCCTTTCCTCGGGGCTGCTGCTATTTGCGGGAGAAGAAAGAAAAAAAAGGGCGCACCAACCTTATCCTTGGATATATTTTATTATTATATTACAAATTAAGTAAAAAAACTACTCACAAACGTATGGAAGAAAACTTGCGATACAAATGATCTCCAGATGACAGCAATTGATCTAAATGACAACAGACTCCAGATGGTAACAGAGGAGATTTCAGGGGCCGCTGACGCGTTTCGAAGGATTACCTTCTTCCTCAGCCCAGCAGTGTTGCCTCCTTCAGCTTCCTATATATATATATATATATATATATATATATATATATATATATATATATATATATATATATATATATATATATATATATATATATATATATATGCACCAATATGCATTCAAAAAGGCACCTCCCAGAGGGATCCAGTGACCCCACCCACATAACCCACAGCCAAGGGATGACACCCACTAAAAAAATAATAAAAGTAGTAAGACCCACATAGGTGAACAATCAACTTATACAGCTGATTACATTTGTACACGGGGGCAATGTATTTGACTTGATGTTGTGAGGAAAAGATCCCAAACGAGTGTGTCTGTGACACCAGGATTGGAATGACCTGTGTCCGCTGTATTTGCTTTAGGTATTGGGCACTCTCTTTTTCTACCTCTACTAGTACACGTGGAAATGACCTCAAGGCCATACCCAAAGGCAGCAGCCCAGGCCACCAAAAAGGGCTCACCATCTCCTTCTGGTGTAGTGGGGCAGAATGCATCAGAAGAGAACTCTTTCAATCCAACCCCATCATCACCTAACCATTGACCTACAACCGACTGAGTCAGTAAATCTCCATCCCTACAAAATATACTGAATTCTAGAATACTAACAGATTACGTTTTTGGGGTGGAACTTTTTTAGGCACCAGTGTATACCAAAATTTATGACACAAGCTGTGTCAGAAATGTTATATATACATTGGTGCCCAAAAAGTGCCATCACAAAAAAGTAGTTCCTATATATTGTTATTGGTATGTTGGCACAAGTTCCTCCATGTTTTTTGATATTGAGAATTCTGACAGATTGTAACCCATTCCCATCATAACCATAAAACAATGGATTTCTTTCAATTTGGATTTAATTATGAAAAGTGGATCAACATCAAAGCTGTTTCATATAGATCTCAGTAAAACTATGATTACTTTTTGGTTGGTAAGGGCAATGTGACTGAATCATTTACTGTGAGTAGGGAATGTGTGGCAAATGTTTTGCTATTCAGCCAAAGTGCAATTTTCTGCTTCATCAACAAGTGCGTTATCATGAATCCTTATTGGCAAAATGTGTACAGTTTGTGATTCTCCATGAATCTTGATGCAGTTTGGCAAATCTACAGTTGCATTTCATCAGGGAAAATGTTTGTTGCCCCACCCAGTTGGCAGTGAATGTATTTGTTCATTTCTAAGTAATAGATCCACATTAGTTCCAGTTTTTATAAATCAGCTCATGTGTCTGTCTAGCACAATTGGTAACCATTATTATTTTGAAAGGTTTTCTATCCTTTTGTCTGGACAGAATGTGTTTCATTCTTTAAGCATACCGTTTTTTGAAGTATAATATATTGCCGGTTTTGAAAGAATGCCAAGAAGCGGATCATGAAAACTGAAATTGTAGATAAGACTTGTGGAGAGGGTAGGAAAAGGACAGAGAAGGAGGTTAGAAGTCAGGGTGGGAGGTTAAAGACTTGTAATAGGCTTTAGTATTACAAAGGAATCTGAAGAATTTTTTAGTGTGGGAGGACAAGGCGTGATATTCGCTGACCAGGGGGAGAGGGTCACGGGGAGAGGAGCTAGTGGAAGAATTGGATGTAGGCCTGCTTCTACTCCTCCAGTTAATGTATTTTCTTGTTAGAGAGGTCTTGTGTTATAGAGTCTGTTAAGGGCAAGCTGCCAGGAGACCAAAAATGATGATGCTGATTGATTCAAATAAGCAAATCCAGGGAATGAATGAATGTCCTTGGCAGCTTGGAAAGGTTATAAGTTTTTCCATTCCAGCGCTTGAAAATCCGACACCTTAGCTCTGCAAATGAGATCCCGAAGGCACAGTAACAGAGTAAAGGTGAAAAATATTTATGCAGTAAAAATAATGTTTGGCTGAAAATACAGTAGGTTTAAAAGAAAAGTCTGGGAATATTATTATTTTTTTTGGAATCATACTTGCCTAGATGGATGCAGCATTGGCCCGATGCTGGCTCTAAGACCAGAGAACTGAGCGATCCGATCAAACACCGCCGATCGCTTGGTCCTCGGTGCTCCCTGACCAGAGAGCTGGTGACTGTTAGCTTTGGCTGTACTTCTCTTTTAAGTCGTAAGCTGAAAGTTGCCAATCTGCTTGCTTGCTTCCTGTATTCTGCAATTTTGAGGTTGCTGCTACTTTCACCTCTTGTCACCTTATGTGTATCTAAAGTCCAGATTGCTTTTTTCTGTTTTGAATAGAGTAGGAAACAGTTTGAACCACTGTTATGCCCCGTACACACAATCTGATTTTCCGACAACAAATGTTGGATATGAGCTTGTTGGCGGAAAGTCCGACCGTGTGTACGCTCCATCGAACATTTGTTGGCGGACTTTCCGCCAACAAATGTTGGCTAGCAGGTTCTCAAATTTTCCGCCAACAAATTTTTGTTGTCGGACTTTCCGATCGTGTGTACACAAGTCCGTCGCACAAAAGTCCACACATGCTCAGAAGCGGTCGGTTTTGTAAACTAGCGTTCGTAATGGAGAATTAACATTTGTGACGTGGCAAATTAGGAAATCTCTGAATGCAGCGCACAATTCTTTTCTTCTTTAATGGGATAATAATGAAGCTGCTTTGCTGGTGAAACTGATGGAGTTATTGCAAACTAATTTTCAAAGGCTTTTTTTTTTTTTCAAGTGATATCAAGAATAATAAAAATAATGGCGCAAAATAAAAAAAGCAAAAAGAATCAACACTCGCCAAACTTTTACCAACACAAAATTAGCAGAAGGACCCCAAAGAGTGGTGCTAAAGAGTTGAAAAACCACGTAGTACGTCTAGTACCTCACTAGGTCCGTAATTGTTGGCCAATATTTGTGTGACCGTGTGTATGCAAGACAAGTTGGAGCCAACAACCTTCAAACAAAATTCCACGGTTTTGTTGTTGGAAAGTCCAGTCGTGTGTACAGGGCATAAGACTTTTATTGCTGGATGTTTCCTACCTGTGGAGTTTTAGGCTGGCCATAGACCGAGCAAATTTCTTTCCTGCAACCACAAGTTGTAGGAAAGGAATTTGCTTGATTCCCCCATCAACACAGGCAGTATTGACAGGGAAATCCCTTCTGCCAAGCCATTGTGTTTTCCCTGCTGTGGAAGCCGTCCCCGCTAGGAAAACACAGTGATTATTGCTAGTAGCTAAAACAGCCACTAGCGATTATGAAACCCAAAGAACTTCAATGCAATCACTCAAGGAGAGGGTATAATATTGTATATCAAAACTTGCATATCAAAAATGTGATTTGTGTCAAAAAACACTCAAAAATAAAACTAATGATAATTCAAATCAACTTCAAATATCTGTCCTATCAATATCATAAATAGGACTTATGTCACTACTGCTGCTCACATCTCTTGTGTTCCCACAAGTGTACTTAAAGTGTTACTAAATCCACAACAGTAAAATCAGTCTGTATATGAAGTAAATCATGCTTGTTATACTCACTGTGGAACCTAAGGGGTTAATCCTCTGCATTGTGTAAAAAGGCTGTTTGATTTTGTCTTCTCTGATCCTCCCCTTCTTCCACAGTCCCCAAACAATCCCCTGATAGAACAGAGCCTTGGGGCAAGCTACACATGCTCAGTTTGGTGTGTATTGCCAAAGCCGTTTTCTTGGGAGAGTGCGTGTGATCAGCACAGGGCCAATCAGCATTGTCCAGACAGAGGGTCAGGGGTCCTGCAGCCTTATGGGACAATCAAGGGAGAATGAAAACTCCTCCTACAAGCTTTAACCACTTGCTTACTGGGCACTTAAACCCCCCTCCTGCCCAGACCAATTTTCAGCGCTGTCACACTTTGAATGACAATTGCGGGTCATGCAACACTGCACCCAAATTAAATTTTTATAATTTTTTCATAAAAATAGAGCTTTATTTTGGTGGTATTTAATCACTACTGGGGTTTTTATTTTTTGCTAATACAAACAATAAAAATACGGAAAATTAAAAAACAAAAAAGTTTTCACAGTTTGTTATAAAATTTTGCAAATAGGTAATTTAATTTGTCTCCTTCATTGATACCCCTTACTCCGATCTGTGTTTAGCCGAGTCTCATTGACTCGCTGATCACAAAGCATGCCGCGCGCGCCCTGCAGGGGGGCGCGCAGGGAGCTCAAGCAAGGGAGGATATCATATGACGGCTTCCTGGCAAAGTAGGTCTGCACTGTAACCGTCATTCGGCTATAGTGCGGACAGCAAGTGATTAACCAGACACTGATAGAAGTCACAAGACTGCTCTAAAGGCTGTTGGGGAAAACTATTGCATTTCCATGTTTTGTGTACTGTGGGAGACCAGATTTACTGAATGCAGGGTCCTGGGTTTAATAACACTTTAAGTAAATCTATATATCCCAAACAGTGCCATGCAGTACTGTACTGCGCAGCACTGTTTGGGATATATATATATATATATAGATGTATAGATAATATATATATATATATATATATATATATCTAGATATATATATATATATATATATATATATATATAGATATAGATATATTATCTATATATATAGATATATTATCTATATATATCTATATATATTAGACATGTGCATTCGTTTTCGTCCGAATTTCAGGTATTTTCGTTATCGTTTGAAAGTGCAGAATCCGAAAAACGAAAGACATAAACGAATGCTTTATTTTCGTTTTCGTTGCTGCAACAGTTCGATATAGATAGGAGATTCGACATGATGATGACAATAACAATCTGTGTCCATCAAACGTGTGGTCGAATGTGCCTAACCTTAACTCTATTAGTCCAAGATAAATAAAAATAATAATGATGATGAATGTTATTGGCTGATTGTAACCAAAGAGGAGGAGCAGTATAATAGCTAGAACTAAGTACACACGTACTTTGGCTTATGGTGTCTGTTGAAAGTTCTGAGAAGATTCGACGGAGCAGGTAAACTATATGGCATCGTACAGTTTAGCTGCTCCGTCGAATCTTCTTTGAACATTCGACAGACACCATAAGCCTTCAATGACAGATTCGACCTTATTTTAGATTTTCGGACGAATGCTATTTTTAACGAAAAACGAAATAAATAAAAACGAATTTCGGGAGTAACTAAATACATTTATTTTTCAGACGAAAACAAAATTCCGAAACGAAATATTTCAGTGTGCACATGTCTAATATATAAAAATATATATATATATATCAACTTGGGTACAACCAGCCCGCCAGATTTTGTGTGTGATTATCGCTAGCGGCTATATATATATATAGCCGCTAGCGATAATCACACACAAAATCTGGCGGGCTGGTTGTACCCAAGTTGATATATATATATATTTTTATATATTAGACATGTGCACACTGAAATATTTCGTTTCGGAAATCTGAAAGTTTAGGTTTGATGAGTCATGAACAGAAAGGAAATCTTCCAAAGGGGACACCCTTTTTCCCAAGAGAGATTTTTCCTTAGGTCGGCCATAGGTGGAGTGAATTTTTTTCCTGCAACCAGGGAGAGTGTTGACAGGGAAATTAATCCCGGCGAGTGAAACAGGAGCTAGTGATCGCATGTAAAATCCGGAAAGCTGGTGTGATTGATCAACTTGGGTACATTCAGCCTGCCGGCTCCTGCTGAACTGGCCAAGGTTCGAACAGTCTATGGCCGGCTTTACTTTGTAGAGCTCTCCTTTTCCTTCATGTTATGTCTTGAGAAAAGAAGTGAAGGAAAATCTCCTCAGTGTGACAGTGACAGCAAAAAAAGAAACCTTTTCAGGGGTTTTATCCCCACCTCTAACCAAAACTTTAAAAAAAAAAAAAAATGCTGCACTTTAAAGTGAAATTTCAATCTACAATGTCTTGATGGACATTAAACAGGAATATAACACATGTACCCTGATAAATGTGTTGCTTCATGTTTGACTTCTGTCTGGGTGCTGGTTGTCCAGCAATCGGCATTGGATACTGCCTGCCATTTCTAATGGACACCATGCAACTCATGGCATAGCTCAGCACCCCCAACCCTCCCCACCCCCACACTTGCTGCAAATTTGATTGCAAAGCCTGACTGGGAAATGCTTTCTTTATGCCCTGATTCTGTCAAAGACAAGGTAGGATGGGCGACGCAATGAATTGCTTCATGTCACTGGTAAATGGCTGGCAGTTTTCAATGGTAATTGTTACAAAACTGTAATGGAGACAGATGTCAAACGTCGTACTCTGCATTGCATTTATCATGGTACATGTATACTGTTTACATGTAATTCTAGGGGTAAACAACCCATTAATTTTTAAACAGAAGTGAAAGGCAAACATGTGAGTATATACTTTATATAAAAACTTATACTTTATAAAAATTTTTTTTTTTTTTTTTAATAAGCGATCACATAATCTCTGTTCATAGCTGCATAAGGGGCTTAGAGAACTGGTGGCGAAACAGCGGTATATTGCTGGTAAATGGCTGGGGGGTGGGGGGGATTGATTGCATGTCAGCACAAGTCTGACCATTGGAGGACAGGTAGACTGAACTGACCATGCTAGGATGGATGTGCTCTCATGCCTAGCATAGATGCAATGCAGGGAGAACCATTTGGGTTTCAGAAGCGACTTGCAAAGTGGACAACTGCAATAACGGTGCCTAGATGGACAACCTTCATCTAAATGCAAAAATAAAAAGAGATTTTAGATTCTGTTTTGTGCCTCTACTTCAAAGAGCATTTATGAAACCTAAATTGTACGCCTCGGGTGTACAAAACAAATTTGTACTGAGAATACCAGAAGTCTTTTATCATTCTTTTTTATTTACGCTTTATTTATTTTTTACTGGGAGGCTGAAAAGTTCAAAGACAATTCAGCAATTCATCTGTGCTTCGGGCTGTTCGGGAGCACAGACGCAAGTGTAAAGGGGGATTGCTGTCCTTTAGCTGTGATCACCACCAAGTTGCCGATATGTTTGCCCTATACTGTGAATATGGTGGTTAGAAATAGACTGGTCAAGGCAATGACGGAGTCCAAACCAATGTGCAAACGTAAGTATATAGTACAGGACATGTATGTGAGAGCTTATCTGCTGAAATATACACATTTCCTGATGGTGGGAGGCTCAGCTCCTCAAGGATGAGTTATACCTTTTAGGCTCCATTCACACTTGGCAACTTGAGGGCCATAGACTTCAATGTTAACCCTCAGAAGTTGCATGAAAGTCGTACTTGAATGTTATACAACTTGTGTGCAACAGTTGTCCATTATCACTGGTCAAGCGGTGCAAAGAAAGTTCCTCAAAAATGGGACTTTACCAAAAAACAGTAATATGTATAATAAAAGTACAACATTTATTAAACAGATATACAGGCAGAGATAAACATATTAAAAGGAATTAATAAAAACAAAAACCATGGCGTAGGATAAGCAGCGTGGAATCAAGACAGCGGAATAGCCTGTCAGAACTACTGTCAGAGGTAAGACAGAAGCAATCCAACGTGTTTCAACTAAGGATGAGCTCCGCCGTGTTCGCACACTCCATGTGCAAAGCCCACCAGGAAGTCGGCACGGCGCTGCACTAATCACAGGCAGTGAGACTTTTTCCCGATGTGCGCTGCAGAGATCGAGAAATGTCTCACTGCCTGTGATTACCGCAGCGCCATGCCTACTTCCTTGCGGGCTCTGCACGTGGAGAGTGCGAACATGCCGGCGCTCATCCTTAGTTTCAACATAGGTCAACAGCTTTTTCAGGAACAGTGGGTTGTATAGTTCCAGATTTATGCAAGATCAATCCTATGTGTCAATGATTTAACCAATGGGGATCATAGAACGAAAGGGGGTGGACCACTGAATGCACAGAAAAAATCAAGGAGGGAAGAACACGCCAATCATGGACCGCAAGCCTCCAACAGGGGCCAAAGCACCTATATTGTATGGAGTACAAGAGGGTCAAATAGATGGAAAATTATGGAGTCTAAACCACAGTGGCTGTTTGGGATGATGAGAGGTTCAAAGCCATATAGATGCCACACCCAGATGGAAAAGGGTAAATAGAGGCACAGTCTTGATTGATGAGAAAATTCAGTGGTCCATCTCCTTTTGTTCTTGAGCTATGATCCACATTGGTTAAATCCTTGATACATAGGATTGATCTTGCATAAATCTGGAACCATATAACCTACTATCCCTGAAGAAGATGTTGACCTTTTGCTTCTCTCTTACCTCTGACAATAGTTCTTTAGGTTATTTCAGTGTCTTGATTCCATGCTGCTTATCCTACGCCATGGTTTTTGTTTTTATTAATTCCTTTTTATAGGTTTATCTGTGTCTGTATATCTGTTTAATACATTTTGTACTTTTATGATACATATTACTGTTTTTGGTCTGTTAAAGTACCACTTTTGAGGAACTTTCTTTGCATCACATGTATTAGGGATGTGGACCTAAAACCGTTTTCCAGATGGTTGGCAGAACTTTTTCTTCCAGTTATCACTGGTCAAAGCTAAAGTCATATCCAAGTTGCACCCATCCAAAGTTGTGTCAAAGTTGCACTCCAAAGTCGGCGCAACTTTGGAGTCATACAAGTGTGAATGGAGCCTTAAGCAGCTTTATTTATTTATTACAGCAGCTCTTTGTATACTACTCAAGGAGATGAAAATCTAAGCTCCCAATCTCACATGCACACTAAGGCTAATTTGAATCGGAGCCAATTAAAGCAATATTAAAGGCTCCGTTTTTTTGTTTCCTACTGTGCATGCGCGAGTAGTGTGACGCTTTCTGAAGGCTACTGTAGTTTTCTGGAACACACACAGGTCCCAGAAGGCAACGGGGGGAAGGAGGGGGGCACGATAAAACTGCAGAAGTGACGTACCTCGCCACGACGACATGGGACGGACGTCCCGAAGAATGCGTGCCAAAAGGGTACAAAAAAGAAAAAAAAATACACAAAAACGAGGGGGGTTGTGGGGTGTTCTTTTGTTTGAGACTGAGTTAGGGCTGGAGAAAAAATAGATTTGAATCTTGAATCGAGTTGAGAGGTCAAATCGATTCAAATTTTCAGCAAATCGATTTTTTAGATTTTTTTCTTTCACCGTGCTGGACCTGAGGAGCTGCGGGCAGGAGTTTTTAGGCGAGGCCGCGGCTTCGGCCTAGTCCGCGAGGCCGGACGCCGCGGACTTGGCCGCGGCCTCGTCTAAAAACTCCTGCCCGCAGCTCCTCAGGACCAGCGCGGTGTCCATCAAAAAAAAAAAAAAAACTCGATTCAAATCGTGAATCGAGTATTTTTTTTTAAAAATCTCAGATTTTTTTTTTTTTTTTTTTGGAGAAAATCGCCCAGCTCTAAACTGAGTTCAATTTTTGCCTGGAACTCTGCTTTAATGCATTCTATGCATGCAGCAGCCCCCCTAATACTTACCTGAACCCCATCTCGATCCAGCAGTGTTGCATGCGAGACTCGGCTGTCCGGGACTCTCCCTCCTCATTGGAATAGACACACAGGGCAGTGGCTCAGGTGCCCCCATAGCAAGCTGCATGCTGTGGGGGCACTCGGCAGGAGAGAGGGGCCAGGAGTGCCAGCAGGGGAACCAAGAAGAAGAGGATCTAGGCTGCTCTGTGTAAAACCACTGCACAGAGCAGGTAAGTAAGAACATGTTTGTTATTTTTAAACAAAAAAAAAAAAAAAAAACGACATTTATATCCCTTTAACTACATTTTAAATCTTGCATGACGGTAGACATGATTACCATATTTTTAATTTGCTTAGATTCACAGCTACAAAAATTGCCTTTTTGGCAGAAGGTAAGCGGGCATACTGACTACAAAATCATAAATGTGTACATTGGTTAGGGAGAATAGAATAAAGAAGGCTCAAAATAGTCCTGAACTGTATGCACGTTCTCGTATTGTACTGAATAAATATGTGTGAGTGCGTACAGAGCTCATATGTAATACATCTGATAAATATATTGGTTTCCATGACAACACGCACAGTACCCTATAGTACCAGAGTGATATGCTCTTGTGGCTTTTCCCTTTGTTGTCCTTGTCTTGGTTTAACTCCTGAATACCTTTCTGTAGACAGTATTATTCCATTCTTTGCATGTGAATAGAAATTTGTTTTAACTTTCAAATTACTCATACATAATTGTTAGGGCCCATTCATACCAAACGCATTGGGTAGCACATAGGAAACACAATTTGTCATATGTCCTGTTGTTTCTGAGTAGGGATGAGCCCGATTTAAGAGTTGAACGTAAGTTCGACTCGAACGTCGGGTGTTCACCTGTTCGCCGAACAGCGAACATTATGTGGTGTTTGCGGAAAATTGGAAAGCCGCAGAACACCATTAAAGTCTATGGGACATTAACATGAAAAAACAAAAGTGCTCATTCTAAAGGCTTATATGCAATTTATTGCCATAAAAATTGTTTGGGGACCCGGGTCCTGCCCAAAGGGACATGTATCAATGCCCAAAAAGTTTTAAAAACGGCTGTTTTTTTCAGGAGCAGTGATTTTAATAATGCTTAAAGTAAAACAATCAAAAAAATATTCCTTTTAAATATCATGCCTGGGGGGTGTCTATAGTATGCCTGTAAAGTGGCGCAGTTTTCCTGTTTAGAACAGTACCACAGCAAAATTACATTTCTAATGGAAAAAAGTCATTTAAAACTGATCGCGGCTGTCGGGTCTCGGCAATATAGATAAAACTCATTAAGAAAACGGCATGGGTTCCCTCCCCCCCGTCCATTACCAGGCCCTTTGGGTCTGGTATGAATATTAAGGGGAACCCCCGAACCAAAAATTTAAAAATAAATTGCGTTGGGGTCCTGCCAAAATCCATACCAGGCCCTTCAGGTCCGAGCACCCAACCTGGCAGGCTGCAGGAAAAGAGGAGGGACGAGAGAGCGCCCCCCCCTTCCTGAACCGTACCAGGCCACATGCCCTCAACATGGGGAGGGTGCTTTGGAGTAGCCCTCCAAAGCACCTTGTCCCCATGTTGATGGGGGCAAAGGCCACATCCCCACAACCCTTGCCCAGTGGTTGTGGGGGTCTGCAGGCGGGGGGCTTATTGGAATCTAGAAGCCCCCTTTAATAAGGGGACCCCCAGATCCCGGCCTCCCCCCCCCCCCCCCCGCATGTGAATTGGTAACGGGTACATTTTACCCCTACCATTTCACAAAAAAATGTCAAGAATAGTAAAAAAGACAGGAAACACTTTGGGACAAGACAAGATAAAAATGTCCCGTGATCTAAATCCATCTCACGCCGCCGACGAGCCAAAAAAAGGAAAAAAAAAAGCCGCAACAGATCCTGCCCAGTGACGCTTCTTCTCTGTGACAGCTGTTATATAGCTGAGAGCGGGGGCCACCCGGTGACGTAAACAGGTGACCCCGCCCTCCTCAGATGCCACATGACATCAGAGGAAGGCGGGATCGCCCGTTTACGTCACCGTCATGGAGGCGGAGCCGTTGCAGCTTTTTTTTTTTTTTTTTTGAAATTTCGGCTCGTCGGCGGCATGAGATGGATTTACATTGCGGGACATTTTTTTATCTTTTAATAAAGGACTTGTCCCAAAGTGTCTTTTTTACTATTTTTGACTCACTTTCTTTGTGAAATGGTAGTGGTACAATATACCCGTTACCAATTCACATGGGGGGGGAGGCTGGGATCTGGGGGTCACCTTGTTAAAGGGAGCTTCCAGATTCCAATAAGCCCCCCCACTCGCAGACCCCCACAACCACTGGACAAGGGTTGTGGGGATGAGGCCCTTGTCCCCATCAACATGGAGACAAGGTGCTTTGGGGGGCTACTCCAAAGCACCCTCCCCATGTTGAGGGTGCTCTCTCATCCCCCTCTTTTCCTGCGGCCTGCCAGGTTGCGCTCAAGACCTGAAGGGCCTGGTATGGATTTTGGGGGGACCCCCACGCAATTGTTTTAAAACATTTTGGTTCGTGGGGGTTCCCCTTAATATTCATACCAGACCCAAAGAGCCTGGTAATGGACTGGGGACGGGACCTATGCCGTTTTTTTCAATGAGTTTTATCTATATTGCCGAGACCTGACAATTCATTACAGCCGCAATCGGTTTTAAATTACTTTTTTCCTTTTAGAAATGTAATTTTGCTGTGGTACTGTTCTAAACACGGGAAAAATGCGCCACTTTACAGGCATCCTATAGACACCCCCCAGGCACGATATTTAAAGGAATATTTAATTTTTATTGTTTCACTTTAAGCATTATTAAAATCACTGCTCCTGAAAAACGTCAGTTTTTTAAAACTTTTTTTTGCATTGATACATGTCCCCTGGGGCAGGACCCGGGTCCCCAAACACTTTTTATGACAATAACTTGCATTAAAGCCTTTAAAATTAGCATTTTTGATTTTTCATGTTCGTGTCCCATAGACTTTAACAGTGTTCGCATGCTCGTCCAAATTTTTTGGCTGATCGCATGTTCTGGTGCAAACCGGGGGGTGTTTGGCTCATCCTTATTTCTGAGTATTGTGATGTATTACACTGCATCACAACACATTACACACTCCTTTCTCAACTCACACCAGCTGGCATTAATTGTACAGAGCACAAATACATGCCTGCTGGTCTGTATAGGATTTTTGTTATATAGATACAGTGTCCAAGTACAATCAAATGTTGGCATGTGTCAAATGTGTTTCAGTTTTATTTTGTTCTAGATATTGAGATCTTCAAATGTTGCAGTCTCCATTACTTACCTTTTATGCAGTTTGTGTAATTCCTTTTTTCTGCTCTCTTTCATATAGTTTTTCATAAAGCTCATTGTATGACATTGTAAGCTTCTTCACACTTCACTACTTTACACTACGCTTCACCACAACAAACCTGATGGATGAGATTGTCTACCTGGCAAGGAACAGAAAAAAGTTATAATTTACCTGTCTGGTAGCAAATTTTTGATACTGTACATACACCGCAACACACATGTAGGGCAGTGAACACTCCTGGACACATATGTAGGGCAGTGCCCAATCCTGGACACATACAGTGGGGACGGAAAGTATTCAGACCCCCTTAAATTTTTCACTCTTTGTTATATTGCAGCCATTTGCTAAAATCATTTAAGTTCATTTTTTTCCTCATTAATGTACACACAGCACCCCGTATTGACAAAAAAACACAGAATTGTTGACATTTTTGCAGATTTATTAAAAAAGAAAAACTGAAATATCACATGGTCCTAAGTATTCAGACCCTTCGCTCAGTATTTAGTAGAAGCACCCTTTTGATCTAATACAGCCACGATTCTTTTTGGGAAGGATGCAACAAGATTTTCACACCTGGATTTGGGGATCCTCTGCCATTCCTCCTTGCAGATCCTCTCCAGTTCTATCAGGTTGTATGGTAAACGTTGGTGGACAGCCATTTTTAGGTCAGTCCTGAGATGCTCAATTGGGTTTAAGTCAGGGCTCTGGCTGGGCCATTCAAGAACAGTCACAGAGTTGTTGTGAAGCCATTCCTTCGTTATTTTAGCTGTGTGCTTAGGGTCATTGTCTTGTTGGAAGGTAAACCTTCGGCCCAGTCTGAGGTCTTGAGCACTCTGGAGAAGGTTTTATTCCAGGGTATCCCTGAACTTGGCCGCATTCATCTTTCCCTCGATTGCAACCAGTCGTCCTGTCCCTGCAGCTGAAAAACACCCCCACAGCATGATGCTGCCCCACCATGCTTCACTGTTGGGACTGTATTGGACAGGTGATGAGCAGTGCCTGGTTTTCTCCACATATACCACTTAGAATTAAGGCCAAAAAGTTCTATCTTGGTCTCATCAGACCAGAGAATCTTATTTCTCACCATCTTGGAGTTCTTCAGGTATTTTTTTAGCAAACCTCATGCGGGCTTTCATGTGTCTTGCACTGAGGAGAGGCTTCCGTCGGTCCACTCTGCCATAAAGCCCCGACTGGTGGAGGGCTGTAGTGATGGTTGACTTTCTACAACTTTCTCCCATCTTCCGACTGCATCTCTGGAGCTCAGCCACAGTGATCTTTGGGTTCTTCTTTACCTCTCTCACCAAGGCTCTTCTCCCCCGATAGCTCAGTTTGGCCAGATCTGTGCCTTGCCACAATTCTGTCTCTGAGCTCTTCAGGCAGTTCCTTTGACCTCATGATTCTCATTTGCTCTGACATGCATTGTGAGTTGTAAGGTCTTATATAGACAGGTGTGTGGCTTTCCTAATCAAGTCCAATCAGTATAATCAAACACAGCTGGACTCAAATGAAGGTGTAGAACCATCTCAAGGATGATCAGAAGAAATGGACAGCACCTGAGCTAAATATATGAGTGTCACAGCAAAGGGTCTGAATACTTAGGACCATGTGATATTTCAGTTTTTCTTTTTTAATAAATCTGCAAAGATGTCAACAATTCTGTGTTTTTCTGTCAATATGGGGTGCTGTGTGTACATTAATGAGGAAAAAAATGAACTAAAATGATTTTAGCAAATGGCTGCAATATAACGAAGAGTGAAAAATTAAAGGGGGTTTGAATACTTTCCGTCCCCACTGTATGTAGGGCAGTGCACAATCCTGGACATGTTGTGCCATGTTCTTTCCATTTGGTTATGATAGATTTGATGGTGCTCCTAGGCATCATCAAAGATTTGGATATTTTTTTATAACCCTACCCTGACTTGTACTTCTCGACAACATTGTCCCTTACTTGTTTGGAGAGTTCCTTGGTCTTCATGGCAGTGTTTGGTTAGTGGTGCCTCTTGCTTAGGTGTTGCAGCTTCCGGGGCCTTTCAAAAAGGTGTGTATATGTAATGACAGATCATGTGACACTTAGATTGCACACAAGCGGACATCATTTCACTAATTATGTGACTTCTGAAGGTAATTGGTTGCACCAGAGCTTTTTATGGGCTTCATAACAAAGGGGGTGAATACATACGCACATGCCAATTATCAGTTTTTTATTTCTGAAAAATAGTTTTATGTATATATTTTTCTAATTTTACTTCACCAACTTAGACTATTGTGTTCTGATCTATCACATATAATTCGGATTAAAAAAATATTGAACTAAATGCTGTAATGTAACAAAATAGGTAAAAAGCCAAGGGGGTGAATACTTTTGCAAGGCACTGTATGTTTGGGCCCAATCAAGCTGCTTCCTTTTAGTCCTTGGCATTAAGTTGCCTAAAACACCTATGCAAACATTGGTGCTAACGTTTACTTGCATACAACATAAATGGACTCTCTACACCACTGCCTAATGCGCTCGGGGCCAACATGTAAACATCAACAACGAGTAGGCAGTGGCGGCAGCGCAGGTGCAGGCCTGTACAAGTCCTGTATATCAGCAGTGGCCAACCAGTGGTCCGTGAAACACTGATGGTGGTGGAATGCTGTTTCTAGTGGTCTCAAAGCGCTGACAGTCAGTATTGTCAGTGCGCTTTGATACCTGATGTCTCCTCTGTATTTCCTGTATTGCCTCCTGTGTATGTAAAATTCATGCTAGTGGTCCGCTGGATTCAAAATTGTGAGTTTAGTGGTCCATGAGGTCCGAAAGGTTGGTGTCCACTGCTGTATATAACACTGCCAAAACTTGTAATAATTGTCTCGCCTCAGAGCTGCTATCATGCAAGCGTCTAATCATCTGTGCCACGCCATATAAGATGGGGGTACCGTGGCAGAAAAGGCATCTTTCGTTAAGTATTCTTCTTCTTATTTCTAATATTACATTTGTTATCTGTATTTGTCATAACTTAAATGTTATAATTATTTGCGTGATCTCACTTTGCACATCTCGAATATAACCCCAAAAAGGTAATCGTGATAAAACAAGTATGGACAACTTTTTACAAAGGGTCGCTGCCAGTAAGATCATGCGTAAATCAATACGGTCATATGCATGTGGCCTTGCATGATTATCCACAAACTAATATGAGAAGACCATTTATTTCCTTTAATCATCATTTCTCTACTCCAGTGATCCTCCTCTAGATGTTCAAACTCCCTGTCACTGTCCAGACTGCACCTTGATAGCATCCTTCTGTGAAAATGCGATCTTCAATGTCTGTCGTGTAGCCTGGAGTGGAGTCTGTAGACTGTCTTCCTAATCTATAGCAGATCTGAAGTGTGAACGTCCATCTCACTTCTGTTTTCGTCACGTCATATTATGCTAAGGAGGAAATTGCTTTTCAGCCGCCACAATGAAAAGCCAATTCATTTTTTAGCATCCCCAGATACCAAGGCATCTTATCACAGCTGCCTGGCTCTGAGGCTCCATCTGCCTCGGCCAACCTTATTATTATTGGTAATTACTCCATACAAGTTTTCTATGCAGCCAATAAAGCTTGCATAAGAGATCTCTGTACCCATTTAAAGGGACCTCTGCACTGTACGAGTATTACCAAACATAAAACTGTCTTAATTTTTTCTAAAAACATGTTTGACACAAACTATTTAATGCACAGAATAAATGTACCGTATATACTCGAGTATAGGCCGACCTGAATATAAGCCGAGGCACCTAATTTTACCACAAAAAACTGGGAAAACTTATTGACTCGTGTATAAGCCTAGGGTGGGAAATGCAGCAGCTACTGGGTAAACAATGCCCATTTCTAGCCTCACTGTGCCCATTTGCAGCCTCACTATGCCCACCTGTATCAGTGCCCATTTGCAGTCTCACTATGCCCATCTGCAGCTGTACCTGTGATAACCAAAAGAGCGGGTGTCTCCCGCTGTCTTATGCCCATCTGCAGCTGTACGTTTTGATAACTAAAACAGCGGATGCAGTCTGTTCGGCGGCCGTCCATTGTAACAAAGCCCCGCCTCCTCCTCGTCCATGATGGACGGAACACTGATACAGTTTCCCAGCATTGTATCAGTGTTCCGTCTATCACGGACAAGGAGGAGGCTGGGCTTTATTACGATGGACGGCCGCCGAACAGACTGCATGACACAGCGGGAGACGCCCACTTTTTTATTTATCAAAGGTACAGCTGCAGATGGCCACCCTTACTCGAGTATAAGCTGAGGGGGGATTTTCAGCCTAAAAAATGTGCTGAAAAACTCGGCTTATACTCGAGTATGTACGGTACATTGTTTCTGCTTTTGCATGGCTCCCAGTTGTTCCTTTTTTTTTTTATGTGAGCAACACCCTTATATGGAAAGTCCCATCACATTGTTATCATAAATGGCAGTTGACTGGATGTGTAAATGAACAAATCCCATTTTGTTCACGCTTACAAAATATATAAGACAAAAACCAGAAAAGTACAAAAGATGTTGGCAAAAACGATAAGGCTCATTCATTCAAGAGCATATTAGCACAGGGAGGACATTCCATGTTTCTTGTAAAAGTACACATTACGATGGTATGAGTGGACCCATTAAAGTTTGCAAAATCACAAAAGCAGAGGTTTTCTTTACAAAGTCCTATTATTACTCTAACTTAAAGGTGAACTCCGAAATGAGACAATGTACCCTTTCAGTGTCCCTCCCCCATGCATTGTCATTCATTTTTACCCAGTTTGGTCTCTGATCTAGTGACCTTAGTACACAAATACAAGCATATACAGACGTCATTTAATGTACCTTTTTTTTTTTTTGGTGGCACATTGGTTTTTGGCACAGGTTATACTTGGTGCAAGGCTTTTGGCGCTGAAAGCAGCGTAAATTAAAAAAGTGTTTAGAATGTCCCAACCTCTACCTTTTACCTGATGTAATCCCTAAAATTAAAGTGAAACTTCACTTTTTCAATCAGCGTTACCTATTTTTAATCCTTATGCTGCTAGAATTAGTAAATAGATCGCATAGTATATCATATTTAATTGTTTTGAACTAAGGGCAGATAGAGTTCAGGAAGTAAATGCACATGATTCATCTGCCCTTACTCAAGATGGCCACAGGCAAAATCACTAGAGGGTGTTTTTTTAAATGATTTCTCAGCAAAATTAAGCAAGGAGACATGGATAAATGGGTGAGTTGGCTTTGAATATTACAATTAAATTAAATAGCACTTTTGGTTTGTGGTGCTCAGATGCAGTGTAACCTTTAAAATCTGTTTAAATGCTTTACCTATCAGTGAACATAAACCCAACCTGGTCCTTGGTGTAATCCCTAACACCTATTCTCTAAAGGTGTAGACCTGCCTATTTATTTGGTGCTGGAACATTGTAAGCCCCCCCCGTCAGTGGTAAATGGTTTGTCCCAACCTTCTTAACTGATACATTTGCAGGAGAGCTTGTTCTATTGAATGACAGCCTTATTGGCTAGATCACTAGGTGAAACTAAAGGAAAAAAGCCCCCCAAAAACAAACTTCATATGGAGTCCATTACGGAGATTTACCTTCACTGCCTGTTCTATAGAGACAACAGAAAGTTGGAGGAAATTCCTACAAATTGAGGAAAATGCCCTCTTACGTGTCAGCAGGGCAAGTGTCTTCACTGGAAGATTTCTTCTCTATTCCTGTTCTGATGACAGCTCAAAATGTTGGTTTCTCCCTGACTTTCAGTCCTAGTAACACCAGGTCAACAGGACAAATTGAGAGGGTTTTTTCTCCAACAGGGACATAGACAGCAATACAAGCTTAACAGGATTTGTAACCATTCTAAGAAAAACTAGAGGAAAAGTCTTGACTTTTAGATTTATTCTTTTCCTTAAGTAATCTGACCGAATATTTCTACACAATGCAACAGGACTGAATTGGTGCTTGAGAGTAGATGGCTCTTTCATCTACCAAGACTGCTGTCAACTCCTAACCCTGCTGCTTGTATTATGCAGTCACTGCACACTCAGCCAACTAGCCCTTTATAGTGTACTGAATAAGCACTTATACCAATAGATCGACATTTTTGTAATTTACACAAGTGAAAAAATGTAACCTTCATGACCTCATTAGGCTGAAAAATTGTCTGTCACTTATACAAATATGGCCTGTTAGGCTTATACATCTGCTCTGCTTTTTAGTGCTGAAGAGGGAAGGGTATATTTTTAGGAAGCCAGAGAATGTGCACAGCGGATTCACACAAAGATCCTCTTAAAGCCCAACTCCAAGGGTGGTTTTTTTTTTTTTTCATAGACTTGGGCCTTACTGTACAACTAAAGTCAAAGCTTTTTTAAAAAGTTTTAGATAGAGTTGAGATGGATTAGAACTCTTATCAGTTTTTATTGTTGTCTGTGCCCCCCGTTTCAGCCTCTCTATTTGTCCTGTTTACCAATATCATTGAAAGTAAAAGAAAATCCCAAATTTTGGGTTGTGCCCAAAAAAGTAATATAGGGGAAATTTTCCAATGGGGACACTAGTTTTGGTGACCTGTGGGTCCCCGAGGGATTCTCTTAATTTGCAGGGATTTCCTCACACTTCATGTTTTGGGTATGGAACAGGAAGTGAAGGGAAATCTCTCTAATGGGCCTCAGATGGCAAAAAAAAAACTGACGGGTTATGACCTTGTCTTACTCTATCCAAAATGGAAAAAAAAAGGTTTTGCCTATAGTTCTACTTTAGGTGTGTGGCCACTTTGAGACAAGCCTTTCTGTGCACCTTTGACTATTAGTATACATAGAACCACCTAACAGCCTGCCTAGGTTTTTTTTTAAATAATGCCACTTTAATTGTCTAGGATAAATGTGAGGTTCCCAACGTGTACGGCTGGAATGCAGTAAAGAGATGTATGTTTCCTTACTCTGAGAATGCTTCTAAGCATTGCAGTATGCAAATTTTGAACTATCCGGTGGTGGGGTCATACTCTTGGATCCGCATTTTTTGTACCTACTTACAAATGAACAAAATGGCTACTCAGGTCTGTACACATTGCCACAGTCACAATGCTTTGCAGTGCAGAAAATGTAAAGGTCCATGTCAGGTCTGGCAGGTGGTGCCACTTGCCAAATGCAACCATTGAAGTAATGTGGTTGCGGCATTGTATTTTAGTTTATAAATCCCCTTGGATTGAAATAAAGAACCCACAGGTTTTCAAGAGGGGTAGTATGTGTTCAGCCCTGCATTAGTTCTTACTGTGGTCTTTAGAACACCACCTATGTTATAGATATGAAGAGAGAGATAGTTGTACTGTAGTCCTAAGACACTTCCCGTGCGACTTCAATGCACGGATCAGAACACAGATTATGCACCGGACCTGCACAGATGTGCACTCCAGGGTGCACATGGAGATCTGTGCAGCTGGTTAGCAGTCATTGATTTGAACAGGCTGTCTGCACGCCCTAGCACTGAACACCTATGTCACCAAGGTGGCTGAAGACGGCTCTTTGTATGGGTATAGGGATCGGTACGCCCATGTAAATGAGGCCCTTGTCTGTGTTTTTGTCGCCATCCTCCAGTCTCTCAGGACTTGCAGTAACTGATAATCCCTCCCTCGTATGCTTGATGCATGTTAATGAATGCAGTGTTTTTGAGCTATAATATTTCTTTTCCTAGAATATATATATATTTTTGTCTGTTTGGTCATTTTTTGTCCCGATACTTTTAATATTTAGCTCTCCACTTACTTATAAGAGCAAAAGTTAAGTCTCTAAGACATCTGAGGCGAACAGCAGACAAATAGAGATATTTCTTAGAAAAACTGTAGAATTGAAAATCTCTCTTTCCACAGCAACAGCTTTATAGCAAGGCCTGTGTCAAGGCATGGGGCAGTCCTCTTTTTATCAGACCTGAATAGCTCCACAGGACATACAGTTGCCATAATGTTTTAGCATAATGTTTTCTACTAAGGATCGGTCTGTGCCTAGAAACCAAGGCTTGTTAACACTCTGTACGAGTCTTTAGTGTACAAATTCCAATGCTGTTACATCTTCTGGACTGATCCATTTTACAGTACACATTCTGCTATTTACCTTTTTAATGAGGTTGTCATTTTTTGTAAAAAGTCTACACTGTACACAACAAAGTATTATCACACCTCTAACTAAACAGAAGAGATTGAAAGTTGTATTTGTTCCCAGCCGGTTACCTGAGGGAGATACCATAATTCTAAACAATGAGTCATGTGAGGCTCAGTCAAATATCTTGCTTCCTTCAATGGAAGTTGAGTCATCGGCAAAAAGCTCATTGCAGTTCTTCTGGCCATTGTATTTCTTAAAGGAACTATTTTTTTCCATTTGCATTTGCCAAGTATAACTTTTAATAGGCTTAAAGCTTGAACTTCAGCAAACATAAGAAAAAAAAATGTTAAAATACATACATGGGAGTTGTTTTTACCTGCCAAAAATTGTGTAATTCTGTGCAGCCTATCCTAAGGTATACACAGTTCTGCCAGACGGCACAGACAAAATTGTGACCTCACTCTTCTTTACTGTAATTACTAGCTTGGAAACATTTTTCTCCCCAGCAGAATGTTGGGGTCATCTATTTCCCCCCTCCTGTCACCATTTTCCTTGTCAGCAAATGTCCATGCACCAGAACATAAGTAGCTCCTAGTGCTGCTCCCAACTATGAGTTAATCTGTACAGGAAATTACAAACGGTTGATGTAATTTTGGATGCAGGATGCACTAATGGGCACGAGATAAACGGTAAACTCTTCACTAAATGGTACAGGTGCCATTAAATGTGCATCACTTTTTTCTATCCTGTCTGAATATCTGTTGTCGTTGCCAAAATCTAAAGGTTCAATGACACACTGGCAGACATGCCCTATGATGAAAGCTTTTTGGAAAAAAAAATCACAATTTTTATTTCAGGATTGTGGGAAAGCAAATACCTAATACTCCAAAAATAGTCCTACTTTCAACTATGCCAGATACTGTCAAATCAGCAATGAAAGATGTCCTCAGACACTTTCTTACCGAAGCCAGAACTTTTATACCCTGATACTGGAAATCTATCACTATACCAACTCTGGTGGAATGAGCTACATAATTAGTCTCCATAAAAGAATTTGGAACCTCTCCTCTCCAAAGAGCCAGATCGGTATATGGTGTAGTATTGCCCCAACCCTTACTTTCTGTATATGTTCTTCCCTTCCCCTCGATCTTTACATGTCCTGCTGTTTACCCCAGCCTTTCTCAACCTTTTCAACTCCGGAGAATCCTTGAAATTACTTTTTGGTCTCAGGATACCCCTGCTAAAAATTACTAGATCTACAACTCATGATACATTAGTGTGATGGTCAGAAGGAAGAATGCTCATCACACTTGTGGTCATTGGGAAGAGTTACCCCCTTACAGATGGCTTAAAAGATCAATGGTGTCAGTGGGAACTGATCAGAGAGGGATAAATTATTCACTGTTCAAGGAACTCTTCGCAACCTCTGGAGAAACCCTAGTTGAAAAACACTGGTTTATCCCATACTTTACTAACTGTTACTTCACTTTATCCCCCCCCTCCCCCTTTCAATGTTTATATGAGAATTATAATTATAAGAGGTTTACCACATTGAACCTCTACAAAAAAATTGTATCTAGTTATTAAATGTATAAGAGTGTGCCAACCCGAAACTCGCCTTAGTGGTTTGCAGCTGCTTCTTTAGGTGTTAAAAACACTAGAAATCTTTACAGCCATATACATTCATATTATATCTTTTCATGTGATAACACTGAAGAAATGACACTTTGCAACAATGTAAAGTAGTGAGTGTACAGCTTGTATAACGGTGTAAATTTGCTGTCCCCTCAAAATAACTCAACACACAGCCATTAATGTCTACACTGCTGGCAACAAAAGTGAATATACTCCTAAGTGAAAATGTCCAAATTGAGCCCAAAGTGTCAATATTTTGTGTGGCCACCATTATTCTCCAGCACTGCCTTAACCCTCTTGGGCATGGAGTTCACCAGAGCTTCACAGGTTGCCACTGGAGTCCTCTTCCACTCCTCCATGACAACATCACGGAGCTGGTGGATGTTAGAGACCTTGCACTCCTCCACCTGCCATTTGAGGAAGCCCCACAGATGCTCAATAGGGTTAACGTCTGGAGACATGCTTGGCTAGTCCATCACTTTTACACTCAGCTTCTTTAGCAAGGCAGTGGTCGTCTTGGAGGTGTGTTTGGGGTCGTTATCATGTTGGAATACTGCTCTGTGGCCCAGTCTCCAAAGGGAGGGGATCATGCTCTGCTTCAGTATGTCACAGTACATCTTGGCATTCATGGTTCCCTCAATGAACTGTAGCTCCCCAGAGCCAGCAGCACTTATGCTGTCCCAGACCATGACACTCCCACCACCACGCTTGACTGTAGGCAAGGCACATTCGTCTTTGTACTCCTCAGTGCCTGGTTTCCGCTACACATGCTTGACACCATCTGAACCAAATAAGTTTTTCTTGGTCTCATCAGACCAAAGGACATGGTTATCCATGTCCTTAGTCTGCTTGTCTTCAGCAAACTGTTTGCGGGCTCTTGTGCACCATCTTTAGTAGAGGCTTCCTTCTGGGACAACAGCCATGCAGACCAATTTGGAGACGGCGTATGGTCTGAGCACTGACAGGCTGACCCCCCCCCCCCACCCCACCCCTTCAACCTCTGCAGCAATGCTGGCAGCACTCATATGTCTTTTTCACAAAGACAACCTCTGGATATGACGCCGAGCACGTGCACTCAACTTCTTCGGTCGACCATGGCGAGGCCTGTTCTGAGTGGAACCTGTCCTGTTAAACCACTGTATGGTCTTGGCCACCGTGTTGCAGCTCCGTTTCAGGGTCTTGGCAATCTTCTTATAGCCTAGGCCATCTTTATGTAGAGCAACAATTCTTTTTTTCAGATCCTCAGAGTTTTCTTTGCCGTGAGGTGCCATTTTGAACTTCCAGTGATCAGTATGAGAGAGAGTAAGAGCGATAACACCAAATTTAACACACCTGCTCCACATTCACATCTGAGACCTTGTAACACTAACGAGTCACATGACACCAAGGAGGGAAAATGGCTAATTGGGCCCAATTTGGACATTTTCACTTAGGGGTGTACTCACTTTTGTTGCCAGCGGTTTAGACAATTATTGGCTGTGTGTTGAGTTATTTTGAGGGGACAGCAAATTGGCACTGTTATACAAGGTGTACACTCACTACTTTACATTGTAGCAAATTGTCATTTGTTCAGTGTTGTCATATGAAATGATATAATACAATTTTTACAAAAATGTGATTGGTGTACTCACTTTTGTGAGATACTGTGTGTGTGTGTGTGTGTGTGTTCATTAAGACAAACCAGATTGGATTATGTTTTAAGGTTATTGTCAGATTTTTAATACATTAAAAGGTTTTTCAAAACAGAAATGTGTCATTCTGTCCACTCTTTTTGTGTATTTTGATTCATGTTCTTTGCAATATTGTACACTAATCTTATGATAAAACCTGAAGTAAAAAAGACAGAATACAACTGAAGCCCAACTTCAGGCTGGGTACTTTACCTTATTGAGGCCATGATGTCCTGCTCCGAAGTTAAGTGACCCTGGGTATCATTCAGCCCAGAAGGCTGAGGACGTATGGGGCAAAAAGAGAGTACTGTAGTGAACTGATCTGGATTGAGGGTGAGTATTGACACTTTTTTTTTTTCTTTTTTTGATTGAGGGGCTCAATCAGTCAAATTAAAAGCCCAGGGTTTGGGTGTGTTTTTCACCATGTCCTCTCTCAACGGGATTTATGTTGGGGAGGGTCTGCCTTTTTTATATTCTTCTAAGTCAACGTTTCATTGAAAAAAGCTGAAAATTTTTGCATCCCTTTAGTACAGAACTGGCCTTACAGAGCATCTCACCCAGAATGACACTCCAATTGCAGTGAGCGCTTGCATTTTGACTTGGTGAGCCAATTGAATAAGCAAGAAATTGGCGAAGTTTGAATTTGACCATTTTAGAAAACCACAGCAGCTGCAGACTGAAATTGAGGGGTCCTTTTTAATAATACCAAATTACAAAATGGCTTGAAAAGCTATTATATATGTTATAATATTGCTTTCAGCACTCTTTTTTTTTATTATTATTTTTTTTTTTAAGTAGGGCAGAGATTGAATGGTATTTCATTGCTCATAATGTTTCTGGTTCTCAGATTCTGAGAGAAGAGTGTAAGTCAAGCATATCCTCAAACATGGTTAGAAATTAGAAGGGCTTTTAGATATTCCCCTTTTTTCCCCATTTTGAAACATTACGTTTAAAGGTTACCTTTAAAGTGGTTGTAAACGTTCAGTTTTTTTATTTTTTTTAATAACAAACATGCCTCTACTTACCTGCTCTGTGCAATGGTTTTGCACAGAACAGCCTCGATCTTCTTCATCTGGGGTCCCCCGCAGACGCTCCAGACCCCTCCTCTTCATCGAGTGCCCCCACTGCAAGCTGCTTTCCATAGGGGCACCTGTGCGGGCTCGCTCCTGAGTCCCACTGTTGCGTCCATTGACACAGACGGCGGGACTCGGCCCCCTGCTCCCGTGTCACAGCTTTTGATTGACAGCAGCGGGAGCTAATGGCTCCTGCTGCTATCAATTTGTCCAATGAGAGCGTCAGCAGCTGGAGCCGCTGCGCTCATGCACATCGCTGGACCGGATCACGCTCGGGTAAGAAAAATTAGGGGTCGGGGGGAAGCTGCAGCACAGGTGGTTTTTCACGTTAATGCATAGAATGCATTAAAGCGGTAGTAAACCGCGGCTGTTTAATAAAAATATAAAAAAACACCTGTAAGGCAATTTCATAATGAAATACCCACGTTGAAACAAAGCCCTCCAGCACTCTGCTGTCACCGCTGAGAGAGCTGACATCTTCCCCCGGTCTTTCTTCTGGGTTTGCGCGCTCCGGCTATATGATTGGCCAGAGCCGCGATGACGTCACTTCTATGCATGTGCTTGGGAGCCCTTGTTTCGGCACGAAGCTCTGAAGGTCCGGCAAAGTGTTCCGGACCTGACGTAACTGGCTGCATTTGAGGTGAATATCTTCTAAACGGTGTACGTTTAGGAGATATTCATTTTGCCTACATTTTAAACCTTATTATACCTGTAGGTAAAAATCACCAAGCGGGCTTTACTACTGCTTTAAGGTAAAAAAAACCTTAAGGCTTTGCAACCACTTTAAGGTCTTTGTGGTAGGGAGAGGTTTGTGTCCGATCAGTTTCTGCAGTCATCCGCCTGATCAGTAGGGATTTGTGAACTGATCTGCTGATCGGAATGAAATACATCCCATATGAAGGGGGTCTTAGGACCAAGATCTGGAGTGACGTTTGGTAATGTCAGTAATGTTATCCTTGCTGGAGAGGAACCTATACCTGTGAACCCATACTGCATGCACTCCCCTACTTCTGTTTTTTCATTCTGTGGATCTGTGTTTTTTGCACCATTTCTGCAGTACCTTGATCTTTATCCCACCAGTTATCAGATCACCAGTCATCAGGGGGTAGGTGGGAGCTTTCAGACGAGAGAGCAAGCCTTACCTCTACTAAGATGGCTTCCTCCACACAGACACATAGTGCAGAACAAGTAATGGTAATTCCGTAACAGGGATAAAGATCAGCTGCAGGAAGCCTACATGCAATACTGGTGATTAGTCGTTTGTTTTCTCCTTACCCTTTTTGGGCTTCCACGGGTCAGGTCTTTCTTCATCATGTCATATTTTATATATTCAGTTGCTGCAGATTTGTTTTTTCCTGTGTTTTTTTTTTTTTTTTTTTTTGTCTCCATGAGCTCCTGTGTGTTCAGAGTGTACAGGAACAAATTTTGAGTTATATCCTCCCTATTCATTTCATCCTTTGAGCGCTCTCCTTGATGGAATACTAACCCATGGAAATTGCCAGGTCAGTAGGGATTGCTTTAATTACTGCATGCCAGAGCCTGCTAAGTCTGACACTTGACAATAACATCCTGATAGGCGACACAAGATCACACTCACTTTGTTGCTAGCAGAAGCACGATTTACACTTTGAGTACAGAATGCATCTTATATGCATTTGGAAATGAAGTAGTTCTTATTCGTATAACTAATGCACTTAACTTTAGTTAGTAACCAGACCTTTCTTAAAGGGTAATTCCACCCAAAATTGACTTTTTGGTAGTTGCTGGAAAGTTACATTATGTAACAGTTTCTTGTGTCTCACGGGGACCAATAGTGTTAAGAAGTATGCACTTAATTTCCCAGGTCGGCCCACCTACTGGGAAAGGTTTCACTTTTCTAATACATTTTTTAGATGTTATGTAGAAATCAACTGAGTGAGACACACACGGGGAAGCTGTTGATATGAAATCCCCAAGAGCCATGAGCGACTCCATCTATCGTATTCCACCAGTAGCTGAAACATAACTTAACTGAATCATAACTTTTGGGTGGACTGACCCTTTAATTCTGCATGGGTAATGTTAGTCTTTCTCCACTTAATGCGCCTAAATGTGTTTCTTGTGAAAGTCGATTTCTTTTTTTTTTTTTTTTTTTTTTTATGTTTTGTTATCCGTCAACAAAAGTGATGGCTTTTTTGCTGATAAATCTTACAGTGATTCTGCCTTGACAGAAATACAGTAGCTGCCACTCCCAGCTTCATTGTCTAAACATATTTGATACTGTAATGAAAAGTAGACAAATAAGCAAGTATGAAAAATGGATGATTAAAAACAAATCCTAACGTGCAAATAAATATAAAAACATCCAGAAGAATTCCATCAGAGAGAAAAAGTGCTCAGTGAAAAACGTCCATAGGTAAGTATACAATTTTCCATAGTTCAGTATACCAATGTGAATAAACAGTACTTCACACCCAGGTGCACACCCCACTCACAGGCTGCTTACTAGCAAGTAAGACCTCAAGGATGGAGGTCTAGCTCCACTATAGGGAAATACCCCACTGGGATGGATGGATACTGTAATTCAAGATTCGAAATGACCACCTCTTTCTCCAGAAAGTTTCCACACAGCCGAGGCAGTCCACATAAACTTGGTACAGGATAAAAGCAAAGGAGGAACCCCGTTGGGCATGATGACGTCACTGCTTTAGCTCCATCTGATGCGTTTCGCCCAATAGAACGTCCTCAAGGGGTAATGTAGTATTACTACTGCTGATACTCAATTACCCCTTGATGACATTCTGTTGAAAGAAGCGCGCCGGGTGGAGCTACAGTAGTGACGTCATTACACCCACCGGGGTGCTGATTGTGATTTACTGTGTTACATGTGATTTTATAGCTGTCTATTGTAAGTAGTTTTATCCTTATTAAATGCTGAATTTCCAAACTACTACACTATGGGGTTTATTTACTAAAGGAAAATCCACTTTGCACTACAAGTGCAGTGAAGTGCAGTCACTGTA
The DNA here is from genome assembly GCF_042186555.1 of Aquarana catesbeiana. NCBI lineage: Eukaryota > Metazoa > Chordata > Amphibia > Anura > Ranidae > Aquarana > Aquarana catesbeiana. Next base: position 264,504,151 of record NC_133330.1, read on the forward strand.
GATCTGAGGGGGGCATGCAAGGAAAATTATACAGCATTTTTGCTTGCACATGATCGGATGATAGAGATTGGCAGAGCTTCCCCTCATTTTGATCTTCCCCTCAGATCTACCCCTCAGATCTACAGCGACTGCACTTCCAAGTGCACTTGTAGTGCAAAGTGGATTTGCCTTTAGTAAATAAACACCTATGAGTCCTTCCTTTGCTTTTATCCTGTACTGAGTTTTTTTTTTTATGTGGACTGCCTTGGCTGTGTGGAAACTTTCTATAGAAAGAGGTGGTCCTCTCGAATCTTAGATCACGTTATCTATCGATCCCAGTGGGATATTTCCCTATAGTGCAGCTAGACCTCCATCTTTGTGATCTTACCTGCTGGTAAGCCGCCTGTGAGTGGGGTGTGCATCTGGGTGTGAAGTACTGTTTATTCACATTGGTATACTGGATTATGGTTATATATATATATATATATATATATATATATATATATATATATACTTGCCTATGGACTTTTGCGCTAATTTGTTTTATCCCCTGATGGGATGACATTTTTATGTGTGTGTATATATGCACTTTGTTTTGGTTCTACTGGTTAATTTTATTATCACAATTTTGAAACTTAGCGCAACCACTTCTGCTTTAATGTGTAACATTTACACGTGTATTTTTTGTTATTCATATGCAGACTTTTAGGCCTTAAGCACATGGACTTCAAAAGATGGTGTATGGTGCAAGTTCAGGCTAGCGTTAATTTGACTGTGGCATGCAGTACTCAGGTCACTCCTGCCAATACAAGCCCATAAACAAATATTGCTCAGCATCCTGCATTGCATAAAGATGGGCATTTTGAATTTTATATTGTGTCAACATTAAAAAAAAAAATAAATAAATTTACATAGAACCCACTTCAGCAAATGCTCTATCTAGGTGCACCAACTGTTGCTTCTCTGACACCTCTTGCCATGGCTGAGTCAAAGGCAATGATTGGTCTTGGCCCCACACAAAACCCTGGACACAGCCAAGAAGCAGTAGTGTCAGTGAAAGCAGAAGGCAGTTAGATTTGGAAAGGAGTCAGCTCCTGTGAAATATTAGGAATTGGAGGGCCGTTTTTTTTAAATAGTTTTTTAAAGTATTTAAGTTGAAAAACCCTAGGTAATCCCTTTTTCTCTTAAATATGTTTATTTTCTTTGGATTTTTTAATCCAGTGCTGGGCATATATTGGCTGTGATGAAACGCCTGCCATGGGACTGTCCCCTGATCCTTGGGTTATTACCGTTTTTTCTGCACTTTCTTAATGTATAAATTAGTGAAAGAGAGTAAGAAAAGGAGAATTTGTATAAATGTAAAATATACTTGCCAATTATGATAAATCCACCACATGCTTGCAAGTATGAAACAGCAGCTACCTATCCACCCTCTGGGATCTGCTATAACTGAAGGCTGTGGCAGGCAGTGCTTGGGCTGTCTGATGACATCTTTGAGTGGAGCTGATGATGGGCTTATGGTGTCTTCAGCATGTCATCAGTAGTACACATAGAAGGGTGACAAGGCTGCCGCTCCATGCAGTGCATGTACAACTTTTATGCAACATGGTCCTCCCATTAGGAGAAGAGATTGGGAGGAAAGTTAACTATAAAAAAAAAAAATTATAGAAGAAAAAAAAAATGGATAGAACAGGGGAATAATTAGATATAGTTATTTTTTAGTATAATGCCCCGTACACACGATCGGATTTTTTTCGGCAACAAATGTTGGATGTGAGCTTGTTGGCTGAAAGTCCGACCGTGTGTATGCTCTATCAAACATTTGTTGTTGGACTTTCCGCCAACAAATGTTGGCTAGCAGGTTCTCAAATTTTTCGCCAACAAAACTTTGTTGTTGGAATTTCCGATCGTGTGTACACAAGTCTGTCACGCAAAAGTTCACGTATGCTCGGAATCAAGCAGAAGGAGCCGCACTGGCTATTGAATTTCCTTTTTCTCTGCTCATCGTACATGTTGTACATCACCACGTTCCCACGTTCATAATTGTTGGCCAACATTTGTGTGACCGTGTGTATGCAAGACAAGTTTGAGCCAACATCCTTCAAACAAAAATCCACGGTTTTGTTGGCGGAAAGTCTGATCGTGTGTACGGGGCATAAGAATTTTTAAATTTACTTTAACGCTGTCATGTAGAGTAAAAAAAAGTCCCAGCACAGTACACTGGTATGTACAGTTCATATGTTGCCAGAAATCATCCAGGCCTGCACAGAAAAGGTAAGTGCCTTTTGCAGTGATGGAGGTGATCTGGGTCTGTATTTGTCCATACATGCATGTTGGGGGGGAACAATCTACCTCCTCTTCTGTGCATTAGCAGACAATCTCATGCAGCCAATGCATCACCCCAACAAAGACGGGTCTGTTAAATAGGGTTTTCTTCACCGCAGGTTAGCATTTTGCAGTTCATAAAGGCCTTATCAACTTGATGACCAGCCTATAGTAAAAATACATCATTAATTTGACATTAAAGAGGAAGTAAACCCTGATGGGTTTTACTTCCTCTTTTGCTCCCTGCAAGGCCTGCAAATTAAAAGCATAATGGGCTAGTATGCATCGCATACTAGCCCATTATATGACACTTACCTGCAAACGAAGCCCGCGCTGTCCCCTGTGCAGGCCCCGTCCATCTTCGCCCCTCTTTCGGGGCACGGACTCCGGCTCTGTGACTGGCCGGAGTCACGTGACGTCACTCTCACACATGCGCGCGGGAGTGATCAGTCACAGCACACGCTGGGGGAAGAAACGGCACAGTGGTCCGGTTCTTCACAGCACATGCGCTGATGACGACATTGGCGCACTACAAGTAAAATATCTCCTAAACGGCGCACATTTTGGAGATATTTCCACTATCTGTAGGTAAGCCTTATTCTAGGCTTACCTATAGATAAAAGACAAACAAAAGGGTTTACAACCACTTTAAATACTACCGGGGTTATGGCTGCATCTAGCAGCCATAACCCAGGTATTTTATTTATTTTTTTTTACTATGGCTGATTCTCTGTAACATAAAAGTGGTCTCGTGAGCGGATTCGCCGTGGCCTTATAGAGAAAAAAAAGCATACTATCATAAAAGCGATAAGCCCACTCTCTAGGCTTGTAAGGAGTCCACTTTCCATTATTTTCTATGGATGAATACACTTGTGTAGTAGAGCACAGCCTTCTGGATTAGAAAGAATGTTGCAAAATGTGCACATCAACATCTTTTGTAATGATTACCATGTTTCTATGGTGATTTAATTTATTCTGAATCTGTATTTTACTGACATAACAGATTCAGGTAATAGTGTTGTACTAAGTCTATGTCAGCCTGGTCAAAGCTTACAGGTAAGTATCCATAGCATAGACTGAATACTGGTTCACTTTAAGCTCATCGCTTTCACAGGTGGGAAGGGGAAAACAATGGCTGTAGTAACCCTTTAGAGATATCAAGCCCTTTCATCCTTGTTGATGAGCTGAATAATTTGTGACTCTGAGGCCCTCCAACCTCTTTGCTAGAAGCCTGGTTTATCTAATGGAAGTCTCTGGTGTGTTTTCTGCCTCCATCATCTTGTATTTGTGAAGAGGGGCAATTCCTGCATTTTGACCTTTCTTACTATCAGAAATTGTCATTTCGTCTCCTTTAGTTCTTGTTTTGATTTAAGTCTATCTTTTCCTCCTCAGTATGAGTTCAAAGCGAAAAACATCAAAAAGAAGAAAGTGAGCCTCTTGGTATCAGTGGATGGGGTGAAAGTGATCCTAAAGAAGAAGAACAAGGTAATTGACATTTTACTGTAGGGTAATAGTAAATTGTCTAATTTATTCATAATAGCCAGTGTTATATAACAATATGTCATATTGTTTTAGTCATGTGTTATAAATCGAAATATATTATTATTAGTATTATCCTTATTACCTTTTTATTAGCTCATTTATAGTTTCGTCATTGTCTGTATATCCCCATACAGAGCAAAAAAAAAATAGTGAGAATTATTTTTCTTTTCAGTTAAAAACTATATCAATTTCTTTTAGTTTTTGCTTTAAAAAGAAACCTAAGATATGGCTGAGTAAAATACAATTTTGACATTAATTGGTTATTGAAATATTGATCAGAGGTTGGTTTAGATTACTGGGTTATAAAAGATTTTTCCTCCCTTCTGAATCCTGTATTGCTGTGTCTATTTTATGTACTTGTCATTTTGTAGTGTTTTTATGTATTTATGCTGTGTTACATATATTACCCACTCTTCTTTTTACAGTGCCATTGGAAATGATGGCGCTTTATATGATTGGATTTATTTTCCCAAATATAGTTTGCTGATGGATCCTTATTTCCTGAATTCTCCTATTTTTGAGCCATAAGGCTTCATAGTTTAAATTATTTTTAATTAACTGTGACCAGATTTCCATGTGTGTTGCCAATGATTCTTTTTAGGCAAAACCTGCAATGGAAATACATTTCCCTTCTAGCAGATGGCGTGTTGTTACTAATATTTTTTGGTGGCATTAACTGCAGTCAATGCAATAGATATGATTTTTTTTTTATTAGATCAACTTTGAACAGGTCCTGGGACCAACAAGGAGGCTGACATTGCTGAGGTCGCATTCTACAGATGCTAGTTGTCTGGCTGCCATGCTGACCCTTTGGCTTTGATGCTTTCAGTCACTAATTTCTAACCAGTATAATGGCAAAGTGATTTGACTTCAAGTGGTAGTAAACTGCTGAATTTTTTTTTTGTACCCTGCAAGGTAATGTCATAATGTGCTAGCACATTATGTTAAACGTACCTTAAAATGAAGCTCTTCCAGTGCTGAGATGTCAGAGCTGCAGGCGCTCCCATCTTCACCTGTCTTCCTTCCGGGTTTCCGGACTCCGGCTGTTTGACTGGCCAAAAGCGCAATGATGTCATTCCCACGCATGCACGCGGGAACCGCAGTTTACGGCATAGGGCTCCGAAGGAACGGCCCGGTGGCCATTCCGTCAGAGTGCATACGCCAGTGATGTCACTGGCTGCATGTACAGTAGCTATCTCCTGAACAGTGCAAGTTTAGGAGCTATTTACACTAGCTATAGGTAAGCCTTATTATAGGTTTCACTATAGGTAAAGTCAGAGATGGGACCTTACTCCCACTTTAAAATGATTGTAAACGATCACCTTGTAAAAAAAAAACATTTAGTTTAAAACAGGAATGAAAGGCAAAACATTTGTGTTTAGGTCTAAAAAAAAAAAAAAAAAAATCATTATAAATACCTTTTTTATAAGTGATCACATTCCCTCTGTTCTAAGCTGCATAAGAGTTGGCTAGAGAACTGACCACAGTGTGTTCTCCTGCTCAGTGTGGTCAGTTTTTACTAGAAAAGCAAGGGGACTAGCCAGAACACCAGGGATTTTACATAAAGGAAGCAATACAAAGAGAACAGGATACTTTCTCATACAAGTACATGGTACAGCAGGCACATATCAGGAATATGAAGTAACTTCCTTGACTTTATATGTATGCCAGGTCAATGTCTCAGGTATTGAAGCCAATGATATAGCATTTTCAGAAAGCGATCCGAAATGGCAACCTACATGTTTCTCTCGGAGGTTATTCAGCCAGAAGACTGGCATTAGCTACAACGTAGTCAAGTGGTAGCCAAAATAAATCCGTAATGTTTATTCATGTCAGGAAGTTATATTATCATGAAAAGACACAACACACAGAACATGACAACAATGACATTGTAGCATTATATAGCATTGTATTGTAACATTCTTGAAAAGATATATAAACTATCTACAAGTTAATAACACAAGAGACATCTTATCCAATTACAAGGTTAATGCATGCAAATAAAACAACAAGTAATACAAAATTTTGCACTATTTCTGTCTATTCTGCACCCTTAAAGTGAAAGTCGAGGCTAAAACTAAAATCGCTGCATCTATAGCCACCAACATTCTAACAACTAACCTCTCTAGCCCTGAAAAGAAAAAATCAGTATACCTACCTTTTTCTGAAGACAATCCAAATCGATCTCCAGCAATGGAAGCTCTGCAGAGGACATGGCCGACAATGGCTGTGAAATAAATGGGAAGGGACGTCACCCATAGTTACTATGGGGCTTTCATTGATGGATGTGTCCTCTGCACCCACCTACACAGTGAAGCTGTGGCTGACAGCTCAGCATGGGATCAGAGCTTCCACCAGTGGAGATCGGGTCTGAACGGCTTCCAAAAAGGTATGTATACTGATTTTTTTCTTTTCAGGGCTAGAGAGGTTAGTGTTAGAATGTTGGTGGCTATAGATGCAGGGGTTTTAGTTTTAGCATGGACTTCCATTTTAATAGTTTGTTCAGTGAAGTCATCCTATTGCCTTTCTTAATTTCATTGGCTAATTTCCTAACAATACCTTAACCCCTTGCCGATCAGCGCCGCAGTTGTACTGCGGCAGAATAGCACAGCTGCGAAGCGACGTTATGTAACGTCGCATCGCCCTGTGGCCACTAGGGGCGTGCTCTCCCCCTGAGCCGATCCGAGTTCCCGGCGGTCACGATCACCTCCGGGCTCCTGCAATCGCGGCTGACACATCGAGAACCGGGATCATCTGTGTGTGTGTAAACACACAGTTTCCGGTTCTCTAAGGGTAGAGAAGACAGATTGTCTGTTCATACAGCGTATGAACAGTGATCTGTCACCCCCCCTACACAGTCCCCTCTCCTTTCAGTTAGAATCACCTCCCAGGGAACACAATTAACCCCTTGATTGCCCCCTAGTGTTAACCCCTTCCCTGCCAGTGACATTTTTACAGTAATCAATGCATTTTTATAGCACTGATTGCTGTATAAATGCCAGTGGTCCCAAAAATGTGTCAAAATTGTCCGATGTGTCCACCACAATGTCGCAATCCCGATAAAAATCGCAGATCGCTGCCATTACTAGTAAAAAAAATGAATAATAAAAATGCCATAAAACTATCCCCTATTTTTTAGACGCTATAACTTTTGCACAAACTAATCAATATACCCTTTTTGTGATTTTTTTTTTTTTTTTTTTTACCAAAAATATGTAGTACATATCGGCCTAAACTGAGGAAAAAAATGTTTTTCTTTATATATTTTTGGGTGATATTTATTATAGCAAAAAGTAAAAAATATTGCGTTCTTTTCACATTTGACGATCTTTTTTTTGTTTATAGCGCAAAAAAAAAAACACAGAGGTGATCAAATACCACCAAAAGAAAGCTCTATTTGTGGGGAAAAAAGGACGTGAATTTTGTTTAGGTGCAACGTCACACGACCGCGCAATTTTCAGTTAAAGCGTCGCAGTCCCGTATAGCAAAAAGTGCTCTGGTCAGGAAGGGGGTAAAATCTTCCGGGGCTGAAGCGGTTAAATAGCTTTTTATAGACAAATTTGTTCTTTCAGGACCTCAGCTTGTCCAACCCACATAACACTCCCCCTTACCTTTTCTCCAAGGATGAAGAAGAATCTACTTCTAGTTAGGCCTATCCATTTATGGGGCGAAATGTTATTTATTGGAGAAAATTGCCAGCACTCCCTCACTGCTCCTTCCCCTGTTGCAGCTTGCACTAAAATCACTACTGTGGGCAACCTGGGAGATTGGTGACATTTCTTCACCTGTCACGTGACAATGTTTGGGCCTAGCAATTGGCTGCTATATCCAAGCACTGTCACAGGAGAGGGGGCGGCATGCCTCTCCTTATCTGGAAGTACTCATTACGGTAACCAGCTGCGACAGAGACAGAAAAGCACTGAGAAAGTTACTATGATTTTGTTGAAGGTGTTTGCAGGAGATAATGCTTGTATGCCCTGCATGCTTAAAGCCATAATTTTATTTTATTTTTTCTCATTTAGTTAACATGGTTATAAACCTGCCAGTTTTTATTTTTGCAATCTGAGTTCCATTGGGGTGATTTCCTTTCACTTCCTGTCCCAAAGATACAACAGTAAGTTAGAGGAAATTTCTCAAAAGTAAAGGAAACCTCCTCTTAGGCTGGCCATACATTATACCATTTTCTTATTTAACCACTTTGCGCAAATCGCAGTCATTGTACGTCGGTACTTTGACGCTAAATACCGTTGTTATGGCAGCAGATAGCTGCTATAACCCCGGTATTTTCAACAACGGCGAGCGTCTGGCTTTCGGATAAAAGTAGTCTCTGCGGCGGATTCGTCATGAGATCACTTTTGTCGGGGGCAGGAGCGGGCCCCCCCTCCCGCCGCAATCCGGTCATTTCTGCTGCTTACCGGGGCCGTCGGTAGCAGCGGAGACGATGGCGCCCTTCCCTCTGACAGGCCTGGAGCCGAGTGAAGGAAAGATGGCCCCCACTCGGCTCCATAACATTGAATGGCAGAAGCAACGTCAAACATCACTTCCGCCCAATGGTCTTAAAGGGGAATTTTTTTTTTTTTTTTTTTTTTGCATTTTAGTGTAAATGTTAGGTCTTTTTGACCCCCAGATCTCTTAAAGAGGTCCTGTCATGCTTTTTTTCTATTACAAGGGATGTTTACATTCCTTGCAATAGGAATAAAATTGACCTAAGCTTTTTTTTAAAAGGATAATGTTAAAAATAAAAAGTAAAATAAATAAGAAAAAATTAATTTACAGCACCCCGTCCCGCCGAGCTCGCACTCAGAAGCGAACACAAACGTAAGTAGCGCCCGCATATAAAAACGGTGTCCAAACTACACATGTGAGATATCGCCTCGATCGTTGGAGCGAGAGCAATAATTCTAGCACTACAACTCCTCTTTAACACTAAACATGTAACCTGTAGAAATTTTTAAACATCGTCTATGGAGATTTTTAAGGGTCAAAATTTGTCGCCATTCCATGAGCGTGCGCAATTTTGAAGCATGACATTTTGGGTATCTATCTATCCAGCGTAACATTATCTTTCACAATAAAAAAAGAAATTGGGATAACTTTACTGTTGTCTTATTTTTTGAGTCAAAAAAGTGTCTTTTTCCCTAAAAAATTGCAATTGTAAGACCACTGCGCAAATATGGTGTGACATAAAGTATTGCAATGACCGCTATTTTATTTTTTAGGGTGTTAGAACCATCAAAAATTTATATATTTTTTTTCAAAGTAATTTTCTACCAGAAAAAAAATAGTTTTAACTTGCAAACGACAAGTGTCAAAAAGAGGCTAGGCCCTTATGTAGTTAGTTCCTTTAGATTTACCTTCAACTATGTAGCGCACAGGCCTGCCTGATTGCATACAAATTGAAAATGCTTAGGTTTGACCTCATATTTTATGATTTTGGTAAATCTAAAGGAAAATTGTACAAGACGATTGTATAATGTATGGCCAGCCTTAGGCAGTTGCCACCAGAATAGGTGGCAGCTCAGAATGTTGTATGTTTTCTCGTTTTAAGTCCTAGTGATTGGCTTTAGGTATACTTAAAGAGGATCTTTACCCCAGGAGGCACTGGGGGCACTGATGTCATTCATCTAGGCAATCTCAGAAATGGGGGGGATGGGGGGGTGGGGGGGGGCAGGCCAAAACTTTGCTAAGAAAAAAGGAAACAAAAAAAGGTAAAAAAAAAGCCTATTTGTTTATTTGCTGGTGGGTGGGATCAAGAGGAAGAAAGTTGATTCCAAGGGTGAAGATCTGCTTTTACTGCACATAATACTAATGAATAGTTTATTTTCTGCACTTCTAGCCCTAATAGTATAAACGTTTTAGATTTTCAGACGGTATAACCCCTGGAGCTGGGTCAGCTATAAGGACCCCTTCTGCTTGCCTATATCCAATTCGACTTCAGTCTTGGTCACGTCGCCCCAACAATCTTGGAAACGGACAACTCCTAATATGATGTGCTATAGAGAAAGATGTAAACCGTTGTACCCTATTTGTATTTTTGTTTTTATGGATCTGAATATAGCACACTGATACAATGTAAAGACTACTGCACCTTGCCCCTTAATCACTGTGCTTTTTCTAGTCCAGATAATATGTAATAAGGCATTTGCTAGACATAAATAATATGGAATTATTGGAGTAAAAGTATTACTCTTGTTGCAGAAGAAAGAGTGGGCCTGGGACGAGACCAAGATGATGGTCATGCAGGATCCTATCTACAGGTTAGCATCTGATATGTGTAACTATCAACACTGTTTCCTTGATAAACGGACAGCAGATACAATAACCAGAACCTAGTGTCAACCATTTTCCAAAGTACCTGGGAAATCTTGAAGCCCTGTGGACTCTATGCAGATACCAACTTTAACTTTGACATTGCCTCTGACCTGCCTCCACTTGCTTCTCATTCCTCACTGATGGTCCATCAATGTGATGGGAGACTGTTGTGATAAAAAGTAAGATGAAAGAGGGCACACCATAGCATCAACCTCTTGACCGAAGTTGGTAGTTGCGTTAAAGTGGTTGTAAACCCTTATATATACTCAGTGAAGTGACTAGCCTCAGGTAATACAGAGATTTTTCTTGGTGTCAGGAAAACTTATCAGAAGTGACTCATGCTGATTGAGGAACAAAGCATCAGACAGAAATGGCACTTAGTGCTCCTAATTGAGTCAAGTACACACTACAGAGGGATATGCTTTGTTCATATTTCATATCTAAGGTTTACATCCACTTTAAATGGCACTCTATATAAAGCTAATGTCCAAACATTTGGAGGTGCCTGCTTTTACATTAGGGGACAGTTTAGTAATGAAAAACTGGTTACAATTTTTTATTTTTTTTGCTTCAACCTCAGAGGCTAAAAAAAGACAGGACTTATAAAGTTAATGCTTATGTTTTCTTTGCCTATAGTTCTCCAGTCTTGGTCTTAGCATTTCTAATATACTGAAATAATTTGACTTTTCATGTGAAAAGACTTACAACATGGCACATTAAGAATAATAGCTGATTTTTACAAACAAAATACATTTTGATATATGTGATGCTTACTGTTTAAAAACTGGAATGGTAAGAAAGTGGAAGTGTTACTTTACATACTATAATGTATTGATGTTCTGCATCTTGAACCCAGACATTAATTGCAGATATGTTGGCAGTGGCCATATAGGTAATATTGTATACTATGTCATTCATGGCATTTTCTACAAGGCTCTCTTATGGAAATCAAGAGCTGCTGTAGCTGAACTCCTCTAAATGGGCACATATAAAACGCTGTGCAGCATTTCACTAATGTGGTGACACTGAGAAGCCCCTCCTCCTTATTGCAATGCCGCATTCTCTTTTTACCAAGTTGTAAAAGCAATGCAATGGATGCAGAAGGTTGTTCTGCATTGACCTACATCAGGAGTGGAAATATCAATACATATTAATATCAATACATATTAACAAATTATAAATACATCAGGAGTGATTACAGTAATGTTTCCTATCACTGTTCACTTATGTGCTACGTTGTAACATATACTACAAAAAAGTGGGAGCTCGCCTCACATGTAATTGGTTGCTGTGGACAAAGCCTTCAATCTACATTCTTTCTTTTTATGAATACTTGAAGCCACCTGTTTAAGAAGCCAATTTGTTTTGATGAGGGTTTGACCCATAGTCGGGTGATTTTTCACCTGCTGAGCTCCTCAAAAGTTTAAATATAATGGGGCTCTTTGAGCTAAGAAGTTAATAAAGTATTGTGAACAAGTGCCTTTGAGTCTTATTTGATATGGTGATTTTGTAGAGGATTAGGTTTTGCAGGTAATACATTATGAGTAATCCATTAATCTGTTTATTAATATAATATTTTCCATTCCATTCTCTCCTTGAACAAATAGAATATTCTATGTGTCTCACGACTCCCAGGATCTCAAGATCTTCAGCTATATTGCTAGAGACGGGTCCAGCAGCATTTTTCGATGCAATGTCTTTAAATCCAAGAAAAAGGTACGTCAACAAAATGACACTTTTTATGATTTGGTTTAGGGGTACCCACTGCAGTTTTCTATAAAACATTTCCTAGATAATATTGTAGACGAATGTCCTGCAGATGCTAGATGAGTCATAACCATATATCAAATTGGTTCATTTGCAAGCATTAAGTGTGAGTACAACACAAGGTTTTTCAGAAGTTTCTCAACATGTATTTTACCTGGAGTGTGCAAGATTTCTTAAAGTAGTACTTAGACGGAGGAGGAACCACACTTTTTTTTTTTTTTTCTAATTTTTGGCTATTTTGTTTATATTCTGCTGTCAGCAGGGAATCCTCACTGTCAGCAAATGAGTCACTGGTTGTTAAGGGCACGGCAGGTGCCAGCGGGTGTCAACTCCTAAACATCCAGCTAGTATTCGTTAAACACCGCATGGATAGACTACAACTTATTTAATTAATGTTTTTTTTAATTTTTTTTCTGAATTGACGTTTAGACAGGTTTATGTGGTACATACGGAGCGTTTATTTTTGCTGTAAATACTACATAAACCTGTAGTGAATTGACATTTTTCATATCGCATGATTTATTTTGGTTAAATGTGTCACACGACCCAAATATCTCATGTGATATCCTTTTGTGTTTTGACCCCAAAGTCTTTTATGTAAAGATAATTGTGTTTGGAGGAAAACAACCTTAAAATTCCTAAGATTACAGCCAATAGATGGTGTCATTGGTATCTTTTTTTCTTGCCAATGGTGATGTGCAAAAAGCAGTAACCCACATTAGAAGTTTCCATCCTGCTGCAAACCGCTTACAGAAAGATGAATTGTGACTGGTTGCTATGGTTTGATGAAGTTTGGTTTAGTTACTTATATAAACCCGTATGACTGCAGTAGCAGCAGTAATTGTGTTCAGGAGGACTTTATATTAATCTTTTTTACTTATTGCCATCATCCGCTGGGTACCATACTGTATGAACCGTTTTCATGCCTTACGTGATGTAATGGTTTATGACTCATACTGTAATAAAAGGCAGTGGCCTCCAGCTGTTCTCCTTGCCATTAACTTTCTATAAAGATACCATAGTCACTTGTGACTCTCAGAAGCGGTTCTCTGTTGTTTACAGTGTGGTGCCTGAGAGCCTTGGATATTAAAAGAAGAACGTGGTGGTCCCTTATTTCATTACTGCCTGTTTCCATGGAGAATTTAATATCTAAAGCTCCTGGGTAGCGGCAAATAAATCTGTCTACTGAAGTTTGTTTTTCTCATTGCGGTTTTCGGACATTGTACGTTGTGGAAGGGACGTGTTCCTGCTGAAATGAGCTGGTGCGTTAGAAGAAAAATCCCCCTTACCAGCTACGTTCTGCATGGTAACTGGAAAGTACAGGAAGGAAGTTGCCAATATGAAAATAGTTTTAGGGCTAACTTCACTTCTCAATTGTAACTTGATTCTGTAATATCTGGGAAATGTCATTCAGTTAGTGGCACATCTCACAAATGCCTTTGGGGATTTACTGACTGGCAGAGATCTACTGCAAGAATGTGCTCTCAGACATTGTGAACCTGTGTGCTTTCTCAGAGAGTGTGTTCCCTCGGGGAGGCAGGTGCTCTCAGACTGTACATGCCCTGTGTGCTGCGTGTGCTCTCAGACTGTACATGCCCTGTGTGCTGCATGTGTTCTCAGACTGTGCGTGCCCTGTGTGCTACATGTGTTCTCAGACTGTGCATGCCCTGTGTGCTGTGTGTGTTTTCAGACTGTGCATGCCCTGTGTGCTGTGTGTGTTTTCAGACTATGCGTGCCCTGTGTTCTACGTGTGTTCTCAGACTATGCGTGCCCTGTGTTCTACGTGTGTTCTCAGACTGTGCGTGCCCTGTGTGCTACGCATGTTCTCAGACTGTGCGTGCTACGTGTGTTCTCAGACTGTGCGTGCCCTGTGTGCTACGTGTGTTCTCAGACTGTGCGTGCCCTGTGTGCTACGTGTGTTCTCAGACTGTGCGTACCCTGTGTGTTTTCAGACTGTACGTGCCCTGTGTGCTACGTTTGTTCTCAGACTGTGCGTGCCCTGTGTGCTACATATGTTTTCAGACTGTACGTGCCCTGTGTGCTACATATGTTTTCAGACTGTGCGTGCCCTGTGTGCTGTGTGTGTTCATGCTCCATGTAATCTCAGAATGTGCATGCCCTGTGTGTGTTCTCAGACTGTGGAGAGTCTGAGGAGAGCAGAGAGGGAGATGGAGTATGCTTGTTCAGGGTGTAAAGCTGAATAGGAGCAGGAAGTCTCCAGTGCTGCTGACAGGAATCAAGTTTTATTTCTTTTTATATTACACATGATGTAAAAAAACAGGACATAAACATGATATATGATTAAGGATGAAAATGCTATATAATTAGAAAGAACTAGCTTTAGCATTCAGAAAGCAATATGCAGCACACAGGGAACACTGAGAACACGCACAGCACAAGGGGCACCCACAGTCCGAGGACGTGCACAGGACACACACAGCACACCCACAGTCTGAGGATGGGCACAGCACACAGGACACCCACAGTATGAGGACATGCACAGGACACCCACAGTCTGGGATCACACAGCCTGAGGACATGCACAGCACAATGGACACACACACAGTCTGAGGACATGCACAGCACAATTGACACCCACAGTCTGAGAACATACACAGGGCACACAGAAAAAAAATATGTGAAAACACTTGCACTTAGGGAAAAATTATAAATATGTATATAGGGTGACTGCTGCACTTCAATAGAGTACAGAAATATGTATACACCATACAATAAGTCAGTTAGAAAAGGGCTGCGCTTACCCCTATACCAATCAAATACCGCAACAAGTGTAAAATCATAAAAAAACCAAAGGTTAACGCTGCGCTAGAAACCTAATAATTAATTGATAGCTATAAAGGATTAACCCTTACAGACTGAAGCAAATTAAATAAACAAAAAATCAGGGATTTGACCCTAAATTACCAAAAGCAGCCAGCATCAAAAAGTCAGACACAAACTTCAGATATTAATAATAAAAAATAATGCAGCGCTAAAAGTAACCAAAAAGTGAAAAGAAATTTTTTGTTTGTGAACAAAAAATTATTATGGAAAATTCGTGAACTATAATGTCATAAATGATACCACAAAAAACATACCATAAGATTATTATAACCACTGAAAGATTGTGTAAAGAATTGTGCATTCAAAAAAAGTGTAAAATCATGAATTATTAGAGTGCCTAATCCTAAACCACACAATTATATACATGTGCTATCATAAAGTGCATATGAAAAAAGTGCATGTACAAAAGTTCATCCAGATCTTCAGTGCTTTTGTGCATGAATGTAAACCAACCAATCTCTATCTCTTTATATAAATCTTCCAAATAAAGTGCCTTGTGTTCGATAAATCACCACCACACGCCACCTTCTGTGCCTCCACCAGGGTACACTCATTTGCAGATGTTGACCCCCCCACCGAACTTACGTTGAGGTGGGTCACATAAGCTTTTTCAGAGAGTATCGCGGTTCAGGTTTCCTCGGTCCACTCACCCATATAGTTAAAGTAATTAAAAAGTCTCATTTTTTTTTCTCTAAAAATGACAAACTTGTTATACTTGCTCTGTGCAGTGGATTTGCACAGAGCAGCACAAATCCTCCTCTTCTCTGGTCCCTCTTTGGCTCTCCTGATCACTCCCTCCTGTCGAGTGCCCCCACAGCAAGCAGCATACTATGGGGGCACCCGAGCCAGGTCACAGCTCCCTGTGTCCATTCAGACATGGAGCCCAAGTTTGGCCCCGCCCCTCTCTTTCCTGATTGGCTAACTGACTTTGACAGCAGCAGGAGCCATTGGCACCGCTGCTGTGTCTCAGCCAATCAGGAGTAGAGTCCTGGGCAGCCAAGGCTCTCATGGACATCGCTGGAGAGAGATGAGGCTCAGGTAAGTATTAGGGGGTGCTGGGGCGGCAGCTGCGCACAGAAGGCTTTTTATCTTCATGCAGAAACAAAATTTCTGACTTTACAACCACTTTAAGGGAACTCCTCCAGTTTGATAAAACCCATTAAAAGCATTGAAACTATTTTGCCGCGTACACACGATCAGAATTTCCGACAAATGTTCGATGTGAGCTTGTTGTCGGAAATTCCGACTGTGTGTAGGCTCCATCGGACATTTGCTGTCGGAATTTCCAACAACAGATGCTTGAGAGCTGGATCTCAAATTTTCCGACAACAAAATTCGTTGTCGTAAATTCCGAGCCTGTGTGGACAGTTCCGACTCCCAAAGTTCCACGCATGCGTGGAATCAAGCAGAAAAGCCGCACTGACTATTGAACTTCATTTTTCTGGGCTCGTCGTATGTGTTGTACGTCACCGTGTTCTTGACGTTCAGAATTTCCGACAACATTTGTGTGACCGTGTGTATGCAAGACAAGTTTGAGCCAACATCTGTCAGAAAAAAATCCACGGTTCGGTTGTCGGAAATTTCGATCGTCTGTACACGGCATTACACTCGCAAAGTAATGTGTTTGCCCGGCACACTCGATAATGTGCCAATACTCGGAATGTAGCACTGGTACAGTCCGGAGCCGGTGTGTGCTCCAACTTACGGAAGTGAAGTCGTGTCGGAAGTCTTGCTGGATCAATGCTAGGCGAGTATAAATGTTTATAATTATTTTAAAATCTGTACTTCTCTTTTAAGATGAAGCCCACATACTATGCAAACTGACACCCTTTTCATACCGTCTGTATACGAACGCATGTTTGCTTATTATCATGATTTTCCATTCACAAGACCGATTAGATTAACAAAATAAAGTACTTTTATGTAATATCATTTTTTTATTCTGTGGATTTTGCAACCCTTTCTTGAACCTCTTTAGATCTCATGTACACAGGGCAGTTGAAAACCTCTTCTGAACACTGGAAATTTACAGTGAAAAATGTCCGTTTGGCGTTAATCATTGGGAAAATGCCCTTAAGATTCTATACCGAGGATATCTAAAACCATATAGACTAACTAAATTCAACTCCGATGCCAAACCTTTGTGCTGGCGGCATTGTGGTCTTACTGGGAATCTACTGCATATATTATGGGATTGCAAGTCCCTCCGAAGCTTTTGGAATATGGTATTCATCCTCATATCTTCAAACTACAGGTATACTCCTTGCCCCGTCCCCACATTTAGCATTATTGGGCTTAACAATAGATAATTTCCCAAAACAATATAGAACCCTAATTTTGCATATTCTTATAGTTATTAGGTTAACCATAACTAAAACATGGAACACTATACACGCACCTAACCTAACGGATGTAATCAATAGACTTAACTCCCACTACCTATATGAAATTTTTTAGCAATCAATAGTCATGGCCTCAAATCCTTCTATTCTAAATGGGCTTATTGGGATCTACTTGACAAGCTAACTGACTTATGATTATATTGGCAGAGAGGTAATCATGGTCTGCTTACTACCTATAGCGAATAAAATACTGGTGCGAGCAGAGTTGTATTTGTTTATTTTCCTTTTCTTTCTTTTTTTTACCTTTTGAGTGATGTCTCATCATGTTGTATTCCATTTTTCTGCTTTAACCCGCTAGCATGACATGTACTGTTTTCAGGCTATCCACGTACTTGGTAGTGCCACATAGCTTCAGTGTATGATAACTGGAATACAACTTTTTACTATGTGGTAATGGTAGATCAACATAGTGTTAGTTGGTACTGTCCATACTTTGTGTCTTACTGTTATTGAGGATTTGATTGCTCTAAAAATACATTGACCATGTTTGTCACTTTCTAATTTTTATCAAAAAATATTTGCAAGAAAAGCGTCCATTTTACAGCTTTTATATACTGAGTTTATGCAAGTTTAGCAACTGTTATGAGCATTTGAGGTTAGAAGCGTTTTTAACTACTTCAGCCCCGTAAGGATTTACCCCCTAATGACCAGCCCATTTTTTGCAATCCGGTACTGCGTCGCTTTAACGGACAATTGCGCGGTAGTGCGACATTGTACCCAAAAAAAACTTGATGTGTTTTTTTCCTCCACAAATAGAGCTTTCTCTTGATGGTATTTGATCACCTCTGCGGTTTTTATTTTTTATGCGATAAACAAAAAACGAGCGACAATTTTGGGGGAAAACAAAATTTTACTTTTTGCTATAATACATCCCTCCAAAAAAAGTAAAAAAACAAATGAATTCATCAGATTAGGCCAATATGTATTCTTCTACATATTTTTGGTAAAAAAAAAATCACCATAAGCGTATATTGATTGGTTTGCACAGAAGTTATAGCGTCTACAAAATAGGGGGTAGATTTATGGCATTTTTGTTATTTTTTTTTTTTATTATTAGTAATGGCGGCGATCTGTGATTTTTATCATGACTGCAACATTATGGCGAGATTGGATAGATAGATAGATTTAGGGACTTTACATTTTTTTTTTCATTGTTTTTACATTTACATTACATTGTTTTTGGTAATGGGAGCTATTTGTGTTTTTTAGCGGGACTGCGACATTGCGGCGGACAAATCTGACCCTAAGTGACACTTTTTGGGGACCAGTGACCCCAATACAGTGATCAGCGCTAAAAAAAAATGCACTGATCAATGTATAAATGACACTAGCAGGAATGGGGTTAACCTTGTCCCCTCAGTGTGTGTTCTAACTGTGTGGGGGATGGGTTTACTGGGACAACACAGAGAACGCTGTTCCTGATCACTAGGAACAGCCGATCTGAGTGTTGTTTCCTGTCAGAACAGGGATCCGCCTTGTTTACCTAGGCAGCTTTCCATTCCACCTCTCTGTGAAGCGATCGCGAGTAGCCGGCGGACAACGAGTCCTCCAGCCTTGCGCGTGCCCACAGTATCCCGTGCACCAAACAACGTACAGGTACGTTGTTTCATGCAGCCGGGCCACCCCGCCGCAGTATATGTGCAGTGGGCAGTCTGGAAGTGGTTAAAAATAACCTCAGGAGACCCTCCCAAATGTCCACAATGCATGAAAAACATGTATTATTACCTATTTCAGCCATTCTGTGAAAGAAGAGAGCAGCAGCAGAGAAAGCAGTGTGCTTGTAGATGGCTGTCTTATTTTTTTTTTTTGTTTTCTCTATGGATCCCATCATGAGCATGTGTGAGGAAATGCTCCTGATGTTGTTGCTGAGGCTCCTGTGTTTGTTTTTTTTAACATTTTTGTTTTCAAAAATTATCAGAAAAGTTTTTCCCTTTAAAAACTCCTATAAAAAAAAAAAGGGGGCTATCGCGTTTACAAACTTTTTTGCATTTGAAATGTCGGTAAACTACAGTCCTGAATGTGTGTTTTCTGCTTTGAAAAAAGTACATGTACACATAAGATAACTTTGAGGAAAGTTCAGGGGCTGCCGAAAAAAAAACACCCAACTGCTCCTAAGCATCCATTTAGCAGCTGCCGTGTACGTGAGGCCTTACAGGTAAACCATAGAAATGCTAGTTTCTAGAGCTTTCATGTTGTCACTCACCCCCTACTAGTTTTTTTTAAATGTTTGTGCGTTGCTCAGAAACCTCTTTCTCCATGCTTTCTTACAACTCAAGCTGTTCCTAGGTAACATAAACACATCTTTTTATCACTGATGTGTTCAAGGCGCAGTAATCTATAGCTTTAGACTGGGATTGTCCAACCTATGGCCCTGGGATTGCTCTGCAGTCTGTGGCAATTCTTCAGTCTGAACAGTAAACAGAATTTTACCATTGTAAAACCATCATCAATACAGTTATCAGATCAAATTTATATTAGGATGGTCATACATGCATGGCATGTCCTGCTGAATCAGCCAAAATTTGCTCCATGGGTGATGACTCTGTTGGCAATCTCAAGATCAATAAAAGTCAACACTGCAGGCTGAACAAAAGAATTCTGTATGTGTATGGCCACCTTTAGTCTCATCTTCTTATCTCAGAGGTCTAACCAATGGCTTGTTGAAAGATTCTGTGAGTAATGCTGACCAGAGGAAAGCTCACCTGAATGCATGTATTGGTGGAATGAAAACCGCTCCTCAAAGGTTGGGACTATAGATGGTGGGGAGCTTCACAGATCTGACTGCATGTTGGTAGGATGAAAACTGCTCCTCAAAGGCTGGAACTAGGGGAGGGGTGGGGGGAGCTTGATAGACCTAATTATATGTTGGTTTGTGAAATGAAAACCGCTCCTCTAAGGCTGGGACTAGAGAAGGGTAGGAGCTTGACAGATCTGACTGCATGTTGGTTGGTGAAATGAAAACTGCTCCTCAAAGGCTGGGACTATATAGAAGATGGGGAGCTTCACAGATCTGACTGCATGTTGGTAGGATGAAAACCGCTTCTCAAAGGCTGGGACTAGAGAATGGGAGGAGCTTCACAGTTCTGACTGCATGTTGGTAGGATGAAAAACCGCTCCTCAAAGGCTGGGACTAGAGAATGGGAGGAGCTTGACAGATCTGACTGCATGTTGGTTCGTGGAATAAAAACTGCTCTTCAAAGGCTGAGACTAGAGAAGGGGGGAGGCGCTTGACAGATTTTCAGTAAAAGTGGAAGCTCAGGCTGGAAATGTTATCCTGTCGTTTGTCCAGCTGTTCTATATGGACAGTCTGTTCTCTTCACCCAGGGTTTGACTGCCCTATCCATTTTTGTTTACTGTCACTGGCTAAACTGAGAGGCAGAATGTCAGTGAAACTGATTTCTCTGCTACAAGGTTGCTAACAATTAAATATGTTCCAATTATTTTTTTAGTTGAGCGGATTTAAATAAGCATGTTGTGTTTCATATTCTCTTGGCAGTCCATGAGCATTATTACCCTAGATACAACAGATTTATTAATTTGGACTAAATGCATTCTGTTATGATTTTGCTGGTTCTTGACAGTAAATATTGGCTTTACAGACCTATATTCACAGATGATCATAACTGCATATACAAAACAGATAGAAATGGATTTTATGGTAGTATTGATTACCAGCGACCAATAGATATGTGGCAAGTCAGCTCAGATTATTTTTATACCCTGGTAGGAGGAGGTCCTGCACCTATTATGAGCCCTGCTAAAACTAATTGAGATAATATGTATGGTAAGGATTCTGCAGTAAGATAACAGGGCTTACTATTCCTCAGTCCAGAGTCTCAGAGTCCACCTAGAAGAAATCTGTTTAGAATTAGTTCATGCTTTAAAGGGAATCTTTCCATTCTATTTTCATCCATTCCATATTTGCCAGGCTTGTAGACATAGTGGTACCTTCATAATCGGCTTCATCGGTGGTTTTAAAAAAATGTTTTCCTTTTCCCAGCCCAACATCCACCTCTGTATCTATAGGAAATGTAGAGAAATTAACTTTTAAAGCTCACATCACATGAACTGGCATGTAAACAATCAGCAGATGTTTCTAAGCTGAAATGAGCTGGAATTTGTGATCTTTGAAAATGAACAACTTCACAGTAACAGCAGCTACATTGATGAGAGATGACTCATTTTGAAGCTCTTTTACTGCTTGCCAGAATATGTAAATATTTTTTAAGTGATATTAAAGCGGACCTTCAGTAATTTTTTTCATCTTTCCATCTATTAGATCTTCTGCCCTTGTTGTTTTAACTTTGGATAGTAAAACTTTTTTTTTCTGCCAGTAAATACCTTATACAGCCCACTTCCTGTTTCTTGTCTGGTAAAAAGCCTAGGCTTATGACATCATGCACAGCTCTCTCTCACACTCGTGAGAGTTTGCCAGGAAGGGTTGATGAGGGGATGAGTCATAAGAGGGCCAATGAGAGCTGCAGAGCTGGAGGTGTGCCTCTGTGTGTCTGTGTAAATCCAGGAAGTGACCAGGCAGCAGCTTCAGCTGCCCACAGTTAAAATGGTTGCAGCCAGACTCATTAGAGGGAGATTTCTGCAGCATATTTGGCATGTACAGAATTACAGTATATAAAAAATAATATGCAAAGTGGTTGGAGGGAAGCTTCAGAATGGCAAAGATGTTTTTATTATAAATGATGTGAGCAGACTGAAGTTCTTCTTTAAAGCCTATTTTTTAAATTATATTTACCTGCTCTGTACAATTGCAGAGTGATCCCTTATCTCCTCTTTTGGGGTACTGTGCCAGTGCTTTCCACTCCTTTTTCCTGTGAGTGCCTCCAAAAGGCACCCATGGGGGCACGCTCTCGAGCCAGGGTGTGTGCACCCAGCGTGGTTCAGCCACCCTCTGACTGATGGGCCTGGTTAATGTTCTCTGTGATGTGCAAGGTGTACAAAATGGTGATGTGCAACAGGGTAATAACCAAGTCCGAGGACAGATTGGACGTGTTTTTGTTCTTGCCTTATGCTTTGGTGAGTTGTTTATAAGCTGAATCTTTCATAATTGGCATTGATTTCTGTAAACTTTGGAAAAGGAAAGGAATGCTTTAGAGCTGAACAGCCAGCTTGAAGAGAAGTTAAATTTTCAATCTGTGTGTGGCCCCCCCCCGTCTGACAGAAGTTGACTGATAGATTGGGCCTTCTGTAAAAAAAATGTATTGGATCAGCAGCTGCAAATTGATCAGTGTATTCTGACAGAGGAGGAGTCCTACTGTCTGTCAGATTACAATAGCACAGCGGGTAGATTCCGCCATGCACCTCACTTGCCCCACCAGCTGAATGGAAAAAGAAAAAATATGCATGTATACCCAGCTTAACATTAACTATTCTCAAAAAATATCCCCTTTCCTACCTAACCTGCATTCCTTTTTGTAAAAAATATTTGTATAACCCCTTTTTTGGCCTGGTGATGTGATTCAGTCAGTGTGGTCAGTGTGAGGAAGCGCTTGTCAACTGCTGTGAACTCCGGGAGTCATGACGTCACTCATAGGCTCCCATAGCTCAGCCATTGTCGACGCTCCCTCCTCTCACCTGCAGCCAGCCGCTCAGTGACACAGGAGCCGGAGCTCACATTTTTTTTTATACAGGTTATGCAGAATAGGTAGGAGAAGGGAATGTTTTTAAGACTGGTTAGATTTAAGCTTTTCACCCACTTTAGTGCCACAACAGCCGGCCCTACAGTCTTCCGAACTTCAGAACTGTAATGTGGGTGGGTACCCCTGCCAGCGGCCATGCCCTATCTTGATGAAAGTGGCTGATGGTCACTGCATGGATTGCAATGAAGCCTAGTGATGTGACCCACAAGGAGAGCAAAAGGACTGGTCAGTTACTGCCATGCAGAGAGGCTTCAATCGACCACAAGATCACAGGAACATGGATGAGGGGGATGAAAGGAAGCAATTAAATACTTAGTAATTCAGTTTCCTTGAAATATATATTTTTGATTTGTATTAACAGTTACATGGTTCAATACATTGTTTCATGGTTCCCTTCTTTTTGGTACAAGCGCTAAGGCAACAAAGAAGAAGGGAACACTCTGAAAATGTGTCTATCTGTGCAAGTATTATAAAAAAGTATCACAGACAGTACTCGGGAGCATAGAATGCATTAAGGTAAAAAACACTTTGTACCTTTAGAACCACTTTTAAGAGAAGGTACAGAACAATTATTTTGGATCAAGCTGAGCAAGTGATTTGAGTGTCTTTTTATTTCTGATTTTATAGGCTAACATAGAACTGCATCTAAAGGGAAAAATATATGCGGTATTTTAATGCCCGTGTGTGTATGTATATGTGTGTGTATATATATATATATATATATATATATATATATATATATATATATATGTATATGTATGTATATATATATATATATATATATATATATATATATAAAATTATGGTTAAAAATTACTGTGCTGTCCTGAATATTATGTGAAATAAATTGTGAATTATAGTGAAAACTGAAATAAGTATGGAAAAACAGCTGCAACTTCCATCGAGATACACACATTGATCAACAATTTCCAATATCAAGTCGTGCTATATTTTCAATAAGTGAATCTGTGCAATGAGTTAATCTTATTCAACCCTTATAAAGTGAAAATCATAAATAAAAATTGATCAATCTGCACACTATAAGCAGTCCATTCTATTGATTAGTAGATCTCCAATGTGAAATTGGCACACAATACACCCGGGAATAGTGATAAAAAAAAAAGATGTGCCTTCCACCTCGACACACACTGCCGCTTACCGGCTCTTGTTGATCTCCTATTACAGGAGATAACATTCACTTCTGGCTTAATACCCAGACCGGGCCTTTATGTACGCAGCCAAGATCTCAGTGTCTTCCCAGATGTTTACCCTTTACAGGTACACTTTGCCGGATAATCCCCATAAGAAAATAAAAGCTTCTATATCATAAAATCTTTGGGTGACTTTAATAAGTATAAAAAGTATTGCACTTACATTTAGACAAGTAAATTCATGTAGTAAAAAACACAGAGCCGGCTAGCTCTCGATTGCAGCCCGTGGTTCCGGTACTTGCGTGAACGCGGTGATGTCAGCACGTCGCTCCTCCCTACGTGTTTCATCACAATTGATGTCGTCCTGGGGAACGGTATATACGGTATGTACTGTATATAAAAAAAATATATAAGGTATAGATAGCAGCACAGTATTTCTAAATACACTCCACCTACCTACAGTACTACCATCAATCCTTTTCATTTATAATGAATACCCAAGGAAACAAACCGTTCAAACAAACATTTCCGAATTACCCTCTTAAAACTCCCTCTATATTCTATATCGGGGTCATCACATCCTATACTGAGCAGATGGACAGTTAATATGACATACGTATCACAATGACTTGTAGAGAGGCAGAAAAGTGGAAAAGCAAGTTTTTATTCCTCTGTATTGTACAATATTTGTTTTCATGCTCTGTGTTCAGGTTTCCTCTGTGCAGCACATGCCTTCTACATGACCTTGTAAGCTTTCCAGACGCTGTGAAGGATTTGAGCAGCATAGCAGGCATACTTCACCTGCTGAAAACCCCGGTCTGCAGTCTGCACGCTTATATAAGGTGTTTTGTTTTGTTTTTTTTTTGTTTTTTTTTTTTGTAAGAGAAGAAATATCTTATGGTTTATATTTGTTTGGTTCTTTATGATCCTTTATTGTGTACCCCACTTCAAGGTGTATTCCTGTTTCATTCGTCCTTTCAGTCTCCTTTAGATACTACAGCCCTGGTTCCCAACTTGGCCCCTTGGTACTTAAGCCGTCTATACATCCCTTGAATTTCAGCCAAATTTATAGCTATAAGCGGTCTGTCGGCACCAACCAGTTTTGACCACAGCGGTTTGCACGGGTGCACTGGCTGCAGAATACAATATCCGGAAGGGGAATACAATAGCCCATGGGCTGAACAAGAAAGGTCTATCTATATATGTATGGCTACCCTTAGTCAGGGGATGCCTCTCTTCACCCTATGCTGAGCCCTGGGCTGGTGAGAAGGTGGACCAAGGTGCACTTTGCAGCCTCATGTGGACTGGCATGTGGTACTAAATACCTACAGAACACAGGCCTGGGAAGGAAGTATGTTCATTACACTGGCTAGTTAAATAGCTTGGCTTATTTCTTACACACTTCTGTACTTTTCTGTGCTATCTATTCCTGTTTCTCTTTTTATGTATTTTAATCTTGTAATGGTCCTTTCGATTGGGAATATTTTGGCAACTGTAAGGCCGGACATAGACGGAGTGATTTTCTTTCCTGCAAACGCTGACTGTGTTGATACTGGTTGATCCTTACAAGAAAATCTTGTGAGCTGATCATTTTTGTGCATTGTCGCCAGGTCTAATTTTACCATTTGTTGAGACACAGTAATTGTGCTCAGCTGCAGAGAGCTCCATCTAGTGTCTAGTATACAAATCTCTTTATTTAATACAAAACCAACATATGGAAGAGTAAACTTGTGAGAATAGAAAAGCTATATAAAAAAAATTACATTACAGCTAAGCGCTGCAGTAACAACCCTAATGCCGCGTACACACGATCGGACATTCCGACAATGAAATCCTGGATTTATTTCCGATGGATGTTGGCTCAAACTTGCATACACACAGTTGCACAAATGTTATTGGAAATTCCGATCGGCAAGAATGCGGTGACGTACGACGAGCCGAGAAAAATGAAGTTCAATAGCCAGTGTAGATCTTTTGCTTGATTCCGAGCATGCGTGGAATTTTGTGCGTCGGAATTGTGTACACACGATCGGAATTTACGACAACAGAGTTTGTTGTCTGAAAATTTGAGAACCAGCTCTCAAATTTTTGTTGTCGGAAATTCCGATAGAGCCTACACACGGTTGGAATTTCTGACAACAGGCTCCCATCGAACATCCGATCGTGTGTACACGGCATTAGTATGCTTTGCTGGAAACTACACAATACTTTCCATTTAACATGGAAAATTTTGCATGATATTTCTGATTGATTTCCATCCTTGTGAGGGACATCCAAGCTGTCTAAATGTCACCTGCAGTGGTTTGTTTCTTTTACTTTATTTCTTATCTACGTGCTATTTTTTTCTGTATTTGTTGGACTTGTATGACGTTAGGCCCAGTATTGTGTGACTTGTGCTGTGCCTTCTAGCACTGTTGTATTGGGTTGTATATTCTGATACTCCCTTTTGATGTACAACCGTGTGCCTTGTTGCCATGCCTGTATATTGTATACTTGAAATCTTAATAAAAAGTTGACTATTAAAAAAAAACAAAAAAGGAAAATTTCACCATAAACTTAAGGTACTGTATATCTAAACTCAAGAGCAAAAATTGCATATGCTGCATCTTACAAGCCCTTAGATGTGGTGACTTTTATGTTTTGTAGTACATCTTCAAGTACAGAAACACTCTCATATCAGAAATCTTGTGTCCCTGTAACTTCCTGTGAACTGAATTCTGGGACCATTTTTCTAAGCTTCCCTAGCTATCTTCTGTAAACTTCAAAGCCTCACCCCTCTATGTAATGGAGTCGATGAGAAGGGAGGTGTTTGTAGTCCAAATCAGGACTGCAGCCTAGGGTGACAGTGCTACTACTTCATACATACAATGCTGGGAGCGATTGGTGTCACCCTAGGACAGGAAGTGCATTATTGGTAGAATCGCAAGTTTTATAATTTGGATACTTTAAATTTCAGCGTTGAGGTAAACCTGCAGGTAAATTTCTATGTTCAGAGCTTCCAGTTATCAATCTTTTAATATTCCTGTTGGCATTGTTCCTTTACACAGAGCCATGCCATGCGGGTAGTGCGGACGGTGGGACAAGCCTTCGAAGTGTGTCACAAGCTGAGTTTGCAGCACACGGAGCAGGTGGGGGATGGACGAGAAGATGTAGACAGCGAGAAGAGCACTGATGACTCTGGTGTTCCAGGTGGGCAAGGAAGGTTGACAGGAATGCAACAGTGATTAGTCACAAATACTTTGTTAACATTGACTATTTTTTGTCTTCATGCCGCTAGCATTAGTAGATAGATAGGAAAGTATATCCTATTTAATTGTTTTAAACTTTTTTTTTTTTTACATTTCCTCAGTTACTTCCTGTTTCTTGCCTAGGCAAATGTTCTCCTATATCCTAGAAGTCTTCAGGAGGGGCGGAGAGGAGGAAGGGTTTTCACAGCTAAGCGCACACGCCTGCATGCATGCTTGAGCTAAGGGCAGATGGATTCCAGGAAGTAAATGCTACATTAATCATTTGCCCTTACTCAAGATGGCCGCAGCCAGAAATGATTTCTCAACAAAATAAAAAATGGAGACATAGATGGGGAAGTTTTCTTTGAATATTAAAAATGAATTAAATAGTGTTTTTTGTGCTCAGATGCAGTGAAGATCTGCTTTAAGGAGAAGTAGAGCCAAAGTTCTTTTGGCCCTACTTCTCCTGTGGGTCACAGAGGTGCACTTCATTCTGCACTCTTGTGACCAGCTTTAGCCTGCCCGCTGTTGGCTGAACACAGAAGTCCAGACAGATGTTAAAGAAAAACATATCTAAGGCAGTCTTTCTCAACCAGGGCTCCGCGGAAACCTAGGGTTTCTCCAGAGGTTGCTAGGAGTTCCATGAGCAATGGTGGATGGATCACTAAATTACACTGGCCACCAGTGTAAGGGGACATTTCCCCACTTGCCACAATTATAAGGGGGCACTTCTCAACTGGCCACTAGTATAAGAGAACACTACAACGTTCACAGTTTTTTTTTCCTAGCTATTATTATTATTATTATTATTATTATTATTATTATTTGTGTCATTTCATGATTATTACTAAAAAGAATGTTTGCTAAGGGTGTCAAATATGCTAAGTTCACCACATTCTTCTTCTTTTTTTTTTCTCTTAATTTCGACAACTCTTTTGCTCGTGCTAACGTATGAGCAGCAGATATAATCGTTTTAAGCAGAGGTTCCCTGAGACCCAACAATTATTTCAAGGTTTCCTCTGTAGTAAAAAGATTAATGAAACCTAAAGCCCAGTACACACTACAAGGGGGTTGAATGGAAAAAACACTGACAGATCGCCATACCAACACAAGAGATGTTGGTGCAGTGATCTTCCCCACTGTTCTGTTAATTACTGACAAAATACATTGATTAGCACTCACAGCCATTGATTCCGAGCGTTGACCGGATGCTGGTTTTCTAGCATGTCCCTTCAACAAAGGCCAGTCGTTAAACCAGCTTCTTTTGGACAGACTGCTGTACGCACTGACCGAAAAAGTTTGTACAGCAGTCTGTCCAACAGAAACCGGTCTAAAAACTGGCCTTTGTTGAAGGGACATGCTGGAAAACCAGCATTTGATCAGCCCTTGCAGCCAATGGCTGTGAGCACTGATCGGTATATTCTGGTTTTAGGAGTCCCTCCTGTCCAAAATACAGTAGCACAGCAGGATAGATTGCCATGCCAACATTGCTTGTGTTGGTATGGCGATCTGCCGTGTTTTTATTTTTATTTTTTCCTTCAACCCAGTCAGGTTTACAAGTGTGTACTGGGCTTCAGGCTGCTTTAAAATTCAATCCATTAATAAGGAATTGTTCTGTTTAGCATGATTGTGCTGTGGCTTCTGTAACTTTTTAGTTGGCCAGACATTTGGACATCTCACCTACTGTGAGGCAGTGAGACCTCTGCCCATTCTGATATGCTGCCATCTTCTCCTGTGGATGAAGCTTATTGTGGTGGCTAGTTCCTTTCCACATTAGAAAAGGCAGTGGTCAGCATCTATTTATGCAGAAATTTTCCGACGTGTTTTTGACACCCAAGGACATACATAATTGCCCTCTTACTATTCCTCAACAGGGCAGTAGCTTCCTGATTGTTACAGTACAAGAATCTATTACATCTCTTGTAACCATCAGGCCGAGGATGTCCTCATAACTTTTCTTTGATGTTACCTTCTTTTGCTTTATTTTCAGTGACACAAATAGTTGCCAATGTAGATCACAATGCTGATGAGACTGACATTGATGCTCTGGACAGTCCTTTGCCCGGAGGACAGGTTCCAAAATTCAGCCGCTGTGTGACTGATCTGGATGCTGTAAATCGAGAGAGTGATCGCACTGAGGAAAAGAAGGCGCAGGTAGATATTGTGCTTCTTTATGCTGACTCTTTAAAGTTTTTTTATGACATACAGATACATTTTTAGTTCTGGTTACTCCCATGCTTGAACTTTCACATGGAGGATTCCTTACAAGTAGGAGACACAGTGAAGGTCTTTATTTGCTGAGATAGAGACCATCAGTGTTGAGTGGCCTGTGAACATGCAGCAATTTAAAGTGTTTGTTACCCAAAAAAAAAAATAAATGGATCCTGTTCCCTTAAAGCATTTTATACAGCACAGAGCTTGTGCTGTGTAATTTGACCCCCCGTGTCACCTAAAAAACCTGGCAGATCCTGTCTGCCTATACCCTCCCCCTGTAAACTGACTATGGCTTATCATGACTGCTGAGCCCTGATACCGTGGTCAGTTATATGCCTCCGTCATCCGCAGTCCTGCTCTCCTGTATCCTTCTCTCCCTCCCCTCCCTGCCTGTCAGCTCCGTTCACTCCACGATCCTCCCCTCCTGGTGCAATCAAATCTATAATATAAGCATGCCATCCCCTCTGTTATATTACGCTATGTGTCCCTGTGCCTTTGCTGTATAAAAAATATGCCGATTATACCTTATATCAGCGTCTCTCGGCGCTCACATGACTCCTGGATCTCTCTCATCTCTCCTCCCCAGCTAACGTCAGTGGCAGTGCTCAGCCCCGCCCATTATAGCGGTCAGCCAGGCAGAGGAGAGAGCAGAGGAGTCACGTAAGCGCCGGGAGCCGCAATGATATACGGTATATTTGGCATTTATTATATAACGGAGAGGATGGCATGATCATCATATAGTGGGTTAACAACCACTTTAATACTTGTAGTAGAAGGTGACCAACATCTCCTAAACATTCACCGTTTAGGAGATATTCACATTGGATACAGCCTGTGACGTCACTGGTGTTGTGAAGGTCCTGCATGCATGCGCTGGAGTGATGTCATCACAGCACCGGCCGCTCATACAGATGGAGCCCGCGAACCAAGAAAGAAGATCAGGGGAAGATGGAAGCCCTGTCAGCGGTAACAACATGCCAGACGAGGCCTTCACTCTAAGGTAAGTATTTCATAATGTGCTAGTATGCGATGCACATTATGCAATTGCCTTATAGGGGAAAGTGTTTTTTTTTTTTGTTTGTTTTGTTTTTTTTTTGTTACTGCCGCGGTTTGAACCCGCTTTAAAAGAGAAGTATGTTTGTTTTTTTTTTTTGTTTTTTTTATTCATACTTACCTTGGTGGAGGGAGCATCAGACCGATGCTGCAGCTGTCCCCCGCCATCTCTGCACTGAGAACCGAGCTGCCGAACATCACCAATGGCTCGGTTCTCACAGATCCCCGAGAGGAAAGCTGTTGACTGTCAGTCAGCGACTCTCCTCTCTGCTTCTCCATGCTTACTGGAGCGCTGTGCTGTGGAGGGGCAGGGAGAGACTGTCTCAGCGGCATGCTGAGACTGCCATCAATCAAGACAGCTGGCAGATCCAGACTTGGAAGTCGGGATGACGCTGTGCCTCGACTGATGGCAGTGACTTCAGCGGAGAGCGGGCTTCAGACCACTCTCCACTGAAAACGGTCACAGGAGTACAAAACTACTTGCACTCCTGTGACCCATAGGAGAAGTCCAGCCTAAAAAGCTCAGGCTGGACTTCTCCTTTAATTCACTTCATTGGCCAGAATAAATAATTCTCGTCATTGAAATGCATTAACACTCAAGCATTTAGACACGTTTACAGGTGTCAAACGTGTTTTTTTTGTTTTTTTTCTGCCCTAACTCTGCTGCTCCTGGACGCATTGGCAGAGGGTTTTTTTTTCCTGCCTCAAGTCTCCTGCCACGAAACGCTGCTAAGTCTAATGCCCTGTACACACGGTCGGACTTTATAAATATATCGACAGATCCGCGCTTACAGACTGATTTACACCTGCAGCCCCCCTATGTGGGAAGGGGACACCTAAGTGATCCCCCAAAAAAATGAAAATCAGAGTATAGGGAGTGGCGCTGTGTTAAAACTAAGGGTGTGGCTGTAAATTAAACAAGTGCTCAAGTGTATAATATTTAGAAGTGAAAAATTTGTTATGATACGAAACTCCCAAAAAAACAATATATCCCTATTTTAGTGAAAAATCCTTATTTAGTGATAAAGAGAATTTGCTACTGTATGTGCAAAAAATAGCACAAATTTTAACTCGACACCATTATATAACATATATAAATCTTCTAATTAATAAATATAAAGTGACAAGTGCCAAAAGCTGTGGTTATCAAACCATAGTGCATTGGTGTGCAAAAACCATCTACAATAGTAAATCATTAATAATGTGTAAAAACCGCAACTATGTATCAAAGAAAATCCCATGTACTGTTTGTTGCAAAATGTTCATAACAGTAATATAATGTGCCGTGCACCAAAACCCCGTAGAAATCGTGCAAAAAGTTCTTCTTTAGTGGTAAAGAGCCGTGTTGTAATTACTGTCAGTCACCCCCAATGTGGTTGCACTCACCGGAGCACTCCACCCCTACAGGGGTACGAGCATATGATGTTGGTCCTGTCACTCCGGTTGTGTGGGTGCCAGTATCCTTCCACGCGTCCCAATCCTAAAGGCAGCTACTTGCATACAAGGAGGTGGGGACTTCCTGTCCCTTGATGTAGTAAAGGTCCCCACTGGATATCCACTGATCCAATAATGGAGCCATAGAGACCATGGATAAAAAAGTAATTCCTGAAAAAATGTGTTTGTCTTGATATGGAAACAGCTGAACAGCAATGAAAGTCTCTGGTGTGCTCACCATTACTATGCACACCAGAGACTTTCATTGCTGTTCAGCTGTTTCTATATCAAGACAAACACATTTTTTCAGGAATTACTTTTTTATCCATGGTCTCTATGTCTGCTCCATTATTGGATCAGTGGATATCCAGTGGGGACCTTTACTACATCAAGGGACAGGAAGTCCCCACCTCCTTGTATGCAAGTAGCTGCCTTTAGGATTGGGACGCGTGGAAGGATACTGGCACCCACACAACCGGAGTGACAGGACCAACATCATATGCTCGTACCCCTGCAGGGGTGGAGTGCTCCGGTGAGTGCAACCACATTGGGGGTGACTGACAGTAATTACAACACGGCTCTTTACCACTAAAGAAGAACTTTTTGCACGATTTCTACGGGGTTTTGGTGCACGGCACATTATATTACTGTTATGAACATTTTGCAACAAACAGTACATGGGATTTTCTTTGATACATAGTTGCGGTTTTTACACATTATTAATGATTTACTATTGTAGATGGTTTTTGCACACCAATGCACTATGGTTTGATAACCACAGCTTTTGGCACTTGTCACTTTATATTTATTAATTAGAAGATTTATATATGTTATATAATGGTGTTGATTTAAAATTTGTGCTATTTTTTGCACATATATCACTAAATAAGGATTTTTCACTAAAATAGGGATATATTGTTGTTTTTTTGGGAGTTTCGTATCATAACAAAATTTTTCACTTCTAAATATTATACACTTGAGCACTTGTTTAATTTACAGCCACACCCTTAGTTTTAACACAGCGCCACTCCCTATACTCTGATTTTCACGGTCGGACTTTGTTCGGACATTCCGACAACAAAATCCTAGGATTTTTTCCGACGGATGTTGGCTCAAACTTGTCTTGCATACACACGGTCACACAAAGTTGTCGGAAAATCAGATCGTTCTAAACGCGGTGACGTAAAACACGTACGTCGGGACTATAAACGGGGCAGTGGCCAATAGCTTTCATCTCTTTATTTATTCTGAGCATGCGTGGCACTTTGTCCGTCGGATTTGTGTACACACGATCGGAATTTCCAACAACGGATTTTGATGTTGGAAAATTTTATATCCTGCTCTCAAACTTTGTGTGTCGGAAAATCTGATGGAAAATGTGTGATGGAGCCTACACACGGTCGGAATTTCCGACAACAAGGTCCTATCACACATTTTCCGTCGGAAAATCCGACCGTGTGTACGGGGCATTAGTGTGCATGGACACATAAGCTAACAATAAAGGGGCGTTTAGAGGCAGGAAAAAAAAAAAAAAACAGATGCCCCAAACGGCAGTCAAATGGCCCCAGTGACTCACTGCCAGCTATATTGATGCGTACCTTTTGTGGAACACTTGATATCACAGTGCTGACTACCTATATTCCT
Organism: Aquarana catesbeiana; assembly: GCF_042186555.1. NCBI lineage: Eukaryota > Metazoa > Chordata > Amphibia > Anura > Ranidae > Aquarana > Aquarana catesbeiana. The sequence continues at coordinate 264,537,699 of NC_133330.1, forward strand.
AGAGGCCAACACTAAGTGGCAACTTCAGTCTGGTTGCTGTCCTCTAGACTTTTCGAATGAATCTCTGTGGGCTGTGTGCTGACAGTTGGAATGTTGCCACATTTACATGAAATGGCTTGCAAGTGAATAAATTGAAGTGTCTATTTCCTTTGCTTAATTCCAGGCAGTTCCTACAAGATCCAAGCTCCCGCTTGTTTTTATTCTAGATACTAAACTCTATTTTTCCATCTTCAGTTTTGATTAAAATTTACAATAAGTGGACACCTTCTCCCAGAGGAACTATAGAGAGGCAAAGTCAACACTGAATTGCCTGTGAATATACAATGAACTACCTGGATACAGATCCCATCTTCGTATCCTTCCTGTCAGAGCTGGGGCCCATCTTAAATGAGAGAATACAGAGTTCCCGAAGGGAGTAATATTTCAAATACATTGTACCAAAATGGTAGTGCTCATTTGCATCTTGGCAAGCATAAGCTATCCAATTATATGAACTATTTTGCATTACCTGCAGCAGCTTTATAAGGCCTGCAAGGTGGTTTAAACGGAGATGCAGAAAAAAAAAAAAAAAAAAGATACATTCATTATTGTTGAAAACAGTTCAAAATTATATTCATCAGTACTGAAAATAAAAATAATAACTTCTCCATCATCAGCCCGTTCTGCCTTTTTATTAGAGCTTTCCTCTGACTCACATGGGAATCAGTGATAGACTGTGAATCGGTGTCTCTTTGTAATTTCCTAGAAATACTTTTTAGTTGTAGAATAGATTAGTCTTGCTGTAAACAGGAAAAGGTCTGCATATGTTGTATTCAGGGTCCGATATTACCTGGCCGATGACTTGTCTTTCCATTGGATGTTGTACTCTATTCTTTGCCTTCCCTATAGGATCAGATGATTACTGCCTCGCCTAAGATGTTACTACCCTCCGGAAGTCAGCTGCTCCCTGGGACTCCCCTCTCTGTCCACCATCAAATACAGTTCCTTCAGCAACAACTGCAGCAGCAACAGCAGCAAACACAAGTGGCTGTGGCTCAGGTGAGATTAGGGAGAGGTAGAAGTGCTTATTATGTGTCAGAAGTCCCTGTGCATAACCTTTACCGGTCTTAACATTTTTCTTTTCACCAGGTACATTTGCTAAAGGACCAGTTGGCTGCTGAGGCGGCTGCCAGGTTGGAGTCTCAGGCCAGAGTACACCAGCTACTGCTGCAGAACAAGGATCTGTTGCAGCACATCTCCCTACTAGTAAAGCAGGTGCAAGAATTGGAGTTCAAGCTGTCTGGAAAAAATGCTAGTATGTATTCACTGAGATATTTGCAGGATGCAGGAACCATTTATATTCTCATTCACTACAAAGATTCATTGTACTGAAATATGGATATCCCCATTTTCACAGGCTTATATACAATAATATTATCATAACACAGTTTGTGGTATTCAAATCATAGAAAAAAAAGTCTTTGTGTTTTAAACTGTGCCAAATAGTTTTTTTACACTTAAGAGTTGTGCAGCTGAACTTCTTAGGGCTCATTTACACTTGCTTTGACTTCAACACACATTAAAGCGCCAACAGCTTCAACATGCTTCGGTGATGCTTTTTTTGAACCTTTAACCACTTCAGCCCCGGAAGAATTTACCCCCTTCCTGACCACAGTACTTTTTGCGATTCGGCACTGCGTCGCTTTAACTGACAATTGGGTGGTCATGCGAAACAAATGTCTTTCTCAGTTTAGGCCGATATGTATTCTTCTACATATTTTTGGTAAAAAAAAATTTGCAATAAGCGTATATTGATTGGTTTGCGTTATACCATCTACAAAATAGGGGATAGATTTATGGCATTTTTTTATTTATTTTTTTTATTAGTAATGGTGGCGATCTGTGATTTTTATCATGATTGCGACATTATGGCAGACACAGCGGACACGTTTGACACTATTTTGGGACTATTGTCGTTTATACAGTGATCAGTGCTATAAAAATGCACTGATTACTGTATAAATGACACTGGCAGGGAAGGGGGTTAAACACTAGGGAGCAATCAAGGGGTTAAGTGTGTCCTAGGGAGTGATTCTAACGGGGGGGGGGCTACCACTGACACGACAGCGATCATTGCTCCCGATGACAGGGAGCAGTAGATCTGTCATGTCACTAGGCAGAATGGGGAAATGCATTGTTTACATAGGCATATCCCCGTTCTGCCACTCCCTGACACAGTCGCGGGACACTGGAGGACATCGAGTCTGCGGGCATGGTCACGGAGTACGCAGCGGGCGCGCTCATGCCCACAAGGCCGTGTCCTAAAGGGGATGTACCTGTTCGCCCATTTACGCAGGCGTGCCATTGTGCTGACGTATATCATCGTGCACTGGTCAGCAAGCGGTTAATGGAGCTTGGCAGGCTCAGTAGTATCCTCACTCAGCAGAACCCCAGCTCATTAGTAGCCCTGTTCAGCATTGGTCGCCCTTTTCAGCAAATCCCCAGCTTATTATACCCTTGCTGATCCTCCTCTCTATCTCTGGTCTCCGCTTACCTCCCGCTATATTGCTCCCATGCTGCGCCCCATGTGTGACATTGCTAGTTTCTCCTGCCTTGGTCTTCCATCTCTGCTGATCCCCTGGTTTGCTGATCCTCCTCCTCACTGGTCCCCGCTCACCTTCTGCTATAGCGTTTTCATGTTGCACACCATGTATGACATCTGCTAGTTGCACCACTCTAGTCTGGACCCTGCTCTCCTTCCTGCTGCTCCACGCTGCACATCAGATGTGAAATCTGCACCAGACACTCCCAGAATATAACAAATTCTATATGGACCCTCTGCACGCTGCTATACACCCTTTCCAGCAAACTATGCAATGAAAAATAGGGATTTTTAGTTCACATATATTGCAATACATGCTTAAGCTGACCAACTGCATCAAAGTAATCCCTCTTATGGCCAGTCCTACACTGCTTTGCCACTGCAAATGCTACGGTGGACACCATGCCAACCTGGGGCATAAAGACTCCCAGAATATATAAACGTGAACTGGAGTGACTGCTGTTAACGTCTTTCTGGTTCGCTTGTTGGTCTCCCGGTGCATACTGAGATCTCTTACCTGCAATACCTCCAGAGCGAAGCTAAAGCAAGCTTTGTCATAGACATCTTTGGAGGCTTTGAAGATGCGCTGAAGCACTAAGAGAGTGACATGGTATATAATTAAAGCAAAGCAAACAATGTGTGAACAGAACTGTAAGCTTACCATTTTATTTAGTGACAGGCACTTTGATTGGCATTCAGAGTGCTTTAAAAAAGCATGTCCAATGCCACATTTTGAAGTGATTGTAAACAAGCCTTTAATGAATTTGTTCCCCCAATCTAGGTATTTGATTCGAAGCTGGGGAGATTAAAACCTCAAGAATTACCGTATTTATCAGCATATAACACGCACAGGCGTATAACACGCACATTCATTTTAAGAGGGAAGTTTCAGGAAAATAATTAAATTTTAAATAAGGAACTTTGAAGCAAAATAAGGATCAGTGCCCATCTGCAGCCTCACCGTTGCCATCAATGCAGCCTGATCAATGCCCATCTGCAGCCTCACAAGTGCCATCAATGCAGCCTCATCAGTCAACATCAACGCAGCCTCACCATTGCCATCAATGCAGCAGCCTCAACATTGCCATCAGTGCAGCCTGATTGATGCCAATCTGCAGCCCAGAGGTGACAGGGAGGGGGGCGGGACGAGCGCCGTCAGATTACATACAGTGAGAATCTCCTATGATAAACAGAACAGTGGTCCAATGCCGGACCAGGAGACGGGACTTCCTATTACAAAGGCCGCAAAATAAACAGGAGATTCTCACTGTATGTAATTTGACGGTGCTCATCCCGCCCCCCTCCCTGTCTCCTCCGAGGCAGCTAAAATTGAAGTATCACGCACACACTATTTGCGCCTGGTTTTCAGGGTGAAAAAGTGAGTGTTATACGCCAATAAATACAGTACTCAAAAAAAAAAAAATTAAGTCAGCAGCTACAAATACTGCAGCTGCTGACTTTTAATTGGACACTTACCTATCCCTGGGTCCAGCGATGCGGGGGATCGAAGCCCCGCTCGTCCCCCCCCTCCGCTCGTTGGCGCCGGCATTTCAACTGTGGGTGCCGGGCTGTGACTTCACAGCCTGGCATGCGCGAGCGGCGCCGCGCGCCGTGATTGGCCGCTCAATCACCTGGGACCTCTATTGGGTCCCAGATGATTGACAGGAGGGAGGGAGCAGAGCGGAGCCCTTCCTGTGCCTGGGGGAAGTGATGTCACCAGCCCAGGCAAAGGAACAGGCAGACTACGAGGGACCACCTAGCAACAGGCATTTAGACGTAAGTGAAAAAAAAAAAAATATCCAAATGTTTTTTTGTTTTTTTTTTTAGAATTTTTACAGGTATTTTTGTTTTTTGGGTGGAACCCCACTTTAAATCCCTCTTGGATATTTTTCCAGACTTTTTTGGTTACAGCATGTACAGTGGTGTCATCGGGTTATGTTGGGGCTCGTTGACTCTTGCGGTTGCTAAAAATAGGTGGTTGACCAGCAGTTTTATCACCCCGTACTGCTCCCTCCTCCAGGCTGTAAAGGCAGCTAGATAGGGTTGTACACATGCCATGGCCACAACCCTTTGCTTTCAGGAATTCAAAAATGATACCTGATATAATTTACAAAAGCACCACAGGTGTAAACTAAGGCTAGGTTCACATACACTATATTACCAAAAATATTGGGACGCCTGCCTTTACACGCACATGAACTTTGATGGCATCCCAGTCTTAGTTTGCAGGGTTCAATATTGAGTTGGCCCACATTTCCAGAAGCGCGTTTGTGAGGTCAGGCACTGATGGTGGATGAGAAGGCCTGGCTCGCAGTCTCCACTAATTCACCCAAAAGGTATTCTATCGGGTTGAGGTCAGGACTGTGCAATCCAGTCAAGTGCCTCCACCCCAAACTCGCTTATCCATGTCTTTATGGACCTTGCTTTGTGCACTGGTGCCAAGTCATCTTGGAACAAGAAGGGGCCATCCCAAAACTGTTCCCCCAAAGTTGGGAGCATAAAATTGGCCAAAATGTCTTGGTATGCTGACGCCTTCCAGGGTTTTCTTCACTGGAATGAAGGGGCCAAGCCCAACCCCTGAAAAACAACCCCACACAATAATCCCCCTTCCACCAAATGATTTGGATCAGTGCACAAAGCAAGGTCCATAAAGACATGGATGAGGGAGTTTGGGGTGGAGAAACTTGACTGGCCTGCACAGAGTCCTGACCTCAACCCGAGAGAACACCTTTGGGATGAATTAGAGCGGAGACTGCAAGCCAGGCTTTCACGTCCACATCAGTGCCTGACCTCACAAATGCGCTTCTGGAAGAATGGTCAAACATTTCCATAGACACACCGACACCTTGTGGACAGTCTTCCCAGAAGAGTTGAAGCTGTTAAAGGTGCAAAGGGTGGGCCAACTCGACATTGAACCGTACGGACTAAGACTGGGATGCCATTATAGTTCAAAGGCAGGTGTCCCAATACTTTTGGAATAGAATATATGTGCAGTGCATTTGAGCCCACATGTCACATGTACAGCATCCCATTCATTTGAATTGGCTTTTGAACCTACCAGAAGTGCAGAGAAAGAAGTCCATTCTTCTTTTTTTTTTTTTTTTTTTTTTTTAAATCACGCCCCACCGAGTTGCATGGTCAACGCTTGGAATCTCCATTAGGAATTAATGGTGCCCCTGTGCATCTGCTATAAGAGCAGTACGTTTTGCCTACAGGTTCTCAACCCACGCAAGTGTAAATCTAGCGTAAGCCTTACTGTTTGTATGAAAAAGTAGATAATATTTGATGGGTTGTATTGTCTGAGTGGTGATTTTCTTGCATTCTGTCTTTTGCAGTGGGATCTCAGGACAGTCTCCTGGAAATTACTTTCCGTCCCAGTGTCCTGTCGGTGATTTGTGACGCAACAACACCTCAGCCTGATGATTTACCCCCACTGACAGATCCTGATTCTTCATTTCAGCTGGGTAGCCCCTTAGGTAGGACAGACTGCCTAGTGAAGGTGCAGTGTTATCGCTTTGTGTCTGGTGAGGGGGAGGGATCAGGGGAACTGCTGGGTAGTCTGGAGTTGTATAGATTCAGAGAGTCTGGCATAGCATCTGAATATGAGTCCAACACAGATGAGAGTGAGGAAAGGGAGTCGTGGCAGGATGATGGCGGAAGGCTGGCACACGTGTTACATAGAGACATGCTGGGAGACAGTCTGGACGATGAGATTGCTGTGTGAACCAGTGAAGGGTTTGTGGCATACAGCGATTCTCAAGTTATATATTTGTGATAATAAGGGAGTATGCACTGTTCTACCCTATATGTTCATAGTACCAGCATAACTGGGCACCTGGTACTGTTGGACATATTAAATATTGCTAAGACCAGAAGGCAGTAACCTATAACAAGCAATCGGTGGTAATCTACCATTGCTCTGGTCAGCCTAAACCAGTGCTTACCAAACCTTTCTTCAGGTCATGTTTTCCCAGACTTGCTCATTAAAGTAGTTGTAAACCTCAGACATGAAATATGAACAAAGCATATCCCTCTATAGTGTATACTTGTCTCAATCCTGAGCACTAATAATCATTCCTGTCAGTTGCCTTGTTCCTCTGCTATAAGCATGAGCCACTTCTGATGCATTTTCCTGACACCAAGATGAAAATGGTGACAGAGGAGGGCACAGCCTGTGATTGACAGCCTAAGGTCTGTCCATGTGAAGAGGGGTGTGTCCCTTCCCTCCAATCATTTTTCAGAGCTCTCCTCTGATGTACCTTCAGCTCTTTGCACCTCTGCTTTTCAGCGCTGAGAGATCCTGTGTAAATTCTGCACTTTGAATGGATGTAGGGGAAAGACAAGTGTAGATAAACAGGTATAACTTATGTAGTAGGATTTGCTTCACCTGAGGACAGTCACTTCACTGGGTATATGAGAAGGTTCACAACCACTTTAATAATCTAAGCAGAAAAGAAGACCTGTAATCATTATACATGTAATTCCATGAAAAGATCAGGAAAAACATGAGCTGTATTCCCATAGGGCAGGTCTGAGAAGCCCTGATCTAAGCCAGGCGAAGGTGTAATATGGGTTACTGCACTTTGCACATTGTCATTGTTCCTTGCACTGATGTATTAAAAAAAGCCTTTATGTGGGTTCCAACAATGACAGTTGGCTGGTTTTGTACATACTGGTGATATCATGTCCAGGACAGATGTATAGTATATATTTTCTGTAAAAAAATAGTATGAAGGTACTAGGAAGCTTTGCACTTAGGTTAATTTTGGAGATTTTATCTCAGTCCAGGTGTCCAAATGTTGCATTGGAGATGCACTACAGTGAGTGGCTTTTTGTCAGCATTTTTTACTTTTTTTGTTATGTAGATCAGGGGTGCCCAACCAGTGGCCTGGGGGCCACATGTCGCCCGAGGAGCCCTCTGGTGTGGCCTGCTACCTCACGGGTTGCCGACCTGCCATCCCAGAGCATCAGTGTTGTGAATGAGGCTGGCAGTAGAGGAAGCCAGCGGTTGCGGTGCAGAGCCCCATAAGCTGATGCTTCCTGTATAGTGCCAACTCCTGTCTATTTACCATAGATTATAAATTAAGAATCTGCATTTCCATTTTATAACTAACACATTACAGGAAAAAAGCTGCCGCATTACAGAGACTGCTGTATGTTATAAGAAATCGCTTAGTTAAAGCTATTTAACTGCCTACAGTTACTGCCACACCGTTACAGAATGACATTGTCAGCTACAGAAGGGGTCTACCAAAGATTGCCAGATTACAGAGAAGTGACAGGGAAGTCTTCTTTTTCATTAATCCTTTTTAGTGTGCACTGGGTTATACTTTTCTAGACTTTTCATGTAGAGCTGCATAGTAAAGCTTGTAGGGGGTAGACCTTAATGAAATTATGCTTGTGTTGGCAGTAGACCTTAGTGGAATTATGCATTTGTTAGGGCAATACCTTAGTGAAATTGTTTGTGTTGGGGGTAGGCCTTAAGCGGGCCATAGATGGATCAAATCTCGGCCGTTTCGGCAGGGATCAGCCTAGATTCGATCCATGTATGAGCAGGCTGATTGTACCCGGATATTTAACATGCGATTTACTGCTGGGGGCTATAGCCCCCCCAGCAGTAACCATTGTGTTCTGCTGGCCGGGAAGGCTCCCGGCCAGCAGAACACAATAGCTCTATGGGAGGGATTACCCCATCAACAATGACTGTGTTGATGGGGGAATCTAGCAATTTTCTTTCCTTCCACATTGCATAATCTATGGGCTGCTTTAGTTGAATTCTATTTGTGTTGGGGAAGAATTTAGTGGAATTATATTTGTGTTGGTAGTTGAACTTGATGGAATTATATTTGTGTTGGGGGAGGGGAAACTTGGTGGTATTATGATTGTGTTGGGGGTAGACCTTGGTGGAATAATGTATGTGTTTGGGAGTAGATCTTCATGGAATTATGCTTATGTTGGGGTAGATCTTAGTAGAATTATTCCTATGAAGGAGTAGATCTTGGTAGAATTATTTTTGTGTAGGGTTAAACTTTAGGAGAATTATGCTTGTGTTGGGGTAGACCTTAGTGAAATTAGGATTTTGTTGGTGTGGTACTTAATGGAATTATGCTTATGTTGGGGGTAGACTTTAGTGAAATGATGCTTGTGTTTGGGGTAGAGATTAGTGGAATTACCCTTTCTTATGCCTCCCCTGCACTGAGTCTTGTGCTCCCCTCTGTACCTGCTCCCAGAACCGATCTACACTCAAAGTAGTAATAATTACCACATACTCGACGCACACTGCAAAAAAAAAGAGGGCAATTGTATAGAGACCTATACTGCAACCCAACTTGTGGTCTAATTACTTACTGTATGTCTAGCTGGCATACACCTTCTCAACATGTTGGGTAGCCCAATGTTACTGACCTGGTGTAAGAAGTAATTACTGTTCATTTTTGTGTTTGTGTTTGCAGGCAAAAAGAATAAATACATTACTTTGCAATCTGACCATAATGTTTTTCATGCCGTATCACAAATGTCCTGATTTTGGGAATTTTAGCCTAACGCCCAAATTGCACAAAGTGCAATTGGCGTGGTCATACTTTAACAGCTGTAATCCATATCTCATTGGATATCGCAAAGTTGTTTTTTTGCCCTTTTTTATATCAGAAAGTTGATTTGCCTTAACTACTTCAGCCCCGGAAGGATTTGCCCCCTTCCTGACCAGGCCATTTCTTTGTGATTCGGTACTGCGTCGCTTTAACTGACAATTGCGTGGTCGTGCGACACTATATCCAAACAAAATTTATGTCCTTTTTTTCCCCACAAATAGAGCTTTCTTTTGGTGGTATGTCATCACCTCTGTGGTTTTTATTTTTTGCTCTATAAACAAAAAATGAGCGACAATTTTGAAAAAAACACAATAATTTTTAGTTTTTGCTATAAATATCCCAAAAAAAAAAAAAAAATTTCCTGAGTTTAGGGCGATATGTATTCTTCTACATATTTTTGGTAAAAAAAAAATCGCAATAAGCGTATATTGATTGGTTTGCGCAAAAGTTATAGCATCTACAAAATAGGGGATCGGACACTTTTGACACTATTTTGGAACCACTGACAATCATACAACGATCAAAGCTAAAAATAGCCATTGATTACTGTATAATAAATGTCATTGGCAGGGAAGGGAGTAACACTAGGGGTCGATCAAGGGGTTAACTGTGTCCCCTGGGTGTGTTCTAACTGTAGTGGGGATAGGACTGACTGGGGGAGGAGTGAGATCGGTGTTCATACTTAGTATGAACACACGATCTCTCTCCTCTACCTTGAGAGAACACACAGATTCCGGTTCTCGCTCCGTCATGAACGATCGCAGATGCCTGGCGGTCATCGCGCCCACCGGGCACGCGCATCGGCTCTGGGGACACGCACCGGGCGTGTGTGCTCGGCTGCTGTAACTTCTTAAAGGAGCGACGTACAGCTACGGCGATTTGCCGAGCCAACCTGCCGCAGTATAACTGCAGCGGCTGGTCGGCTAGTGGTTAATCTGCCACATCAGTCAACCTTGTATTATTTACTTGTGTTTCACCAAGACCAGAGAAGTGTTGAACACCTTTTTTATGTGTAGCTTTATGTTGCTCGTATGAAACAGACTAGCAACTCAGTCTATATTTACATCTAAAACCTCCTATCCATAGATTTATATACTGATTAACAACAAGTGATTCATTTCTCGGCTGTGCTGGGGGGGGCAGATGTTGCATTCGATTTTACTAGGCTTAGCGTTACTGAGCTGCACTGAGGATGGAGTGTCCGGCATGAACTCGCCTTAGTGCTGCCCACCACAGTGCCTCCATGAATGCTGCCTCAGCCTCACCACCCTGACTAGGGCAGATGGATGTGATTACATAATATACTGTATTAAAGGAGTATAGTTAGCAGTAATAGATTTTGTTTCTAGTAGGACAGTACAAAAAAATCTCTGCACACTTACCAGGGAGTCAGCCAGAAATTGTCGTGTTCAAGAAACCAGTTTAATGCCCCGTACACACGGTCGGACTTTGTTCGGACATTCCGACAACAAAATCCTAGGATTTTTTCCGACGGATGTTGGCTCAAACTTGTCTTGCATACACACGGTCACACAAAGTTGTCAGAAAGTCCGATCGTTCTGAACACGGTGACGTAAAACACGTACGTCGGGACTATAAACGGGGCAGTGGCCAATAGCTTTCATCTCTTTATTTATTCTGAGCATGCGTGGCACTTTGTCCGTCGGATTTGTGTACACACGATCGGAATTTCCGACAACGAATTTTGTTGTCGGAAAATTTTATCTCCTGCTCTCCAACTTTGTGTGTCGGAAAATCCGATGGAAAATGTCCGATGGAGCCCACACACGGTCGGAATTTCCGACAACACGCTCCGATCGGACATTTTCCATTGGAAAATCCGACTGTGTGTACGGGGCATAAGATGATTTGAGCTTTGTGACATGGTGCATTATCCTGCTGGAAGGAGCCATCAGAAGATGGGTACAATGTAGTCATAAAGGGATGGACATGGTCAGCAACAATATGCCGTGGCGTTTAAACGATGCTCAGGTACTGAGGGGCCCAAAGTGTGCCAAGAAATTTATCCCCCAAACCATTACACCACCACCACCGGTCTGAACCGTTGATACAAGGCAGGATTGTTCCATGATTTTATGTTGTTTGCGCCAAATTCTGAGCCTACCATCTGAACGTTGCAGCTGAAATCGAGACTCATCAGACCAGGCAACGTTTTTTCAATCTTTTGTTGTCCACTTTTGGTGAGCCTGTGTGAATTGTAGCCTCAGTTTCCTGTTCTTAGCTGACAGGAGTGGCACCCGGTGTGGTCTACTGCTGCTGTAGCCCATCTGCTTCAAGGTTCAATGTGTTGTGCATTAGGAGATGGTATTCTGCATACCTTGGTTGTAATGAGTGGTTATTTGAGTTACTGTTGCCTTTCTACCATCTCGAACCAGTCTGCCCATTCTACTCTGACTTCTGATATCAACAAGGCATTTTTGTCCACACAACTGCCACTCACCGGATATTTTCTCTTTTTCAGACCATTCTCTGTAAACCCCAGAGATGGTTGTGTGAAAACAACAGTTTTTGAAATACCGAGACCAGGCCGTCTGGCAGCAACAACCATGCCACGTTCAAAGTCACTTAAATCCTCTTTCTTCCCAGTCTGATGCTCAGTTTGAACTTCAGCAAGTTGTCTTCACTACTAAGGATGAACTCAGGCGTGTTCACAAGTCCACATGCCCGCGCCCGCCAGGAAGCTGACACTCCGCAGTACTAATCATAGGTAGTGAGACATTTCCCGATCTGTGCAACCGTGAACACACCTGAGCTCATCCTTATTCACTACATATAGATGCCTAAATGCATTGAGTTGCTGCCGTGTGATTGGCTGATTAGCAAATTGTGTTACCAAGCAATTGAACAGGTGTACCTAATAAAGTGGCCGGTGAGTGTATGTAGCAAAGAACAGAGATGAGGTCTGTCTTTTAGGTATCCTCATCCTTAAGACTCCATTCACACAGGGGCAACACGACTTGCAGGTCGCCTCAGCGAGGCGACCTGCAAACGAATGCCCGGGCGACTTGCAAAACGACTTCTGCATAGAAGTCTATGCAAGTCGCCCCAAGTCGCCCCCGAAGTCGTACAGGAACCTTTTTCTAAGTCGGAGCGACTTGCGTCGCTCCCCTTAGAACGGCTCCATAGTACAGAACGGGAGGCGACTTGTCAGGCGACTAGGTCGCCTGACAAGTCGTCCCTGTGTGAATGGGGTCTAAAAGGTGTAGGGACACACCCGAAGCCTGTACTCGCCAAATAACTTTTTAAGGAACCAGTGACTTTATATAGAACCATGCCTGTACCTTGCTTGATGTTGGGTCTTTATATTGGGAAGGCCTCTTCCACCTGAGGATTTGGGTAAAACAAGAGTGGTTGTGGAAAATGTTTGGAAAATGTACCCCAGTGGGACAGTTGACATTGTTTAGATACCCTCCAGAAATCTTTTTCAGTCCCAATATGTTGATACTTGCAAGCCAGGAATATTACTTGCTAACTTGCATTGTGTTTTATGAAAGAAAAGTAGATATCATCCAGAATGTGTTGATCACCAAGTACCTATAACATACCATAGCTTATGACTAGCTGTTGCCAACAAAAAGAAGTTATGTTTGAGGTGATATACAGTATATCACAAGGTGGTAGAGAGGCAAGTAGGGCTTCGGTTTTGTAGTAAATAAACATTCATAAAAATATATAGCAGGGCCAGGGGCACGCTTTTTGGTGCCATTTTGAACTCATAAGGTTGTCCATAGGATTGCATTGGCTGTGACTTTGGTAGTGTAGGACCTTTTATAGAGTGATAAGACTTGTGAATGATATTTGGACCCTGGTCTGGATGTTTAACATGGCTTGAAGGAGTATTGATATACTTGTTGATAAAGGTCTGTTTGACATCAACTGACAGAAGGCACATTGGGGCATACCTCCTGCCAGGGACACAATCCTCTTTATTCCCGCTAAACAAGTACATAGAACTGCAGTCTTCATGATCATTTATATTGGGTCAGGGATCTTATTCATACACACTGGCTGTATTGGATGGGGAAAAATTTTAGCCTCAAAACAAAGTATGGACCTGAATGTATAAAATAGTTTTAAAGCTGTATTTCAAGCAAATAACTGAATACACAAATTAAATGCATATATAGAAGCTGTTTTACCTGCCAAAGGATTTGTATTTCTGTCTATCCAGTACTGGGATTTAGCTATGAGTAAGCACTTGGTATAAGTGTGAAACGCTTGAGCTGTTGTTCTGTACCACTCTGCTTTGGTGTCCTGTATATTTTGTGATCCCGGTTTACAAATAAAGGCATAAGAAACTTCTATCAGTGTGCGGCTGTCCAGAACTTTCCCACTGGGGTTCACACTGTAAACTCTGAAAGGACAGTAGACCTGTTTTTGTTTTCTCTGCTGTACTTTAGTACCAAAAGTCTTGTCCCTCCCCCAGCTCATGACTGTACAGTGAAAAGAGAAGCAGCAGACTAATGAGTTCATCTGCTTGCTCTCTTCTCCTATCAGCATGCTCTTTGTTAGTACATGAGTGCTGCAGCACAACATTGGCTCCTTGTGCTGCTTCTTCCTCTCCCAGTCCTGGTGTACAGGACTGCAAGAAGTTAGTCAAATTCAAGGACTTTATCTGCTTGTATTTCAAAAAGTACATTTAATGATTTATAAATGAATTACGAGCTGAAGTAATTTGTGTCTTATATATTTGCCTAGAGTTCAGCTTTAAGCACAAAGTTTCTATGCCACTTCACACACCTGGGTATGTCAGTCCATACTTCAGGTTGGATGAATAATCATTTTGACTAGCGTTGCAGTGATACTGGTATTGGTGCCGATACTAAGAATTTGCACGGGTACTTGTACCATGTAAATGCTCCGATACCTTCAAGCAGGCCCAGGCTGGCATGCAAGGCAGGGCCGTCTTTACCCTCAGGGTAGTAGATGGTGATCAGTTGTCAGGTTGTAGAGAGACGGGGGGCTGGCAGAGGGGTAGTGCCATGGATGGAGGTGTGCGTCGGGGATAACGGTGCCAATTCCTGGTCAGTGCGGTGTACAGTGGATATCGGTGGTCAGTACTCTGCTTGGCTCTCGGTGACTGACGTGGAGCGACAGATCAGAAGTGAATGGGGCGGGGTACTGGCTGTGTTTGTGTCACCGAGTCCCTCCCATGCATTCCGGGCCATGGGTCTCTCCCTCTTGGTGTTGGCTCACCCCCCAGCCAAGCATATGTCCTTCAGGAAGAGAACAGGCTCTGCTGCCACCCAAATCATGAGTACCAGCTCCCTGCCCAGCTCTCCCAGCTCTGATCAGTACACAGGGCTCTGATCTTGGGTTCCTCTGACCGTTCCAGGCTGTCCGGGGTCCCCTCCGACACTGTCCTCTGCCCTTTACTCCATTCCTGGCCCTGTGAAGAAGCCCTCTCTCTTCCTGCACCTCCCATCTACCCTGCACCGCTCAACCCATACTGAGCTACTATAATAATTTTTCGTTTGTCTGAAAAAACTATCACATGACACTAAAAATAGGTATCTTAATTGATATCAGCGAGTACTTGAGAAAAAATATTGTTACTCGGTCTTAAAAAACTGGTATCAGTGCATCCCTAATTTTGACCCCATAGTCCACCATGCTAGTAAAAAGATTCATCCTGCTTAGAATTTAAGCTTTATTTTAGATGGTGGAATACTGTTAAATGGCCAAGAACATAACCCATATTTGGGCCTATCACACTAAGTCAAGGAGAGGTGCAGGCATGTGTAAGCCAAAGTTCAGCTTTGTGTGTAGGTTTACAGGGTCTTGCCAGGTGCCAGCAGTCTTTTTGAGGTTGGGTATTTGGTATAAAGTGTAGAAGACTGGTATCAAACTTGGAGATAGTCAAAGTGCCTAACTATCTGTGAACCTAAAGCTGAAAAGGAAGACCCCTAACTTGTATGTTTTTAGGTCTATTCTTGTTATTACTGTTTTGGCATGGAGAATGTGCTTTTAAAGACCATATGCTGTCAAGGCTGACAGCTGGGAATCAAGTTTCTAAGTTTAGATACCATGTCACCCAATGTATATTTTGTTGCTTTTTGCAACAGGTAGATTCAAGCCTCTGTCATCAGTCTAGATTGGCTCTTGTGGGTAAGTGTAATGTAGGTCCTTGTCCGATTACGTTTGGTAAAGAGGATCTTGCCAGCCCCGTCACAGATGACCTGGAGTCTGTTTTCTGGAAACTGGAGAATCTCCTTCGAAGCAGTGGTGAGATTCTGGTGGTCCTACCACCATCTTGGATTGATTAGGAGTTGCCCATGTTGAAGCCTCATCCTTCATAGCCATGTCATGTCTCTGCATGTTTTTAATAAATCTTCATTTTGCATATTCTCTCGCGTAATAAGCTGAATAAGCAATACTTTGGCCTAAAATCATATTTGCGTGTACATAGTTATATGTGACAGTCCTTACATGTGTACATACTCAATGTTAGACTTAGAAATTCATATATATGTTTATATGTAGACAGTTCTAAAGGTATGTATATTTTTGCACTTTTTTTTTTTTTTTTTTTTCTTTTTTTAGATATCACTGGTATGTACAAAGATCTAAACTGTCTAGTAACCACACTAAATATGTAAAAGCTGTTCTTATGTTCAGAGAATTGGCCTAAAGCACAGCAGTGATGGCAATCCTTGGCACCCTAAATGTTTTGGAACGACATTTCCCATAATACTCAACTACAGTTGAGTGCATGAGCATCATGGGAAATGTAGTTCCAAAACATCTGGGGTGCCAAGGTTCACCATCACTGGCCTACAGTCTCCAAAAGATTCAACTTTTCTTCTGTTTTAGGCTTTGTTTGCTACATATTGTATCATAGCTAGTGGTCACAAACAGATTTACACAGCACCAGGATCTCTATTTTGAATATTAGATGCTTTGCTTACCATATTAACAGGAAGGTCGAAGCTTGCAAGTTTTTTTATTGAAAGCTCATCTTTTGGGGTTCCAAAAAAGTTTTGCAGCTCTAACATATACACCCACCTCAATGGTACACCAGCACTTCTAGGTCCAAGCAAACCTTTCCCAAGCAGGGTCGTAAAAGCAAGTGCCCAAACCAGTCAAGATGCATCAAAATGGAACTATTCCGTTGGACTTGGACTTAGTTTAAGGGCCACTATTTAAATAATGCAATCGTTACATCTTTGATCTGTGTGTTAGTCTCCATATCTTTACACACATAATTACTTAGTTAATAACACTGGGGGCCAAAAGTATTTTCCTGAAGACATTTTCGCACTGGTGCCATTTATGCGTTTCTAAATAGAAGAGGGATCAGTTCTCTGAGTAGTGATTATGCCTTCCCCTCCTTCTGTTGGCACTTCTCTACATCACCAGCAAGAGGCGCTATCTGCTCTTAATGTTTACTTGATTATGATGGCAAAATGATAAACAATCTGAATTTATGTGAATAGAAGTGTAGCTGTTCAAACTTTGCTGGCCAGTTTAGTTTGTCACTTTATATTACTTTACGTTTGTTATGTTTATGCGTATTTTAAAACTCATCTTCACAGCCTTAGAGGCATTCAAAGAGTTACTAAAGCAGCTTTGTACATTACGTCTATATTAACGTGCAATTAATCTTCAGTGAATGTGTTCATTATGATGTTGTGTTAGTGTGTAATTTAAAGAATTTGTATGGGGAACATATAAAAGTAGCTTAATTTTGACATATTTAGCATCAGCGCAAAAAGCAAATGGTGTGCTTGGACTTTCAAGTAGCCAATTACAATGTGGCCTCCAGTTGTTTTAAGATGGACTGATAAATGAAATGTTTGTGATAGGCTATAGGTTCTTGCACATAATTGCAATCGACGCATTTATTAAATGCAAGGTCACGCAAATAATCAGGTTGCTTTTCATCGCCTGTCCTTTACTGCCCTCTGGTGGTGAAGATACAAATAGTGTCATGTTTGTGCTGGTAATTCCTTCAATGCTGAAATTCCTTGTCTGTATTAAGTGCACTTACCTTTTCTTTGTTCTATGATAATAAATCTTATATTTCTAACATTCTCCTCTGTCTCTGAATTATTTCTCAGACTTCTATCCTTTCTTTACTTTTACTTTCTTTACTCTCTCTGTTCTTTCCACATACAAATGCTTTAATGAGCAGTAATCACAACGTGAATATATTTCTGTAAGACATTACACAGTGCAAAAAAATCAAGGGCACTAACTGCAGAGATATAGATATATATAGATATATATATATAAAAAAATTTTTTAAGATCATATAGATTCTAGATCTGTGTTTGTCCCAAGCATGTTTGAATCAACTTACTGCTGACTAACTCGCTATCTCTGCTTTATAGGGAAACTAACTGCACTTAACTAGACATTTGAAAATCAGATGCAGTAATTTTTTTAGTGTCTTTGCAGAACGTTGGATGTTATTTGCAATTGTGCTAGAGTATGACCATATGAGCACATGGCAATATCTCCGGTAATGCAGCCCACAGTACTAACAGCATGCATGTGAATACCTTTTTTTGCATCTCAGTGGAGTTGTTTTTCTTAAAATAATAAAATGCTATTTATACCACCAGTGCGGCTTTGGAGTCTTGCTACTTTAAAGCCAACTATTCAGTGCAATTTTATTGCGGCTTGCTGACACTCTGTGCGACTTCATTTAGCAGATGTCAATGCAAGTCGCAATGAAGTCGCACAAAAATAGTGCATGAACCTTTTTCAAAGTCATTTCCTTTCATGGGGTGCGACTTTAAACTCTCAAGACGCATGACAAATCGCACTGGTGTGGACCAGGGCTAACAGATATCACTCCTGATAACGCTGTAAGTGCGTTTTAATGCTTGGAGGCGAGACTGTCTTCCTAGACACATCATCACCGCAATTGGCTGTCACAGTGGTCACATGATTGGGAGCCTGTTCTGCTGGTTCATGATCATGAATAGAGATTGGGAGATGTCATCAAACAAACCTCAGTCCACAAGGATGCATAAATGCCCACTGTCCCTGCTGTCACACATTTGCATTATCTGCTTGGCAGGAGGTTATATCCACTTTTGAAAAGCCGGGAAGTGCTTGCAGGACCACCCACAGCTCAAATTTAGCAGGAATTGGGAGGAAAAAAAACAAAAAGATACAATGGATGGCAAAAGCATCAATAATGAGCGGACACAGCTTCATAAAATCAAATTTAACATTTAAACATTACAGTTCATGTGCTTCAAAAAGCTTCCTAAATGCACCCTTATGTCGCGTACACACGGTCGGAATTTCCGACAGAGTCCGATGTGAGCTTTTCATCGTATATTCTGACCGTGTGTATGCCCCATCGGACTTTATCCTTTAAAAATTCAGACGGACTTAGATAGAGAACATGTTCTATATTTTTCCGACGTAAAAATTTCTATCGGAAAAACCACTCGTCTGTATGCTGTTCCGACGCACCAAAAACAACGCATGCTCTGAAGCAAGTATGAGACGGAAGACCTCGGTCTGGTAAAAATAGCGTTCGTAATGGAGATAGCACATTCCTCACACTGCAAATTCTTCAGTCTTTTAATGCGGACAAGAACACACTGAAAAACAGATACGAACTGACTACACGCACTGAAGAACAGATACAAACCCCACAAGCCCAAACTGAAGAGCAGTAACGGACTGAAAAGCACGAAAGCTGAAAAGCGCGAATTGTCTCTCACCAAATTTCAACTAACACGAAACAAACACGAGGTTAGCAGAAGGAGCCCAAAGGGTGGCGCACTGGCTATTGAACTGCCGTTTTCTAGTCCCATTCGTACGTGTTGTATGTCACCGCGTTCTGGGCAGTCAGAATTTGGTGTGATCGTGTGTATGCAAGACAGCTTGAGCGGAATTCTGTCGGAACGCCATCGGAAAAACCTTCAGAGTTTATTCCGACGGGAAAACCGGTCGTGTGTACAGGGCATTAGAAGCAAAATACAAAAGCATGAGTACACTAGCCACTAAATGCCCATAGATGTATGAAGGACACTGAGACACGTAAGTATGATGGTAGTTATGGGTTGTTGACTCAGTTGAGTATTACTATGACCCTGGAGATTCGGGGGGGTGAACAGAGGTGCTGCCTACTTAAAGGACAGAAGCAGTAAACATTAGGACCCATCCCATCAATGTTCCCCCTAGGAATGGTTGGCCTGTGGGCCTCTACCTGGCCTCATAGACTCAACACCATTGATCTGTTTGAAAATTTCTTTCACCATTTTTTTAATCTTTTTTTTTTTTTTTTTTTTTTTTTTTACTTATCAATTTAAGTATCACCTTGGTGGCTTAAAGTGACACTTAAACACACACTGTTTAATTTACACTGTCCCTTCTCTTTCTGTATGTGAGTAATGACACTAATTATTTTAATTAAAAAAAACAAAGTACCTTTTTTTCCTTATCCATATACAGCTGTCACATGACCCAGCTCATAGCCAGCCTGTCTGCAGGGAACATAAGCAGGAGGAGCTTCTAGTCCTCTGCTGCTGGTTACATGTTAAAAAAAAAAACTGCCTTTGGAATACAGAGTAAAAATAAACAATATCAATAAACTGTCTTAAAGGGTTATGTAATCAAATCTTTATTGTTTTTTGCCAATAACATAGTGTGGGCGGATTTCTGCCAGTCACAAACTGTGTCAAATCCCTCCAGCCTGTGTCCTGGAATAAGAGTGAGGTGAAGCCACCATCAATCTACATGTAATCCCCCCACCCCACCCCCATTGTATTAAGCTGGTTAGTGAGCATGGAGGAGGGAGGGTGTGTCATTTACCACTGCGTATTCACCCACATTTGTGACGCTATAGTCACATGGGCTGCTCGGATGTGATAGGGAGGAAATGCTCAGTATAGAAACTCACTGAAAACTGAGCATGTGCAGAGCTGCCAACACTGCTCTGCAAAATCCCCAACTGCAGTGGGAACGTGGACAAAAAGGGGAGATAGAGAACAGCAGGATCAACCAGGTTTTTTACAGAATACAGAAAACAAATCCTATAGTGACGGAGTATGAACAGCATGTAATACACCCTTTATTAGTACATTTTAAATGATGTGGGTTTAATGACCCTTAGAAAAAAAAGTAGTAAGCATCATCTTCACTGTATGGAATTCTAATATGCAAATATTTTGCGTTCACAAAAGTAATTTACTGTATTCTTCCAAGCTTTGTAAATACACATGCAGGGGTACTTGCAAAACTAGAAAAAAAAAGTCAGTATTGCCTGTAAAAAAAAAATCACATTTTTTAAACTTCCCTTTACAATGTCATTTAGGTAACGGGCCATTTTCTTTTTCAACAGGCATATTTGCTTATATTTCTGGGTGGGATTGTATTCTATCTCTTTACTTGTACTTTGTACTTGTACTCCAGCAAAGTCACCTTTGCAAATGAAAGCAAGAATTGACGACACTTTGATTTATCTTTTATTCTTTTTTTATACTTTACCCCATTTTTATGATCTATTGCAAATTCCTTTCTTTTGTCCCTGACTGGGTAATATCTGGTCTGGGTGGTAGCTCTGTGGACATACACCAATGTTGAGGACTGCTGTCCTTCATTTTGTAGAAGAGTATTCAATATAAAATTATAAAAAGAGTTTAAGTTTAGTTATATAGGAATTATTATCTAGCTATATATTTTTATTACGTCGTTGACTTAAGTGACTCCTTTATGTAGATGCCCTTTAGTTCTAAGCATTGCAGATAACATTGTATTAATAGCTGTGTGTACAGTACACACCACACGGCTCCGACTTTTGTATTTGTTAAACCAATGCAAAATAATGCAAAGGGTTTCAATTGCCTTTTATGTCTTCCTTCTAAAATGTGCTGTCCGAGTTTTCTAATAAAGGTAAGACATTTATGTCTCCCCTGGTGGTCTTAAGAAGTTGTGATGGGCGTCATGTATAGTTCAAATGTCTTTCTTTCACATATCATCTGATTTTCACAAAACTATTGTAACTGTCTCATCCTTGAGTCTGAGATCTGCATGCTACATATCTGAATAGTATTGTTCTTATGCTGAACACAGATGTGGCAAATTGTGATGCGCTGTGCATTTCAAGATAATATGGGGTTTATATGTTTTAGGAAGCTGCTTAATTTAAAGTTGAAGTTTAGGTATGGCATTTTGTACATGGTTAATTTAGTCCAGTTTGGGCAAATGTAAGTATGTACAGTGCTGTAAAAAAGTAATTGCCCCCTAAACCTAATAACTGGTTGTGCCACCCTTGGCGGCAACAACTGCAATCAAGCGTTTGCGATAACTGGCAATGAGTCTTTCACATCACTGTGGAGGAATTTTGGCCCACTCTGCAGAATCGTTATAATTCAGCCACATTGGAGGGTTTCTGAGCATGAACTGCCTATTTAAGGTCATGCCACAGAATCTCAATCAGATTTAAATCTGAACTTTGACTAGGTCACTCCAAAACCCTAATTTTTTATTTATTTTTTGGAGCCATTCAGAGGTGGACTTGCTGGTGCTGCTGCATAACCCAAGTGCGCTTGAGTTTGAGGTCACAAACTGATGGCCGGGCATTCTCCATGATTTTTTGGTAGAGCGCAGAATTCATGGTTCCATCAATTATGGCAAGTCATCCAGGTCCTGAAGCTGCAAAGCATCACACTACCACCACTATGTTTGACTGTTGACTGGTATGAACTTTCTACGAAATGTTGTGCTAATTTTACAGCAGATGTAACGGGATGCACACCTTCCAAAAAGTTCAACTTTTGTCTCATCAGTCTATTTTAAATATACCTGTATTTGCCTAAAAGTCTTGGGGATGATCAAGGTGTTTTTTGGCAAATGTGAGATGAGCCTTTGTGTTCTTTTTGGTCAGCAGTAGAACTGGGCAAGTCAGGTCACCTTGGAAGTCTCTCATGGATGCCATTTTTGCCCAGTCTTTCTTATTGTTGAATCATGAACACTGATCTTACCTGAAGCAAGTGAGGCCCGCAGTTCTTTAGATGTTGTTCTGGGTTCTTTTATGACCTTTTATGATAATGGTTCTCACTGTGGTTCACTGGAGTCTCGAAGCCTAAGAAATGGCTTTGTAACCCTTTCCAGGCTGATGCATGTCAATGACTTTGTCTCTCATCTGTTTTTGAATATCCTTAGATAGCAGCATGATGTGTTGCGTTTTGAGATCTTTTAGCCTGCTTCACTTTGTCAGACAGCTTTTACATAAGTGATTTCTTGATTCAACAAGTCTTGCAATAATCAGGCCTGGGTGTGGCAAGTGAAATTTAACTCAGCTTTCCAAAAAATTTGGTTAATCGGTTCATTCATGATTTGAGGGGGGAGGGATTACTTTTCACATAAAGCCAGGCAGGTTTGGACAGTTTTTCCCTTAATAAATTAAATCATCATTTAAAACTGCATTTTATAGTTACTCAAGTTATCTTTGTGTAATATAAAAATGTATTTGATGATCTGAATCATTTAAGTGTGGCAAATATGCAAAAAAAAAAAAAAAAGAAATCAGGAAGGGGGCAAATACTTTTTCACATCACTGTATGTGCCATACCTGTGGGATACCCGTAGAAGATAGAAAGCACTGCAGTAGGCACCGCTACTACAGTGATCTCCACTAGATTCCAGGTTCCATGCCTAGTGGTTGCTCTGCTGCATTGTAAACATAGGCCGCTTGGCTGCCATAGGCGCCCTTAAGGGAACACTGCATTTTCTCAATAAAGTGTTCACTGAAATGCTAGCATTCACTGATTTATGATGTCACTGCCCCGTCTCTTCCAATCTCCATCTCATCCAATTGTGGACACTTTGCATTCATTGAGAAAATGCAAAATGTTCTCTAAAAGGCTCTACCCGTCATGGCATCTGGAAGCCTGTGGAGATCACTTTATTAGGAGGTACTTACGGTAATTTCCAACTTCCACAGGGATCCTATGGATATGGCACATACGTACTTACAATGGTCCAAGCTGGACCAATGTAACTTTGTAAAAGATGTCATACCTAAACTTCAGCTTTTATATTTTAAAGACCAAAGGGTCTCTTTTTCATATAAAAGTGGGCAGCTTTGGTAATATATCTACATGTGTACACTGTTTTTAGTATCTTTTACTAAATGCATCAACTTTGTGTGTTTTGTGGATGTACATGTGTATGAACTGTAGTTTGTTTCCCTTTCATTGTCATAAGACAAAAACACCTCTCTGCTGCTGCTAAATTGCAGGCTACATATACTTCACTTTTGCCAATTATTTGAATCTAATGGAATTGCATTATTGAATGCTTTTTGTAGTTTAATTATTCACACAGCCAGCCATTTCTTTTGTTTTTTGTGTTAAAAAATATAATGGAAATGGATCAGTTTTTAAAGTGTAACTAAAGGAAAAACTTTTTTTGAGTGGAGTGGGATTATAACACCTATTCCATTCCTATCTCTGCCCCGTTAGAGAAATTCACCTTCTCTATTTGTCCTGTTTACCATTTTCATCAAAAGTGAAAATAAAACAAAAATCACACATTTTGGATTGTCAACAGTAATAGAGGGGAAAACTTCAAATAGGCCACTAGTTCTGTTGACCTGGGTGGTCCCAATGGCTTCCCTTAATTTACAGGGGTTTCCTCTCACTTCCTGTTTGGATATGGGACAGGAAGTGAAGTTAAATCTCCCCAATGGGACATAGATGGCAACAAAAATATAACTTGCAGACACCCTCCCTTACTCTATCCAAAATGACAAAAAAAAGTTTTGCCTATATACTTTAAGCACTTCTTTTTCATATCGTTAAATAATATATAAAATAATGCTCCATAAACCATCATAGTTGTACTTAAAACAGTGCATGTATTAAAAGTATTGGAGAGTACTTAGTCATTTGAGAGACCAGAACATTCTTGTTCCATACCTTTTTGGCCTCTAGTTTTCTGTTTCTTAACCAGCTGTAAAATATTGGTGATGACAAAACGCTAAAAGGCCCTTGGATGGTGGGTTTATAGGAAGGTGTAAAATAATTGTGTATTGTCAGTAGCAACCTGTCTGAGCTCAGCTGTTTTCCTTGGGCTGGATAGAAAATGGAGGGCATCAGGATGGTTACTATAAGCTATACCATCCCTTTTTTGTTTTAAATTTCATAACTCATAAGTGTTTGATTTTTACTCATTCAAGTACAATTTTGTATTATGACATTGCTATTATATTTTATTCCAGTGGACCAAAGCATGTTCCAGAACTCAAATACAGCCCACATGCCAAAGCTTCAACCTAGCTCTTCACTCAGTCAGCTGACAAAACCTGCGCAGAGTAACTCTGACCAGCCAGGGGTTGGCATCTTAGCGGGAAGCACCCAGCACTTGAAGAACCTTGGAAAGGTAGTTGGAGCCAAAGTGAATGACTTCCTACGTAGAAGAGAAGCTGACCGCAATGACGTTGGCCTCACTGAAGTCAACAAGACTGTAGCATCTGTGTTGTCCAATAAGGAGAGGACAGTGAGCCTTGGAGATGAAGAAATGTGAGTGTTTGTGGGCTTTCTTAGATGTATGCTAGTGCTTATTTATTTATTACAGGTACTTATGGGCTGTCAATTTACGCAGCACTTTACATATATATTGTACATTCACGTCAGTCCCAACCCTCAAGGAGCTTACAATCTAAGGTCCCCAACTCACATTCATACATACACATACTAGGGCCAATTTAGACAGGCGTCAATTAGCCTACCAGCATATCTTCGGAGTGTGGGAGGAAATCAGAGTATGTAGACGAAATCCATGCAGGCACAGGGTCAACGTGCAAACTCCAGGCAGTGCCGTGGTTGGGATATGAACCAATGACCCTAGCCGCTGTGCTTATAATGGTAATGTCTTCCCTGAGACATTTGTTGATTTTCAAAAGGCTTGTTTCATGGGGGATCTTTGGTTGATGTGTGGCACCACATTTAGGTGGTGTAACTATGAAGGAAGTTTCTTACTGAAATACAACTGGGAGCATAGAGGTGGTATTCTTTGGTATTTTTGTACATGAAATTACCTTGGAGGGATCACTAAACCATACTTTGCTTGAAGTTGCCTGCAGACATTAAACTTCTGCAATACTGAGGAAATCTTTAAAATTCATACACTCAGTCTTCAGACTTACTTTTGACTGAGATGCTTTGAGTTGTGTTTTCATACATTTGACTTGTATGGAAGCAAAAATAGTTCAGATGCAAAGGACTATGTATACAAGCCCTATCTTTGGTAAATGGACAGTGCATGGATTTCTACCAACCAAGGCTTTGCCAAGGGTTGCCAATGCTGTTCAGATTTGTTAAAAATAGACAATTGGAGATTTAAAGCCTGAATAGGAATGGATGCTAGGAGGTAACAGCTTTTCAATAAATGATCATGATAAAGGTTTACTCCAGAGCTGTGGTCGAGACATACTAGGACCATGTTAATGGAAACACTATTTTTGGCTTGTAAAGCTGTGGCACTTAAGTGCATTCAGCCCACTCCTCCATCTATAAGTAAATGGCTTTGGTTAGTAAATCAGGTATTACCTTATGAAAAATGTATTCTTAAACACAGAGGTTGCCCAGCTAAGTATAAAAAGGTGTAAGATGCTTGGTGTTCTTCCGCTCTTACTGCAACCAACGCTTGAGAATATCACTAGAGGTACTAAGTAGCATTTATCAATAATTCTGTGATTCTATGTTGTTAAACATATGTATCGAAATTGGTTTGAAGGGGAATTCTGTATAAATGTAATTACGCAAAACCTTTGTGCAATGTAAATATACCTCATTGTTCTCTATGCTCATGCTGAGTGCTTTGATTAATGTCATTGTCATTTCTCCCAATAAAAATAGGATTTTTTCGTCATACTTACCTGTAAAATTATTTTCTTTGAGTACATCATGGGACACAGAGTTAGGCTAATATTCATTACCTACTGGGTTATACGCCATCTCTAGGTGAATGAACACTGGTAGACAAAGTCTTAGACAGGTAGTGATCCCCTATATAAGCCCTCCCATACAGAAAGTACATCAGTTTTGTAGCAAGCACTTAATCCTCAAAAAAGGGGGGAGGGATCCCCCCCTTGATGTACTCAAAGAAAAGGGTGTTACAGGTAAGTATGACAAAAAAAATCCTATTTTGCTTTTCATACATCATGGGACACAGAGTTAGGCTAATATTCATTACCTACCGGGATGTCCCAGAGCAATATCCTTGAGGGGAGGGAAACACCCTGCCAAACAATAGCCATCAGACCTTATACGGAAGCCCGCAGTACACTGCAGCTGTTAGCCGAATCCTCGGCTGCTCGAACATCCACTTGATAAAATTTTGTGAACGTATGCACTGAAGTCCAGATGGCAGCCTTACAAATCTGAGCCACAGATACCTGATGACGAAAAGCCCAGGAGGTTACTACACCCCTGGTAGAATGAGCTCTCACCCTAAAGGGAAGAGCTTTGCATTTCAGACCCTAGGCCTGAATGACCAATTGATGGACCCAATTGGCAATGGAAGCCTTGGAAGCTGCCTGCTTCTTCTTGGGTCCTTTTGGTAAAACAAAAAAGGAGTCTGATCCTCAGATCTCCGCAGATCTAGACAAATAAACCTTGACTATCCGGACAACATCCAAGGAATGCAGTCGCCTCTCTTCCGCTGAACGAGGCTGAGAGAAAAAAGAAGGCAAAATAATGTCTTGATTTAAATGAAAGGCTGACACCACTTTTGGCAAAAAGGATAGAACAGATCGTAACACGACCCTGTCGTGGTGAAGGATCAAGTATGGCTCCCTGCACGAAAGGGCCGCCAACTCCAATGCCCTTCTAGCCGAGGTGATGGCCATCAGGAAGGCTAGCTTGCGTAACAGCAAGTAATGGAATTTTCTTTATAGGCTCAAATGGTTGTTTCTGTAACACAGACAGCACCAAGTTCAAGTCCCAAGGACACATAGGTGACCTAATGGGGGGAAGCAAATGAGTTGCCCCCTGCCTAAAGGTTCGGACCAGCAAATGGGAGGCTAAAGGCCTTTGAAATAATACTGACAGGGCTGAAATCTGACCTCTGATTGTACTCAAAGCCAATCTGATTTCCACAGCTGACTGTAGAAAAGAGAGAATTCTCCCAATCGCGTATTTCCGAGGATGCCATTTTCTGGCTTCACACCTAGCAATATAAGTCTTCCAGACCTTATGGTAGATCTTCCTATTGACAGCTTTTCTAGTATTCACTAGGGTAGACACCACTAGTCCCGAGATGCCACGGTCCTTCAACAACCTGGCTTCAATAGCCATGCTGTCAAATTTAGAGACTGTAAATTGGGGTGGAATATAGGACCTTAAGACAGTAGATTGGGGCGATGTGGAAGCGTCCATGGCCCGTCTATTGTCAGTCTCACAATCTCCAGGAACCAGGGCCTTCTGGGCCAGGATGGTGCCACCAGAATGACTGGAACCCCCTCTCTTCAAATCCTGTGCAACAAATGTGGAAGGAGAGGGATCGGAGGGAAAGCATAAACCAGGGAGTACTGGCTCCATGGAACTACCAGAGCATCTGCTGCAATTGCCGGAGGATCCCTTGTTCGGGACACAAACAGCTGTAGCTTGTTGAACCTGGATGCCAATAGGTCGACCTCTGGCCATCCCCAACGCTGGCAAATTTCCTGGAACACCCCTGGGTGTAAGGACCATTCCCCTGGGCAGATCTGCTGGCGGCTGAGATAATATGCCTTCCAGTTCTCTACTCCCGGAATATGGACTGGCAATAGAATCGGCACATGTCCGTCTGCCCAGGCTAGTATGTGGTTCACCTCCTTCAGAGCTGAACGACTCGTAGTACCACCTTGGTGGTTTATATAGGCCACTGCAGTGGCATTGTCTGACTGACCCCCAATAGGACAGTCCTGAAGCTGCACCATCCAGGACTGTAGGGCCAGATGTACTGCCCGTAACTCCAGGACGTTGATGGGCAGGATCTGTTCTGTCCTTGAGCATTTCCCCTGAGCTGTGAGCCCCTCTAGGGTCACTCCCCACCCTGAGAGACTGGCATCTCTAGTCAGTACTTTCCAAGTTACCCAAAGGAAGGATTTTCCCTTTTTGTGGGTTCTGATCCTGCAACCACCAGTTTAGGCTTAAGCGTGCCCGAGGAGATAAGAACATTGCATAATCCAGGGCTTGTCGTCTTCTGTTCCAAGCCAACAAGATGTCTTGTTGTATAGGCCTGGAATGGAACTGGGCATAGGGCACTGCCTCGAAGGAGGCCACCATCCTTCCTAGAAGACTCATAAAGAGCCGAATAGAGGGCTGTCTGGTGCCCCTTATTTGATGCACTTGATCCTTCAGGGCACAGATCCTTGTGGCAAATCCTGGGTGGCAAAAATACCATTGCTTGGACCTGAATACCTCAGACTTTGAGTTGGTCTCAAGGCTGACTTTTCAGTATTTATTATCCAGGCTAAGCTTTCCAAATGCCGCATCGTGCAGGTTATGCTCTGTTCTAGAGCCAGTATTGAGTGATCTCTGAGCAGGAGGTCGTCCCGAGCACCAAGATCCCTTGGGCCCTTAAAAGACCCAATACTGGTGCTAGGACCTTTGTGAACACCCGGGGAGCTGTGGCAAGCCCAAAGGGTAGAGCCACAAACTGAAAATGGCGTTCCTCTACTGCAAATTGCAGGAACCTCTGATGAGGCTGAAAGATAGATACGTGTAAATACACGTCCTTTATATCGATGGAGGCTAGAAAGTCTCCCATCTGGAGTGAGGCTACTACTAAGCAGACAGACTCCATCCGAAAGGACTGGATTAGTAGATACTGGTTCAGGGATCTTAGATCCAAAATGGGCCTTGTGCCCCCGTTAACAGGTTTGAGTAAAACCCTGTGCCCTTTTCGGATACAGGAACCTGTACAATAACTCCATGATGCACTAAATGATGTAGTGTCTGAAACAATAAGTTTCTTTTTAGAGGATCTGAGGAAACGCTGGATCTTAGAAACCTCTGAGGGGGCACCCCCCAGAACTCCAGCTTGTAACTGCGGGCTATAGTTGAGGTGACCACTCGTCCTGAACCATTGTTCTCCAAATGGCCGCAAAGTGTAGCAGCCTTCCCACCACCTGATAGAGTGGGGGCTTCCCCTCAAAAGGAGGGCTTGGGCTTTTTCTGGCTCTATCATCCTGTTTGCAGAACTGCCTTGGCTCTGAGACACCTGAGGAAGCAGTCCCTGAGGTTTTAAATGAGGGACGCCTGGTGCTTTTCTTCACAGGAAGTAGAGAACTCTTCCCTCCGGAAATCTTTTGGATATATTTGTCCAAATGATCGCCAAATAAATGTTCCCCATGAAAGGGTAAACATGCCAATAACTTTACACAAGGAAGCTCGGCTGACCAGTTCTTAAGCCACAAAATTTTGTGCATACGTACAGAGAGCCAAATAAGAAACCTGCTGTATTGAATCCTTTTAAGGTGTCGACAGCAAAACACAGCTCTCGAGGAATATCTGTTTTATTTTCAGCCAGATCTTCCTACTGGTTAGGCCTGTCAGGCCGTCTGACCTGATCGTTTATGGACTGGCAGATACCAATTGCTGCAAAAGCTGGCTGAATAGCTGAACTGGCCAAAGAAAAGGAAGCCTTTAATAATTACTCCAATTTCTTGTCAATGGGGTCTTTTAAGCCCTGTGCATTATCTACCGAAAAAGTTAAGTTCTTGTTTAAGGAAGAGACTGCTGCATCTACAGCTGGCATGCTCCACTACTTAACAAACATTTCATCCATGGGATATAGAAGGGAAAATCTCTTAGGAGGAACAAAAATCTTGTCAGGATGTTCCCAATCAGCATACGCTGCCTGTTCCAACAGAGGGTGTAGGGGCAAAGCCTGTGCGGTCTAAAGAGGCCTCAGGGAACCCAAAGAGGACCAGGGGGGCTCAGTAACCTCTGCAAGAGGCAACTTAAAGGCAGAACGAACCATGTCGGTAAGAGTCTGGATCAAAAGCCTCTGCGACTGAGAGGCAGATATCAACTGGATATCTTGTCCAGATTGCTCAGAAGCAGACTCACCTGCCAGGCCTTCCACAGAATCCTGAGCTTTTAGCTCTTCCCCATCCTCAACCCATTCCTGCTCCAAACTAGGAGGCTCTGGGGAGGGGAATCTGTCATGCTTCTTGCCACCCTGCGGGATGGAGGCAATCATGCCAGCAATTCTGTGCTCTAACCTGGCTAGGGCCAAGGACAGTTAATCCTTGGTGATAAAGGGTGATGCAGCAGCGTTGACTGTAGGCACAATACCAGATAGGTGCAGCAACTCAGATTCCCCGGAAGCCTCTGGTCTTTCAGGGGATACAACACCAGGGATACAGCTTGGTTCATCAGGAACTACTGACGACATAGGTGTGCCCTTCCCTATAGTGTTAGTCCTGCCCCTCTTTTTTAAAGACATTTACAAGCCACAAAAAGAGTACCTAGGTGTATTATTAACACACCTTAGAAGGGAGACCCTTTAAAAGGGCTCACCAAGCCCCTATGCAACAATCCTGCTAAACACCTTTTAGCCTGCCAAGCAACACCTGGTGACTCACGTGACCTGCTCTGTGTCCCACAGCTGCCTTCTGGAAGCACCGCATGCTTGGCATATACAGCTTAAATAAGCTGGCTGTGCACACGGGCATGGCTGTATTTGCACATGACGCGAATCTTCGTGCGCCCAGATAAAGGCTACGGCGCATGTGCGGCTCCACTGCGTGCGCCATGGCCGCCAAACTGCTAAGCACAACAGTGCTCTTGCAAATGCACATGCGCCATGGCGAACCAAGGGGCAAAATCATACAGGTTTAAAAAAAAAAACAGCCAGACACAAGCAAAAAAGGTACATTTTGTAAACGCCCACAGCTAGCCCAAAACTCCCCCATATGGTCACCGCACACAGGTGTTCAGCTCTAGCTAGCTTGACTGATTGTTACAATCACTGGGACACCCCACAAATAGGTTAAATAAAGGGGTTTCACTTACTCCAGGCGCAGGGCAGCTTAGAAACGTAGAGCCCAATCTTCACCCATCACTACGGATTCCTGTCACTTGAGGACCTTCAAGGACTGGGTACCTTTTTCATGTTTAGGGTCCACTCCCTTGGACCTGTAGAACACCCTGCAGGAATGCCTTAGAGCTGTGATTTCCAGGATTTCCACTTCGCAGGGTCCAGCGCCCGGAGGTCGCATTACAGGCAAAACCCTGCAGGATCTTGAGTCTTCTTTGCGGGGCTCAGGTACCATTTATCTAAGCATATAGAGCCTGTGTCAAATGGATCCGATCGGTCAATCCCTTGATTCATTTAAGAACAGTTTGTGGGACTAGAGACCTGTAGCTCAGAGAGCTCAAACAAACATGCCCATCCACCTTGCAGACACTGGAAAAAAACGGATGTACTTCCTGTATGGGAGGGTTTTTTTTATGGCATTACTTCCTGTTTGACTACCAGTGTCCATTCACCTAGAGATGGCGTATAACCCAGTAGGTAATGGATATTAGCCTAACTCTGTGTCCCATGGTATATGAAAAAGAGAAGAGTTTAAAAAAAAAAAAGTTTACTCCATTGACCACTGATAGACACTAATGGGGAGAAAAGAGGAATTGAGCAGCAGCCTGGAAGTGAATGCTGTTTTGGGCTTCAGCAGCCATTTTAGTGAGAGCTTTTCCATAAATAAATGCTCTGAAAAACTACTGGTATAATTCTAGTGCAGCTTATACTACTATATTTGTAACAATTTTTACTATGCTGTAGCCTTTGCCCTTGCTTTTGTTTTTCCTGTTGAATCTGTAAAAGTTTAGGGTAGGATGTTGGTAATCTCCTGGTCTACCAAGACTACATTTCCTTAGCAAGGCATGCTTAGATTCATAGGATGATGATGAAACGTGTTTGAGTGCCAGTTGGTATCTCCTTTCTTGTCCTTGATTAATGGGATTACAGCTTTCTTTTACCATGTCATGGTGCTTACCATTTTATGTTCAAATTATAATTTTCTTTGATAGCTTCTTTGTAGTTCAGTAACAATTTTAAAGTGATACTAAACACACACTGTTTAATTTACATTGTCTCTTCTCTTTCTATGTGTATGTTGTATGTTGTATGTGGATAATGGCACTGTAATTATTTTAAAGCGGTAGTAAAGTCTCTCTGACAATATAAAATAATGTTCCCCCTGCAGGTTTAAGCCATAATGTACTAGTATGCATTATGACAAACTTACCTACAAATGGAGCCCTGCAGCGTTGGGCTGTCAGGGCTGTCCCCGATGCTTCAGTCTTTACAGGTCTTTGTTCTGGGTTTGGCATCTCCGGGCGCTTGATTGGCTGGGATGTGACGTCACTCTTGTGTATGCGCGCAGGAGTCACATCGCTGTGGCACACCAAGCGGGCTGTAAATGTGATTTAAGCTGCGCATGTGCGGCTCAGATCACATTACCTGCTGACAGGCAGAGGCAACATGTATGACAGAAGGGACCCCTAGGGCAGGGGTAGGCAACCTCGGTCCTCCAGCTGTGGTGAAACTATAAATCCAATAATGCCAGTGCCTCTAGGAGTCATGCCTGTGATTGTCATGGTCTTGCAATGTATCATGGGACCAGTAGTTTCAAAACAGCTGGAGGGGAGAGGTTGCCTACCCCTGCTCTAGGGTCTCTTCTGTTATAAAAAAAAGCCCACCTGTCAGCAGATTTGAACTATTCTGAGTTTACTACAAATTTAATAATAAAAAAAAATAATAATCTAAGTACCTTTTTTCTAATCAATGTACAGGTGTCACATGACCCAGCTCTTTCCCAGCCTGTCTGCAGGGAAACATAAGCAGGAGGAGCTTATAGTCCTCTGCTTCTGGTCACATGTTCAAAATAAACAGAAAACAACCTTTGGAATACAGAGTAAAAATAAATATGAATAAATGGTTTTAAATTGTCTTACAAATATATATTTGAAATCAAATCTTTATTATTTTTTTGCAATAACATGGTGTGGGTGGATTTCTTCTGGTCACAGGCTGTGTCACTCCCCTCCTGCCTGTTTATTAGAATAACATCATTCAAGATGTGATATTCCGTCCCCATTGTGTTTAGCTGATTAGAAGATATGGAGGAGGAGAAGGGAGGGAGTGGGCTGTCATTTACCACTGTGTATACGCTCACATGTGTGACTCTATAGTCACATGGGCTGCTCAGATGTGATAGGAAGGAAATGTTCAACATAGAAGCTCACTGAAACCTGAGCATGTGCAGAGCTTCCAACATTGCTCTGCAAAATCCCTAACTTGGCGACATGGGAGATGGCAAGATCAGCCAGATTTTTTGCAGAATATAGAAAACGAATCTCATAGTGACTGAATATGAACAGTATGTAATGGAACAATTTTTGATTGTTTATTATGATGTGGGTTTAGTGACACTTTAACTGTATGAGAAATAGGGATAAGCCGAACACCCCCCCGCCGGTTCGTTTCGCACCAGAACATGCGAACAGGCAAAAATTTTGTGCGAACATGTGAACACTGTTAAAGTCTATGGGACATGAACATGAAAAATCCCAAGTGCTAATTTTAAAGGCTTATATGCAAGTTGTTGCCATAAAAAGTGTTTGGGGGCCCGGGTACTGCCCCAGGGGACATGTATCAATGCAAAAAAAAAAAAGTTTTAAAAATTGCCATTTTTTCAGGAGCAGTGATTTTAAGAATGCTTAAAGTGAAACAATAAAAATTAAATATTCCTTTAAATATCATGCCTGGGGGGTCCCCTTAGTCTACCTGTAAAGTAGCACATCTTTCTGATGTGTTTTACAGTCCCGCAGCAAAATGACATTTCTAAAGGAAAAAATGTAATTTAAACTTGCTTGTGGCTGTAATGTATTGCTGGGTCCCAGCAATATAGATAAAAATCAATGAAAAAAGAACGCGTGGGTTCCCCCCCTCCCCTCGTCCATACCAGGGCCTGGTATGAATGTTAAGGGGAACTCCACACCAAAATTAAAAAGAAAAAGGCGTGGGGGTCCCCCCCAAAATCCATACCAGGCCCTTCAGGTCTGGTATGGCTTTTAAGGGGAACCTGTGCCAAAATGTAAAAAAGAAATGCCGTGGGGGCCCCCCCCCCCAAAATCCATACCAGGCCCTTCAATTCTGGTATGGCTTTTAAGGGGAACCTGCACCAAAATGTAAAAAAGAAATGGCGTGGGGGTCCCCCCAAAATCCATACCAGACCCTTATCCGAGCAAGCAACCTGGCAGGTCAGGATAGGGGGGGACGAGCGAGCACCCCACCCCTCTTGAACCATACCAGGCTGCCTTCCCTGAATATGGGGAGGGTGCTTTGGGGTCCCCCCCAAAGCACTTTGTCCCCATGTTGATGGGGACAAGGGCCTCATCTCCACAACCCTTGCCCGGTGTTTGTGGGGGTCTGCAGGTGGGGGGCTTATCGGAATCTGGATGCCCCCTTTAACAAGGGGGCCCCCAGAGTCCGCCCCCCCTATGTGAATGGGTAGGGGTACATTGTACCCCTACTCATTCATCAAAAAAAAAAAGTGTAAAAAACACAAAACACAGTTTTTGACAATTGCTTTATTTAAAAAAAAAAAGTGTCCCACGATTCTTTAATCACGGCACCAACGGAGCCAAAAAATAGAAAAAAATAAAAAGCTCTGCCTCGATGGAAGGCGTCACGCCGATTGCTGTCTTTTCGTGGTGAAGGCTGTAATAAAGGCAAGGGCGGGGCCACCCGCTGACGTAACCGTCCCCCTCTGACGGCACATGACGTCAGAAAGGGCAGGGTCACTAGGTTACATCACCGGGTGGCCCCGCCCTTGCCTATATAACAGCTGTCACCGTGAAAAGACAGCAGTCGGCGGGACGCCTCCCACAGAGGCAGAGCTTTTTATTTTTTTTCTATTTTCGGGTCCATCGACGCCGCGATTAAAGAATCGCGGGACACTTTTTTTTTTTTAAATAAAGGAATTTTAAAAAATGGTCTTTTGTTTTTTTTTACTTTTTGACACTTCTTTTTTTTTGGTGAATGGTTAGGGGTACAATGTACCCCTACCCATTCATATAAGGGGGGGCTAGGATCTGGGGGCCCCCTTGTTAAAGGGGGCTTCCAGATTCTGATAAGCCCCCTGCCCACAGACCCCCACAACCACCGGGCAAGGGTTGTGGGGATGAGGCCCTTGTCCCCATCAACATGGGGACAATATGCTTTGGGGGGACCCCAAAGCACCCTCCCCATGTTGAGGGCAAGCGGCCTGGTATGGTTCAGGAGGGGTGGGGCGCTTGCTTGTCCCCCTCCCCCCCATCCTGACCTGCCTGGTTGCTTGCTCGGATAAGGGTCTAGTATGGATTTTGGGGGGGCCCCCCCAGTGCATTATGGGGCATTCGGCGGCGCTCAAAATTTCCCGTGAACGCCCCATATGTTCAGTTCATCTTCGAGCAAACGAACACCCGATGTTCGAGTCGTGCTTACGTTCGACTCGAATCGCGGGCTCATACTTAATGAGAAACGGATGTTGAGTTTTAACTATATTTACATTGTCCTTCTTGATAAATGTATTTGCTCATTTTTTACCCGTTGTACTGCTTGATTTTACATGTATGTAAGTAAGCCTATTGGCATGCAGTTATTATTCTTGCCAAGTTTCCTTTTATTCATAATCTTCTGGTTTTTTTTTTGGTTTTTTTTTTAGGTCAAAGTTTGTTGAATGCTTCCCCCGACTTGATCCTCCACCTCCTGTGGTAAAGAAACGTATCCCACGAGCTCTGAAGACCACTCAAGATATGATCATTTCCCCAAACCCTGTACTGAATAGTCCAGAGAAAACAACCTTTTCTACTGAGGTCAGTTTAAATGTGACCAGTGAAATCCCTGTTGAAACTGCCATTGATGAGGATGATTCACCCACACTGAAATGTCAGCCAGATTCCCTGCCCAATGGAAAAATAGAGGGCGTCATTTTGGAGCAGACTGAGATCCAAAATGGAGTCCATCCTGAGATTGCACTATCTGTCCCTGACATTATTCACAAGGAGTCATTAGACACAAACCTGAGAGAGTCTTCTCATTTCCATGAAAAACCCGTGGTGAAACTTTGTATCAGCCAAGAAGACTTAATAGAAGGGGAAATCAATCATTCTGACTGGAGTTCTTGGCCCAAAAACTCTACTTTAGATGGTGATGGTCCCCATCCTGACCTTTTGTCCTTTGAGTAGTTCTATATTTTGTAATAAGGACCTAGTCTTGTCACTGGAACCTATACTATAAGCTGGTTTGTAGGATTTGCACTGCCCAAGTGGAGCTAAGGAGCCTATGATGGTTTATTTGTCTTTTACCACTTTGTAAGGGACAGTGTTAAAGTTGTGTCATCAAGGCCAATATGTATATATTTTCTCATATACCCATATCACTGACATGCATTACATGCACATAGCTGGCCTTTAAACTGCTAATCACCTTGTTTATTCTTGTCCATGTTTATAGAGCAATAATAAGCAATCATTTTAACAATTTCTCCCGATGCTTCACAAACAAATTGTTCACAGAATCTATGACAGATCATCATAGTTGTAGCACATTACGTCTCATTTTTAATGCTGCAATATACAGAAGTGGATCACAGCTGTCATAATTATACAGCAATGAGCATGTGATTGGGTGACAGCAATGAGTAATAGCAACAAGGTTCCTTCCATACAGTTTTTATGAATGAGCTATCATTAAATTGTATACACTTTTGCTGTAAAGTTGGTAAGAGGTCCCACATTTCAAATCCATGAACCAGGCTGGTCCCTAGTGGTGTTTACTGCTATGCAAACTACTGCGGCCCCTATTTTCTACAATCTAACACACATTTCAGAGATTTTCATTACTATATTCATTTCTGGGAAATGATTTCTAGCAAAGCTCTAAAAAACTTTGTTTAAACAGACTGTATGTGCCTACTCAGTTCACATTTTGCCTCCTATTGATATGGTTTTCAAGCTATCCTGGAGCACCAGCTAGAAAAGTATGCCTTCAGTGCTAAGATCTTTTGCTATAGTCTTTTTTTTTTTTTTTTTCTAAACATCAGAGTTATTCTCCAGTGAATGTAAACCACTATGACATGTTATAGTGTGGTATGATCATTGTTTTGCTAAAACTTGGTAAGTACTTAGAAAACCTTGTCCTACCTTCCAGTCTTTAAAATTGGGTCATCAAATATACCCATTAATCCAGAACATATCTACCATTCTTAGCTGAAATCCAGTATTTTAGGAAATTATCTACTGTCCAACAACAGGGCACTATGCTTGATATTTGGAAATTCAAAGTTTTTCATATCTGATTTAAATTCATGATGGGTTTACATTGCCTATTACCCTTAACATTCCAAAACATTGTGTTTGATTTACTAAAGGCAAATATACTATGCACTGCAAGTGCACTTGCTTCAGGTGCTTAGTAAATGAGGTAAAGCTTCACTTTGCCCAAAAACCCAATCACATGCAAGGAAAAAAATAAACAGCATTTTTCTCGCGCATGATTGGATAATGGAAATCAACAGTGCTTCCCCTCATATCTAGAGCTGAGACTGCAGTGCACATTATATTTGCCTTTAGTAAATCAACCTCCCTGTGTCTCCCAGTTACTGAGATCTTTAAAGATAACTGTCACTTGCCCCCTTCCTCCACCTTGCCAGAGACCCCCTCCTGCTCCTTCCTGTGTCTTAGCCAGCTCTAAAATCCCCAGTGTTGGCTGGTGTCGGAAGCTAGAGTGAGTGGTGGCGGCACTCCCTCTGTCATGTGACAGTAAATGGACCTAGCAATTGGCTGCTAGACCAAAGTACTCTCACGTGGAAGGATGTCTCATGCTCCCCCATACTTTGAAGCACCAGGTATTGTCGACAGCTGTTGGAAGGAGAGCAATGGGAAAGTGAACATCAGTGGATCGAGGGATTCCCTTTGTAAAGACACTATTCGTCCTATATGGGCAAGGTGACCATGTCAAAACTCAAAAGAAAACCATTACAGCTGTGAGCATTCAGGAACTTACCTTGAAGCAAAACTCCAGCCATTTGGCTAGATACACAGATGAAACACAGACATGTAAACCCCTTTACCTGCCAACATATTTGAAAATTTGTTTAACCAGATTGGTGATTTACACCCCCCTATCACATCCTAACCAGAAGGGTGACACCACCATTTACCACTTTGCATCTTTTCGTGTCATCCGCCAACCGAATAAACCGTAAAAGAACATCATCACACTGTTGAGGTTCTTGCCTTAAAGCGGGGTTCCACTCAAATTTTTTACTTAATCTTACCCCCTTCAGTTAATTGCATAGATGTTCAAATGCCGCACGAAAAAATTTTTATCGCTGTAATTACCTTTATATTGTACTTTACTGTGGCACTTCCTGTCTCTCCTCCCATGGGAGTAGGCGTGTTTATTGCCTTTCCCCGGCGCCGCACTGTCTCCTGGGAGCTTAGTGTCAGGCTTCCCAAGATTCAGTACGGGAACAATGATCATGCGTGTGAACAAGCCGTGAATGAACAGCATTCACCGCATCCTGGAAATCAATGCTTGTGGGCTTCACATGCCCACAAGCAAGATGGAAACAGCCAGCATCACATTTTTAAAGTTGTTCTTCAGTACGAAAACAGACAGAGGCGGAAATATTACACCCAAACTGTGAGTATTATTTTGGGATTAGCAAAGTGTCTCAATGACCTAAAAAAAAAAAAAAAAAAAAAAAAAAGATTGGTCGCCAGACTCCCACTTTAATTTCCTTCTATTGTAAGCTGCCTAAACATGTGTCCTTCCAGCTATTTGTGCCTGAACATGTGGATTTACAGCAGTGAGCATAGTGTGTACCTTCCCACTGTCAATCGTATATCTGCTGTGCAGGTAATGGTGAGAAGATAATAAAGAAATAGATTTCAGACAGTTATACTAGCAGTATTTAAAATACATTTATTGATTTTTTTTTTTAAAACCATTCAACTAAATCTTTTCTATATTTGCCAGCAATTCCTTTTTAAAGGAACCATTAAATCACACAGCCTTAAAATAACCACAGATTTAGGATGGTCATCAAGTGATGTGTATTTCTTTAAGGTTGCTCAGTAGATGTAGAAGTGCACAGCCAATGAAAACAACA
Source organism: Aquarana catesbeiana (assembly GCF_042186555.1). NCBI lineage: Eukaryota > Metazoa > Chordata > Amphibia > Anura > Ranidae > Aquarana > Aquarana catesbeiana. The sequence goes on from NC_133330.1 coordinate 264,577,018, forward strand.
TGACCAAGTGACAACTAAAAATTTGTTACAATCTGGTTGATGTTGGTGTGGTTCTCCATTGCTGCCTTGAAATAAAGTTGTTCACAGTCTACTTCAAGATATGCCCTCATGGGTTTGAGTATATCACATGTGCACAAGATATTTCCATGACTGCAAGTTTCCCTATTGAAGGGTCACGTCCTTCTGATTTGGTGGATCTTATCATCAAAAGACATTTGTAAGCAATCATATCTATACAGTTCCTCACATTTAGATACGTTTCCTTGTTTTAACTTGTATCAATGTTGATCTTAGATGTCAGCCATTTAAAGTTGAAAAGAGGATGACCTAATTGTCCATCCACAAAGGCTGAACAGGAAATTGATTGTATGTAGGAAAATATCTATCCCCTATAAATGACAACCACATTTTAAACTCATTTTAAAATGTTTATTTTAATAAATGACTGTCCTGTCAAAAGTGGAATAAAATACTAGCTATTTTGTACTAGCCTTTCCTGATTTAGGGAGTGTGGCCATATTTTTTTCACCCACTGAATTCAGACAAAATTGTCCTCTGGTTTGATATAGTATGAAAGAAAGCCAGCCAGAGACAGTTCTTCACTATTGATGAGGTTATATATATATAGAGAGAGATAGATTTTAGATAGATAGAAGTTAACCCCTCTGTCTGTCCTGGTGACCATTGTCACTTAGTGAGCAAGTAAGGAGCAATCCATTTTTAGGGATGTCACCAGACCAAGAGGTAAGGGAATATCATCCCATGAGAACAAATGTTCTGGTGACAGCTGTCTAAGATGGGAATTTTGCTCACTTTTGGGAGAATTCCAATCTCTTCCTTGTGCATCTCCAGGACAGGAAGTTAAGATAAATTTCCCTAGTAGCACACAGATAGCGAAGAATAACTTGATAGGACCTTGAACCCTTTTCATTCTATCCAGAACTAAAATGCTAAAAGCGCAAAACAAAAAGCCTTTGTTATTCAGTCTTTTTTGGGGGGAAATATTCATTGCTTTGTATTGGAGGAGAAGGAGTCTGGTGCAATTATCTCTTGCAGTGTGGGGGGACCCACTGCAAGAGCAGATTATTTTATTTTTTTTATTTACCGGGAGTTGGGCTTTGAAAGAAGAATGTGGTGAGACAGGATTTTCAACCTTTTGCATTTCAAATGAACATTTGTCATTGTGTCATGCGTACTAATCAAATGTGTCCAGGCCATATGTGTAATAGTCCAAAAGTGTGATATGTGTTCTATCGAGCCATTCCAATGTGGTTATCATCTTTTATTCATTCTGTGTAATGACTGACAGATCACTTATGTTCATCAATAGTAAGACCTTTCAAGTGAAATATAACCAGCTGTTGATTAACCTGCCAAACTGGCTTTTAAGTTTCTAGTCTTCATGCTGCCTGAGGACAGGGTGACGTCTGCCCTTATCATTTGGGAGCGTCTTCTAACCAAAATGCTGCATGCCTGACAGGATCAGTGTTTTCACTATGTTTGACTCATATGAAGGTGAAAAGCCATTTTCAGCTCACTGAGGATATTGAATTTTTGGAATGTATGACCTTCTCATAAAGCAAGCCTTTAAGTGTGCCAAAAACAAAACAATTCTGAGCAGTTAAGTATATGTACAGCCAAAGCATTCTTTTTAGTTTTGGATAGAGTGGGGAAAGGGGATTTTTAGCTGTCTGTGCCCTGTTGTAGAGAATTTCCTTAACTTCCTGTTCCACAAATGCAACAGGAAATGAAAGAAAATATCCACAAAGCTGGAGGAAATCCCCTTTTTCCTATTGGAGGATTTTACTTTGCTTCCCGTTCTGATAGAACTATAAAACTGTGACTTTCCTTCTCGTGTACGATGGTCACCCGGACAGATAGAGTGTCAATCTCTACAGCTGGGGCATTGGCAGCAATAAAAATTACCTGACAGGGGTTCTGACGCTTTGCTGCTCTATCCAAAAAGGAAAAAAAGACACTTTATACACTTTATGAAAGAATAGTCAGTAGAGAAGAAGAGGGAGACTAGTCATTGTCAAGGTGTCAATGGGAAATACCCTTACATTGGTGGCCAGTAGGAAGAATGCCTCTCTTACAGTGGTGGTCAGAATGTCACCCTTAGGGCACTTTTACACAACCTGCAGTGTCTGCCACCCTCTGAAAATCAATTCACTATGGATCACTTTTTATTCAGAGAACAACTCCTGTGACTCATGTGTAGGCAGGTAGAGATTTATGCTGCCATGCAACCATGTCGATGTGTCAAACAGCCGCTAATACTTTTCTTTTGAGCTTATTTTGGATTGTCCTTGTATTTATATACCCCTTTGTCTCCAAACTTTTTACCCCTTTTGTTATTTTGACCAATGTGCCATAACATTTGCCTACCCTTCTATGCCTGTTTGGAAAATCGCCCTCCTACACCAAATGTTCTATTCTCTTCTTGATTCTGTATGGTCGTTTTCATGAAACATATCAAGAGAGACTTCAGGAACTAAATATGTAAAGTCTGGAGGAAAGAAGGGAAAGGGGAGACACGACTGAAACCTTTAAATACATCAAGGGGGTGAATAAGGTTCAGAAAGGCAGTCTTTTTAATATGAAACCAAAATCAAGAACACGGGACATGACCTCAAACTAACTGGAGGAAAGTTCAAAACCAGTCTTGGAAAGTATTATTTTCTGAAAAGGTAGTTGATGCTTGGAATAAATTACCAACAGAGGCAGTGAGACAGTCAACAGTAAATTACTTCAAACATGCTTGGGATAAACATAGATCTATAGTCCGACAACAAGGTTAATGAGGGGGAAAAAAAAAAAAAAAACATAAATAAAATGGGCAGGCTTGATGGACTACTCGGTCTTTCTCTGCCATCACTTTTTTCTATGTAACAACAGAACAACTGCCAAGATTTAGGAGGTGATCTGCTTGTCTTTTGTGTTTTTTAATCTCCCCAAGGGGGATTTTGTATTGAAATGCCATGCTGCAACTGCAAGCTAATCAGTTGACTTGTCGTTGTGTCACAGTCCCATTTAAATCAATGAGCAAATTTGACTGGTGATGTTGGTAGTTGGGATGGTAGGAAAATGCGGATCATCAGCCTGTTTTTACTGCCCTTTTTCCACCTGTGTGAAATGGCCCTTACAGATAGCTAAAATGATCAAAGGTGTTGGCGGTATTGGCCTTGGAATTATGTAGGCAACATCAGATGGGAAGTCAGTCAGCCACATCTGGAGAAACCCTAGGGTTTCATGGAAACATGGTTGAGAATGGCTGCTCTAGTGGCTATCCTACATATCTCTATATCTAATACAATAACAAGAGTATAGATAGCAAATTGGTAAACAGAAAGTTAAAAAAAAAATGGTGTAACTATTGTAAAAGTAAGGCTGTCCATACTACAAAGAAAATTGCTTGATTACCCAATCAACACAGTCAGTGTTGATGGGGAAATCCCTCCTGCATCGCTAAGTCTCCCTACTGATATAGAATACAGTGGTCGGACAAAAAAAAAAACTACTGAACTTGATCAACGGCTTGACTTCAGCACAAGCAGCCTGCACATAGATGGATCAAAACTCAGCCGCTTCCTGCTAAAATGTCCAAATTTCGATCTGTCTATGCCAGCTTAACTGTGTGTGCTTACTAGAAAAAAAGTTATATTGTCCCTTAAAGCGGAGTTCCACCCAAAAGCGGAACTTGTGCTCATTTGTCTCCTCTCCCCCTCCGGTGCCACAATTGGCACCTTTCGGGGAGGAAGGGGGACAGGATACCTGTCTTTGACAGGTATTCTGTTCCCGAATCCGGGAGTCCGGGCCGCGGCCCGTGACATCACTGCGGGGCTCCCTCCTCCTCTCCCTGTCGCCGGGCCAGTAGGAGAGAGGAGCGGGGCCTCGCGCATGCACATTAGGGTTCCCGGCATGAAGCCGTAAGGCTACACTGCTGGGTACCGTTACCCGCATTTTTTTAATTAAAGTAAAAAAAAAATCATACTTATCTGCTCTGTGCAATGGTTCTGCACAGAGCAGCCTCGATCCTCCTCTTTTCGGGTCCCCCACTGGCGTTCTTGACCTCCCCCCACCAAGTAACCCCATAGGAAGCCGCTTCCCATGGGGGCACTCATGCGGGCTTGCTCCTGAGTCAGACTGTTTGTCTCTCTTCAGACACGCAGGCTGGCTTTGCTCTGCCCCCCACTCTCTGCTCACAGGTTTTGACTGACGGCAGCAGCCAAGCCTATAAGAGCCAGGAGAGGGGAGAAGAGCTGTTGCAGAGTGCACAGCGCTGGACTGAGATCGGGCTCAAGTGAGTATTTGGTGGGGGGAGATGCACTTAAAAGGTTTTTTACCTTAATGCATTCTATGCAAAACTTTTACCTTTACAACCACTTTAAAAATCACTGATGCAAAAATATCCTGCAGTTGTAATGCTACAATTGTGGAGGTGTGGATAGTTGTATCTCGTGCCTGCTCTAGTCCTTGCCTTTATTTCCCAATGTTTACAGAGACAGAGGAGCCCTTTATTAGGTGAAGGGTCAGAACTCGCCTTGGTTTAGCTGGGTTCCTACCTTTAGTCTCTCTGTACAGTAGTAAGGCTTAAGCTGGCCTTACATTAGAAGAATTACAGTCAAAATTGTTTGACTTTCAAATCGTCAGTGGTGTCACATTGACATTCATTTTTGACTGCAGTGACAAGAAAATTCAAAGGAGCTGGAAGGAAAAAAATGTGTTCGAAATTTTCGAATGTTTGTTTGAAAATGTATTCTTATATAGCCAGCTTTATTTCTACTGCTACATTTGGCTTGGATAATGAAAATGCTAGAACAGATAAATTATTAAAAATGAATTTAACGACAATTTTTAATTCAAATATTTTAATGTAATTTTTTACCTGTTGATTGCTTTTAAACCCAGTTGCTATAAAAAAAAAATTAATAATACATCATACCTGTTAAAGAAAACAGCACATACCTTTCCTGCTGCTTGCACCCCTAAACACAGCTCCAATGCTTAGACCAGGATTCCATGGAACCCTAGGGTTCCTCCAGAGGTTGCTAGGGGTTACTTGAGCAATAAACAAACTCTGCCTATTGGATAAGTTCCCACATTGATCTTTTTAGTTATCGGTAAGGTGGTAATTCTTCCCAATGACCACAAGTGTAAGGAACATTCTTCCCACTGACCATCACAATAATGTATCATGGGTTGTACATTTAGTAACTTTTAGCAGGGGTTCCCTGAGACCGGAAAGTTATTTCAAGGGTTCCTCTGTTAAAAAGGTTGAGAAAGACTGGCTTATGCCGTGTACACACGGGCGGACTTTTCGACCGGACTGGTCCGACGTGACTAATCCGACGGACAATCCGACCGTGTGTGGACTTCAGCGGACTTTTTCGGTCGAAAATCTGACGGACTTTAGATTTAGAACATGTTTCAAATCTTTCCGACGGACTTGAACCCGGTCGAAAAATCTGCTTGTCTGTATGCTAGTCCAATGGACGAAAACCGACGCTAGGGCAGCTATTGGCTACTGGCTATCAACTTCCTTATTTTAGTCCAGTCGTACGTCATCATGTACGAATCCGTCGGACTTTGGTGTGATCGTGTGTAGGCAAGTCCGTTCGTTGGAAAGTCCGTCAGAAGTCCGTCAAAAGTCCGTCGGAGAGACCGTCGGACCGTTGATGCCGAAAAGTCCGCCCGTGTGTACACGGCATAAGACATTGTTTGTCTGCTAAAGTCCAAAGGGAAACCAAGTGTTGATCTCCTGAGTCCCCCCATAGCACTCGCTGGTTCTTTTCTCTGACCTCCCCCCATTACAGCACACAGTAGTGATGTGAAGACCAGAGGGAGTTATCGGTTACAGCTGCTGGGGACCCAGGAGACCAACACTCCCGGAAGTGTTGGTTTCCTTTCAGTCTTTGGCAGAAGAGTTCTCGGTATAGGACCGGTGTTTAGCAGCACAAGCAGCAGGAAAGGTAATTATGTACTGTCTTCTTTTAGCTTATATATAGCTGTACCTTGATTTTAAAGTTTTTTTCTGTAATGACAGGGTCCCTTTTAAAGCTCACCTCCAGTAAAAAAAAATATTTGGGAATACAGCACCAGTCAAATAATTTACCTCTAATGAAGAGTATCTTCTGCCTTTTGTACAAATCCTGCTTTTAGTGATCATCTGATGCTGTGGGGATGGAAGGCAGTGGCTACAACAATAAATGACCCTGTCATTTGCACTCCTGCTCCTCTACCCTCATCCATTCACCAAAAGCCTTGTATTTTGTTCCCCTCATACTGCAACGCAGAAGTCGGGATCTTGCATTCTGTAAAAAAAATAAATGCAAGACTTTTTTTGAGTGGCTGAGTGGAGATGAAAGGGAGGATATATGACAGGATCTTTTACTGTCACAGCCACTGCCGCTCATACTTGCAGCACCGGAAGATCACCACTATGTAGCACCCGGCATCACTGAATGGGGAATTAGTAAACAGTCAGATGGACATAGAATGCTCTACTGGAAATTTACTGGAGTTCAACTTTATCTCCTATTAGTCCAGTTTAGATTGTACAGCACCTGCCAAATCTATGATTCAGGAATCGTATCATTTCAGTAAAATCATATATATACATTCCTCATGAGCAGTTTTGTTTTTTAATGAACATCTATAACATTTGATTTTTTTTTTTACTTTATTTTTAGAGTGACACAATGTTATTTTTTTTAGAAATAAAAAGTATGAAGGAATTGTAGATATGTGTAATATATGTTGTATTTTATTGTATATCTTACAAGCACTAACAAATTGAGAGGAAACATCTCATCCCCTCGCTATAGACCGTTTGCTACTTAACACGGAATTGACATCGGCACCAACAGAGAGGGGAAGAAATTGGTGGAGGAACTTGTGGATAGGCTTTGCCCATTAGGGGGCATTCACATGGGTGCTTAGCACACCCGGCGGATTCCTTCGGCTGGATTGACAGGTGTGTGTGAAGGGCAGATTTGCATGAGACACTCCGTGATTACCTGTAGTGATCGTGGGTGGACTCAGTGAGACTGATTTACTAAAACTGGAGAGTAGAGTAGAAACCAATCAGCTTCCAGGTTTTTTTTTTTGTCAAAGCTTAATTAACTGCTTAGTGACCGCCCCCCTGTACATCTATTGCGTCTGCCGGCCCGGCTGTGTTGTGATTTGTTACAGCAGAAGTTGATCAATGGGTCCTGGCCAGTGATTGATCAGAGACTTGCTGATCTGCTCTGTGATGCATTGAAGAGAGCTCTGTGTTGGTAAACAACACACAGCTCTGTACACTGACAGGCGATCTTGCTGTTTTTTTTTTTTTTTTGAAGCAGTGAAAAAAAACAAGATCACTTAGTAAAAACAGCACATATTACACCCATTACACATTGTTAGGCACACAGTTAACCCCTTGATCGTAACCCCTTCCCAGCCAGTGTCAGTATAGTTAAATTGTATAGTATTAGCACTGATCACTGTATTAGTGTCACTATTAATGTCAGTGTCAGTGCACCTCCGAGCCAGCGTCAGCTAGTGTCAGGTTGCCCACCACACTCACAGTCCCACTACAAGTGACTGATCACCACCATTACTAGTATAAAATATAAAAATAAATACAAATTCCAGAAACATGTAGCCGAATACATTTTGGCCTAGATTCATCAAGAAATTTGATTTTTTTTTTTTTTTTTTATTACTGGATGTTTTTATAGCAGCAAGTAAAAAAATGTTCTTTTCAAAATGTTTGGTCTTTTTTTTAGTTTAATAAAAAAACCCAGAGGTGATCAAATACCACCAAAAGAAAGCTCTATTTCCGTGAAAAAAATGATATGTCTTTTTCGTGCAGTGTTGCATGACCGTGCAATTGTCCGTTAACCACTTTAACCCCTGGAAGGTTTCACCCCCCTTAATGACCAGGCCATTTTTTGCGATACGGCACTGCGTTGCTTTAAGTGACACTTGCGCGGTCGTGCGGTGCTGTACCCAAATAAAATGTATGTGTTCTTTTTTCCCCACAAATAGAGCTTTCTTTTGGTGATATTTGATCACCTCTGCGGTTTTTATTTTTTGCGCTATAAACAAAAAAAAATGACAATTTAGAAAAAAAAACAAAAAAAAAATGTTATACTTTCTGCTATAAAAGACACATCCAATAAAAAAATTTGAAAAATTTAATTTCTTCATCAATTTAAGGCAATATGTATCCTGCTACATATTTTTGGTAACAAAATCCCAATAAGTGTATATTGATTGGTTTGCACACAAAAAAAAAAAAAAAAAAGTTATCGCGTCTACAAACTATGGGATAGATTTATGCCATTTTTTTTCTATTAGTAATAGTAAGGGCCGCGGTCAGCAATTTTTAGCAGGACTGCGACATTGCGGCAGACAAATTGTCTCAAGTGACACTTTTTGGGGACCAGTGCTAAAAAAAAAAATGCTCTGTCACTGTATAAATGACACTGGCAGGGAAGGGGTTAACACCAGAGGTGATCAAGGGGTTAAATGTGCTCCTAGGGAGCGTTTTCTAAAGCCCCATACACACTATCAGATTTTCTGCAGATTTTTGTCTTCAGAGTTACCAAAACCATATAATATGAGGTCAAACCTTAAAGTGGTTGTAAACCCTTACAGACCACTTTGTGCTACAGGTAAGCCTATAATAAGTCTTACCTGTAGCTACCCAGGATATCTCCTAAACCTGCACGGTTTAGGAGATATCCCCTGTATTTGCATGTGCCGACGTCATTGGCACATACGCACTGGCACAAATTGAAGCAATGGCACGTGTGTGTCCCGTTACCGCGCGCATGCGTGGGAGTGACGTCATAGCGGCTCCGGCCAATCACAGCGCCAGAGCCGCGATACCCAGAAGTAACCCCCGGGAGTGATGTCGGCCACCGGAGAGGTGTACGGGCACCGCAGCAAGGGCTTTGATCTTAGGTGAGTATTACATAATGAGCTAGTATTCTATGCATACCAGCTCATTAAGCCTTTGTCTTGCAGGTGTTAGTTTTTTTTTTTAAAGTAGGTTTACAACCACTTTAAGAGTTTCAGGCAGGCCCTTGCACTACATGGTTTTGGTATATCTGAAGACAAAAATCTGCAGAAAATCTAATAGTGTGTATGGAGCCTAACTGTGTTGGGGATGGACTGATTGGAGGAAGAGACACATCTGTGTTATGCCCCGTACACACGGTCGGATATTGATCAGACATTCCGACAACAAAATCCTAGGATTTTTTCAGACGGATGTTGGTTCAAACTTGTCTTGCATACACACGGTAACATAAAGTTGTTGGAAAATCCGATCGTTCTGAACGCGGTGACGTAAAACGCGTACGTCGGGACTATAAATGGGGCAGTAGCCAATAGCTTTCGTCTCTTAATTTATCCTAAGCATGCGTGGCACTTTGTGCGTCGGATTTGTATACACACGATCGGAATTTCCAACAATGGATTTTGTTGTCGGAAAATTTTACAGCAAGCTTTGTGTGTCGGAAATTCTGATGGAAAATGTGTGATGGAGCCTACACATGGTTGGAATTTCTGACAACAAGGTCCTATCGCACATTTTCCGTTGGAAAATCAGCCCGCGTGTACAGGGCATTACTGATTAGCAGGAACACAAGATCTCTCTCTTCCTCTCTGACAGAACGACGGTCTGCCTTGTTTACATAGGCAGACCGCTGTTCTGCCTCTGCAGAGAACGATCAGCGGGTTCCAGCGGCCATTAAAGTAACGCAGTGGAGAATAGGCTGATTGTCTACCATGCCCAGTTGCACCAGATTGCATTCTCCAGTTTTAGTAAATCATCCCCAGTCTGTCTACATCCAGCCACGGCCCACTGTCCTCAATTGCATGTAGGATAGCCTGGCCGCTATCGGCTTGTCATTGCATTATATGGGCTGAGCAGATCTTCGCACACACCTGCAACCACAGCCAACCAAAATGAAGTTTGTACTTGTGGGATAGGACTTTCTGCAGTGAAAACACTAAATGAGGGAGATGTGGCTCTCAGTCCACCAATTTCACATCATTTCCTATAGCCATGATTATTTGTGTACAGTTAGACTGTGGTTTACTTGCAGTATGTTTGTATGGTATATACAGTTACAACTGTGCAGATCATGTCTTCCATATTTTTATAATGACCGAAAAGTTGCTAACCCATTTTCTTCTTTCATTGTGCCTATTCCAGCCCCCCCTCTAATTTTAGCTCTAGCACTCTGCATTGCGCATTGGCGGGACCATGTGATAAGAGATGTGAAAAACTGTGATTACTGAAGGGTAATATATCATTGTACAAATTATATTTTATCCTTTTTTTTATCAAAGTTACAATGTATTACCATTTATCTACTGATTTTAAACTAGAGAGAGTACATACTCTATTTATATTTTATAGCAAAGTTGTACTTTATAATCTTTCATACATACAATGCACAATAAAACCTTTGCAAAAGCTGATGGTCTGTTTGATTATTTGTAAAATACCTGTGTATTCAGTCTTCTCTACTTCCCTTTAAATGTTTCAATTTCATCTAATGTCCCTGTTTAAGCATATCTTAACCCAAAAGTAATATATGCATCCTATCTGTACTTAGGTGTGGTGGCTACATTTGTTTTCTTTTTTTCTGTTATTTTCAGCTGATGATCCTGTGAATAACTCACTTCCTGTACATACATGTCTACACTCATTTCTCCACTGTATCTACAGAGGGAATCGTGGTTATCACATAGACTGGACTTCAAAATATGTCTGCCTTTGTTCATCTCCATTACATGGTGAATTGGTGGGACTGGTACACGATAAGAATGTTTGCGCTTTTTTTTTTTTTAAGCTTGCAGGAAGTGGCAAGGACAATGCATTTCTGGCAAGATTAACACCTTCCTGCAGGCCTATAGCAAAATAATAGCCAGGGGGGACTTTAATCAATTCAGTGGATGTCATATGGCATCCTCCCGGATTGCGGCTCTATCTGTTACCTGCTGTGTCCATTGTAGACAGCCAATGACTGATCAGTGTTGTGGCCCGTTGCTGGTACCATGTGACAAATCACAGCAGATCACATGACAACTGTAAACAATGGATGGCTTCCTTCCATGCCATCCTTTCTGTACAATTGTGTTGCTAGCTGTGATTGGTCACAGTGATCACATGGTACAGACTGGGCCAATTACAGCCCGTCTGTACCATGTGATTAGCTGTGGCCAATCACCACTAATCGCAACAAAACAAACTGAATCGATTTCATTCAGTAAAACGCTTGCTTATATCAAGGAAATTAATTACTATAAGCAATAATAATGTGTAAAATTAAAAAAGAATAGTACAATGGTAACATTATATTGCTCTGGTCAGTGTGTTTAAAGAAAAAAAATGTGAAAAAAAGTAATAACAAGAAAAAAAAAATTGAATTTTTCTTTTTTTTGATTTATTTCCAAAATTAACAGAAACGAAGAAAAACGAGGGTTTTTTTTCAACATTTTTGGTCTTTTTTCATTTATTTAGCAAAAAATAAAAAAACACAATGGTGATTAAATACCATTAAAAGAAAGCTCTAGTAGTGTGAACAAAATGCTAAAAATGTTATTGTCCTAGGCAGGAAGGGGGTAATAGTGCCCAGTATTTAAATGGTTAACCACTCCTGCTCTAAAGCAATTTGTTTTTTTGTACACATCTAAACATTGCATTATTTGGCTATAAAATTACTTAAAACCCTCCGAGCATTGTATATTTTCTGAAAGCAGATGCCCTGTAGAAGAAAAAGATAATGGTTGCAATTTATGTTTCACAATATCTGTGCAAATGTTTACCAAAGGCATATTTTCAGGGGAAAAAAATAAAATAAAATGAATTTTATTGCACACAAACACTATAAAATATGGAGTTGCATTGAGTAGATACCAAACATGCCAAGTCGTAAAATAGCATGCACCCATGATATAACGAAAAACAATGGTACCGAAAATCTCAATGGCTGATCTGTGGGTGTGTGCAGGGCAGATGTACAGTATCTCACAAAAGTACACCCCTCACATTTTTATCATTTTATTATTCTATCTTTTCATGTGACAACACTGAAGAAATGACACTTTGCTACAATGTAAAGTAGTGAGTGTACAGATTGTATAACAGTGTAAATTTGCTGTCCCCTCAAAATAACTCAACACACAGCCATTAATGTCTAAACTGCTGGCAACAAAAGTGAGTACACCCCTTGCTCTACTCCACCTTCCGTTTGAGGATGCCCCACAGATGCTCAATAGGGTTTAGGTCTGGAGACATGCTTGGCCAGTCCATCACTTTTACCCTCAGCTTCTTTAGCAAGGCAGTGGTTGTCTTGGAGGTGTGTTTGGGGTCATTATCCTGTTGGAATACTGCCTTGCAGAGGGGATCATGCTCTGCTTCAGTATGTCACAGTACATGTTGGCATTCATGGTTCCCTCAATGAACTGTAGCTCCCCAGTCCCGGCAGCACTCATGCAACCCCAGACCATGACACTCCCGCCACTATGCTTGACTGTAGGCAAGACACTCCTTTTGTACTCCTCTCCTGGTTGCCGCCACACACGGTTGACCCCATCTGAACCAAATAAGTTTGTCTTGGTCTCATCAAACCACAGGACATGGTTCCATTAATCCATGTCCTTAGTCTCCTTGTCTTCAGCAAACTGTTTGTGGGCTTTCTTGTGCATCATCTTTAGAAGAGGTTTCCTTCTGGGACGACAGCCATGCAGACCATTTTGATGCCCTGTGTGGTGTATGGTCTGAGCACTGATAGGCTGACCCCCCAACCCTTCAACCTCTGCAGCAATACTGGCAGCACTCATACGTCTATTTCCCAAAGACAACCTCTGGATATGACGCTGAGCACGTGCACTCAACTTCTTTGGTCGATCATGGCGAGGCCTGTTCTGAGTGGAACCTGTCCTGTTAAACCGCTGTATGGTCTTGGTCACCGTGCTGCAGCTCAGCTTCAGGGTCTTGGCAATCTTCTTATAGCCTGGGCCATCTTTATGTAGAGCAACAATTCTTTTTCAGATCCTCAGAGTTCTTTGCCATGGGGTGCCATGTTGAACTTCCAGTGACCAGTATGAGAGAGTGAGAGCGATAACACCAAAGTTAACAGACCTGCTCCCCATTCACACCTGAGACCTTGTAACACTAACAAGTCACATGACACCGGGGAGGGAAAATGGCTAATTGGGCCCAATTTGGACATTTTCACTTAGGGGTGTACTCACTTTTGTTGCCAGCGGTTTAGACAATAATGGCTGTGTGTTGAGTAATTTTGAGGGGACAGCAAATTTACACTGTTATACAAGCTGTACACTCACTACTTTACATTGTAGCAAAGTGTAATTTCTTTAGTGTTGTCACATGAAAAGATATAATAAAATTACAAAAATGTGAGGGGTGAACTTTTGTGAGATACTGTATATAAGTGACACTCATGGCCAGCATCCATATGTATACAATAAAGGGGGGTTTATTAATATGATGTTTAAAAAAAATTTCATAATTTTTACATATACAATTTCTACTCTCCATGTTTGGCCTATATAGTCTGACTTTCCCCCTTTTTTTCCCCCTTTAATATGTGCAGGGCGATGGGGGATACATTTTATGCCGTGTACACACGGGCGGACTTTTCGGCCGGACTGGTCCGACGGACCGAATCCGGCGGACAATCCGACCGTGTGTGGGCTTCATCGGAACTTCAGCTGACTTTTTCTGTCGAAAGTCTGACGGACTTTAGATCTGAAACATGCTTCAAATCTTTCCGACGTAACTCCGCTCGTCTGTATGCTAGTCCGATGGACAAAAACCGACACTAGGGCAGCTATTGGCTACTGGCTATCAACTTCCTTATTTTAGTCTGTCATCACGTACTAATCTGTCGGACTTTGGTGTGATAGTGTGTAGGCAAGTCCGTCAAAGTCCGTTGAAAAGTCAGTCGGACCAGTCCGGTCGAAAAGTCCGCCCGTGTATACGCGGCCTTACGTTTGTTATTATTATTATTTTTGATCTTTATTTCTTTTTATTTACCTTTATTGCTATTACAAGGGGTTAATACCATGTGACAGGCACTCTTTATAGAGACATTGGGGGTCTTATAGACCCCAATGTCTCCCCTGGCCTCCAAAGCATCTAAGCACAGATCTGTTCAGTTACATGCATCCCTGGCAGTATCAGCCTAGAAATGATAGTTCTGAAATTGATTGCTTCCAGTTTCATTCAGTGCAGAAGTGATCAAGAAACTGATGTTCCCCGATCTCCTCCTGCTTGGCCTCCCCCTGAAGCCAGTGGATGTTGTCCTGGGCTCCCAGTAAGAGCAGGAGAGCCCAAGAACCATGCAAGGGAGAAACTGTGCGACCCACACTGTGAAAGGGATCGGGTAGCATAACCACTTCAGCTCTGAAAGATTTTACCCCCTTTATGACCAAGCCATTTTTTTTGCTATTTGGCACTGTGCAACTTTAACTGGTAATTGCACAGTCATGCAACACTAATGACATTTATATTATTTTTTTTCACACCGCTTTCTTTTGGTGGTATTTGATCACCACTAGGTTTTTACTTTTTGCGTTCTAAATAAAAAAAAGACCGGAAATTTTGAAAAAAAAAAATTTTTTTTTACTTTCTGCTATAAATTGCATCAAATTAAAAAAAAAAAATTCTTCCTAAGTTTTAGCCAAAATGTATTGTGCTACATGTCTTTGGTAAAAAAAAAAATCCCTAAGTGTATATTGATTGGTTTGCTTGAAAGTTATAGCGCCTACAAACTATGGTATATATGCTGGAATTTAAAAAAAAATGTATACTACTAATGGCGGTGATCAGCGTCTTTTATAGTGGAACTGTAAGGCGGACAGTCTGACACTAACTGCCACTGACATCAACAGTGACACTAATACAGCGATCAGTGCTGATAATATATACTCTTACTGTACTAATGACACCGACTGGAAAGGGGTTAAATATGTGACTAACCATGTTTACTGTGTGTAGTGTTTTTATTCCCTGCTTTGCACATCACTCCTGACAGTGGAGAACCCTGTGTTTTTTACCTACACAGGACTCTCTTCTGTCATTTGCTCAGCGGGTTCCGGATATAAATTATCGTCTGGGACCGCTGACCAGCTTGTGCTGCAGCGAATGGCAGCACAGTTGGGGTGGTGGACGCTCCCAACCTGGAAATACAAAATCATGTACATGTACGTGATCCAGCACAGCAGGACCGCCCTGCCACAGTATAAATGCAGTGGGTGGTCCTGAAACTGTTAAAACAGAACTAAACCCTCCTATCATTTTCAGCCAAGGAAGCTGTCATCTTGGCCTTTGTTTGATCTTCAACTGCCATGGTGCTGCACATGTGATCAGTTATGACACCAGCCATTAGATGCTTTGACAGATTGGTTGATGGCACAACCAATGTGACCGTTACATTCCTGGCACATTCCGGGAATGTAACTGTTTTTGAAAACTGTTAAATTGCTGGGTTTAGTTCCGCATTAGACCCCTTTCACACTGGGGCGCTTTGCAGGCAATACGGCGCTAAAAATAGCGCCTGCAAAGCGCCCTGAAAGAGCCGCTGCTGTCTCTTCAGTGTAAAAGCCAGAGGGCTTTCACACTGGACCGGTGCGCTGGCAGGACGGTAAAAGAAGTCCTGCTAGCAGCATCTTTGGAGCAGTGAAGGAGTGGTGTGTATACTGAAATCAATGGGCACCGCGGCTATACCACCGGCAAAGCGCTGCTGCAGCGGCGCTTTGCGGGTGGTTTCAACCCTTTTTCAGCCGCTAGCAGGAGGTTAAAAGCGCCCCGCTAGCGCCCGAATACCCCTGCAAATACGACGGTAAAGCGCTACTAAAAATAGCGACGCTTTATCACTGACGCGGCCCCTGCCCCAGTGTGAAAGGGGCCTTAAGGATCCTGCAAGTACAGAACAGTACCTGCCAGAAGTGCACTCAGCTCCTAAGGCCTGGTTCACACTCATGCATTTGGCAGAAACACACTACAGTCCATTTAACATGGTTTCCTATGGATGTAGTTCACATCTATGCATTTTATGGAAAGGACCAGGGACTTTTTTCTGTTTTTTGGTTCCATAGACTTCAATGGATCAAAACCGTGTATTGAAAAATGCACCTGCGATATGCAAACTGCAACTTGCATAGGTGTGAATCAGGTCTAAATCCTTTTGTGGGATGAAAACACAGAGATTTTTTGTTGATTTAGTGGTTTTACCCCTTCCCAGTAGTCTTATAATATACAAATATGTAAAGTGCATGTTCACCTTGAGGCTGGGCTCACACTATTGTGAATTGGATGCAGGTTTCCTCGCATCCAATTTATATGTCAGGAGATTGTGATTGGCTCTCAATGGAGCCGGTTCACACATCTCCGCAGCGGCTCCGGTGTGAATTGCACAGGGGTCCTGTGCGTCTTCTGGTTCGTTTCTGGTCCGAATTCAGCCAAAAATTCAAACTGAAATCGGACCTGAAACAATGAACAGGGACGCACCGGACCCCTGCTGTGAGCCACTTGGTGCGGCAGTGTGAACCCAGATAATCTGTAAGGTGAATTTTACATTGGACCCCCCCCTCATGCCCCCCGGTCCCGCTGTACCAGTGTCCCATGATCCCCTCGCTGTCAGAGACCGGGATGCCGCTTCATTCATCCAGGGATTTTGACGTGGCGTAATCTCCTATCCATACCTCTCCGTGTATACGGATAGGAGGCATTCTAATTGGTCGGCACCGTCGCATGGACGGCGCTGACCAATCGGAAAACGCCTCGCCTGTCCTGTCAGGAGGAGAGAAAGCCAGGAGGATTTCAAATTCGGACCATTAAAGTGACATGATGGTGCCTGACAGCGAGGGATTGTGAGACCCGTGGGGGGGGGGTCCAATGTAAGTTCACCTTACAGATTATCTGTAATGGTGAACTTACCCTTAAAGTTAAAAAAAAATTGTAATGTGTGTGTATACAAAAAATATAAACATGCTCAAATTATATATTTGTCCTAAAAATAAAAAGAAAATGTACTACTCTAAACTCCCTTTTAACCAAGTCCTGAAGGGATTCATTCAATACGGCACAGGACTGAGAGCAAGTACAGTAACTCATGGCAACCCCCTTGACACACTGCTGTCTATACTTAGGCTCTGTTCACACTAGTGCGATTTCGGATGTGACACCCTCTGGCACTCAAGTCGCATCAAAGTAGTGCAGGCAACTTTTCAAAGTCACTCCGACTTTGTCGCATAAGTTGAAACAGGTGCCATTGAAATCAATAGGCTGCGACTTGTCATGTGACTTTAAGTTCTGACCTTTTACGTAAACCATTTTTATTCACTTGCACTCTAAACTTGCTAGCAAATATGACTAGTCAACACCCACTCTCCTGCCGTGTCATATCCCTCTCTTCTCCGGGGAATGTCTAGTTACTGTCGGAGTTGACACAGCGCTTCTTCCCCTCCCTTCACCTTCCTAAATAACTTATGTAACAGCTAGGGGGGGATTGAAGGGGGTAGTATACTAAAGAGTGTTACGTGCGATGAGGCTGCTACCAACATCCAATATGACATCGCCCACCAGCAGTCTCGGGACTTCTGGATATCTACATAATGGAGGTTTTTACTGGTAAGTAACATGCCTTAAATATGTACAAATCTTTTTGCAAAGATAGTTGTTGAAATTAATGGCCCAATGACAGGTTCTCTTTATTACAGCCTACAGACATTACTGCTCTCCTGGGAACATTATATTTTCCTCTACGTCATGCTGAATACAGATATCATTCTGCGTACACGTTGGCACACTGACTGCTCAGAAATGAGGAACATTCTGTCTGAGATCGCCCAATGATTAATAGTTACAGAAATCTTTCCAAATACTATACAGGGTAGACTGCCCCGTGGACATTCCATTTGCGTAAACACATCCCTTCAGTCTGTCATGACATTATTTCAGTTTCTCACTTTCTAGATTACTTTAGGGGATGAATAACGTCACAAAAATAACACTGATTAACTGATGAGTGTTGGCCACAACATAAACATATAAATCACAACTTTTTCTATATAATGTGCATTGGAAGTCATACCAGCCATAACTTTATGGCCACCCACCTAATATTGAGTAGTTCCCCTTTTTTTTCACCAAAACAGCCCTAATCCATTGTGTCATGGACGCCACTAAACCTCTGAAGGTATGCTGGGGTATCTGGCACCAAGCCAGCAGTAGTAGATCCCATAAGTCCTGTAAGTTGTGAAGTGGGGCCTCCATGGATCGGACTTGTTTTTCCAGCACATCCCACAGATGCTCCATTGGAATAAGATCTGGAGAATTTGGAAGCCAAATCAACACCTCAAAGTCATTGTTCCTCAAACTATTCTTGCAGTGGGGTAGGGCATATTATCCTATTGAAAGAGGCCACTGCCATCAGGGATGACTCTTTCCATGAAGGGGTTGTACTTGGTCATGTATGTGTCAAATAACATCCATGTGAACGGTAGAACCCAAGGTTTCCTAGCAGAACATTGCCCAAAGCATAAAAAGTGAAAGACAATCAGCACTGTCCATATTAGTGCAAAATATCAAACTATTCATAACATATGAAACCTAATACGCATAAATCACTAGCAAATAAACGTGCTCACACTCTGAACTCTTAGCTGCTGCCCTGCGTCGTTAGGCTGTTTTTCACTCCACCCTCCAAGATATAATATAAATAGTGATGTAGCGCATATAAACAGTGTCTCATAAAGAAGTAAGCCCCAAATGATGAATAAAAAAAAACTACATAAATCTGTATATATGGCCAACCACCAGTGAAATTCAAATGAAAAAATCTTCACTTCCATGATTCGCCCACATGTCACATGCATAACACCCAGTGAACCATATGTGCTCACCTCCTGGATTGGAGCTTAATCAATAATCAAGGTCAAATGCACTTTTGCTCCCCTTGGGCTATATTGCAGCTGGCTCCTGGTTCCCAGTAGCAGCCATAAGGCACCATTACATGGGCTGGAGCTTCTGTTCAGCCTCCTTCTTTCCATGCAAAATGTACTCATGTAAAAGGAATAAAAAAAATAGTGCTCTCCATACGTCTTAAAAGCAATCACTCAGGTCCTACTGAGGAAGCCTTTGGAGGCGTAATGTGTATAGCAGGCATGCTCAACCAGTGGCCTGCGACCTCCTGCTCTGGGATGGCTGGTTGGCAAGCTGACATGTCTCTTTGTATATTTGTAGAATCCATACATGCATAAAACACTTACAACTCTCAAATCCCTGATGAAGGTACCAGAATACCGGAAACGCGTTGGGTATTGGGGTACACTACCCCCATGAGAGTACATTTACCATTTTCACCTTCTATATATTCTCTGTTTTGATTTTGTACCAATTTTGTATGGAATTAATTTTTATTTTGTATGTTATAGACGCTTTCACGTCTTTTTTATGTATATCAATAAAACATATTTTTAATTCTAAGAGCTGGTGGTCTGTCAAAGTCCCAATCCTAGGGGGATTCTCTTTTCTATGGTTGGCAAGCCCAGATCAGGGGTTCCTGACCAGCCATCCCAGAGCATCAGTGTTGTGAATGAAGCCGGTGGTAGAGGAAGAAAGCGGCTGCGGAGCAGAGCTGCATAAGCTGATGCTTTTTGTATAGCGCCGCCTCCTGTCACAGGTGGAGTGATACCAACTGAACTCTGCCAGG
Organism: Aquarana catesbeiana; assembly: GCF_042186555.1. Lineage (NCBI taxonomy): Eukaryota > Metazoa > Chordata > Amphibia > Anura > Ranidae > Aquarana > Aquarana catesbeiana. Next base: position 264,596,766 of record NC_133330.1, read on the forward strand.
GGCAGCAACAGCCAGTTTTAATACTAAAATCACAATGTATATATGGGCATATCTGTTCTGCAGTGGTTACCGGGCTGCTTTCAAACTGATCTGCACTGCACCTGCGGGTTACCTGCACCGAGCCATAGATTTCTGTTTATTACTTGTGGGTTTGGTGCGCTTTCAGATAGTGCATCACACCTGCAGGATATAAAAGAAGTCTATAACAAAGTGCAGCTAACCCGCAGGAAAGCCACAGGTGAACAGGATAAACCACAGCACATCAGTGTGAAAGCAGCCTTAAGTCCCTTTCACGCAATCGGTCCAACCCAATCGGACCCTCCATTCACCTCTATGGAGCAGCAAATGTTAAATGACTTGTGTCCATTTACACCCACCTTCCTCCAATCCGATCCGATCCACAAAAAAAAAAAAACTGAAGCGAATCTCTCCCCTTCCATTTGGGCGGATAGGATCAGGGGGCCAATAGATTAGAGTGGGCTGTGTCTGTGTCCGCTCTACATATGCAGAGTGGACACGGATGGAACGCTCATCCGCCTGCTTCGCTCATTGTGGCCCGCGACCAGTCACCAAGTCGCTTAAAGGGCTTGTAAACCTTCGTGTTTTTTTCACCTTAATGCATCCTATGCATTAGGGTGAACAAACAACTGGCAGTGACCGCCCCTCCCCCTCGTTTTACTTACCTGAGCCCTGGAACTTGACCTGCTGGGGACGCGCTGTCTCTCTGCCCGGGGTTCTTGGCTTTTGACTGGATAGATTGATAGCAGCACAGCCATTGGCTCCCACTGCTGTCAATCAAATCCAATGACGTGGGGGTGGGGCCAGCATTCTGTGTCTATGCACACAAATCCTGGACAGTGAAGGTAAGTATGATATGTATGGAGTGGAATCACGGACATGGAGGTGTGGTGGAAGATGCATTAAGCAGAAAGTCTTCACTATATCACGTCATGGACTATATATTTTTATATTAATTTTTTTCATATATTTTCTTGATGCGTCATTATGGATTTTATTTTGATATCACCAAATCTTATTATGTTATAATAATTTATTTGATATAATAATTTCATAATTTTTAATTTACCGCCACTATTTGTTTCACTGTTTTTGGGAGCTGTCGGTTCACGGTGAATCAAATTTTTGTTCACAGGTTTACTTTTATACTGTGTGCAGAACATGGCACTGAAAGTGCATTTGTTTGCAAGTGTCCCATTTTAAATTTTATTAAATTGCTTTTAGGATGTATGCAGAGCATTATTGGTTTTATTCCTTTTGGATGAGTACATTTTGCACGGAGAGGAGGAGGCCGAGCAGAAGCTCCAGTCCATGTGTCGGTGCCTTAGGCTGGGTTCACACATGTGCAGCTGCAAGTTCGTGCTTGGGGTCCGGTGGGTGTCCGGTCACCGGTTCAGGTGCGAATCAGGTCTGAATTTTTCCCTGAATTTGCACCTGAATCAGACCCAAACACACACTGGACCCTTTTTCCAGATGGAGTATAGCCCCAGAGGGGCAAAAATGTGTTTGACTTTTATTACTGTTTAAAGGATAAATTCACTTTTTAGAAACAAATAATATATGCACATTTTTTTTGGAGGTAAAAAATGTTTCATTATATTTTTTTTGGAGCCTGTAAAGCATTGCTGCAATCAGCAGATCACTGGTGCCATGCAGGTCTCCTCCAGAGAGTATCTGTGTGCCTGTACAAGGCAAGCAGATACAATCTGACAAGAGGAATCAATGCACTACCATGGCACTCCACAGTGGGGTGGGTCGGGGTGTTTATCGCACAGTGGCTGCAGCATTGGGAACATGTTACATGTTCCACCCTACAAACAGGTGGAACATGTAACATGTTCCCAATGGTGAACGTATCCTTTACGGTCCAATCCAGGAGGTGAGCGCATATGGATCACTGGGTGTTATGCATGTGACACGAGGGTGATTCATGAAGTGAAGATTTTGACATTTGGATTTCACTGGTGGTGCCATATATATATCTAGATATAGATATAGATTTATGGTCTTTTTTTGCTTCATCATTTTGGAATTATTTAAGAGACTGCTCAATTGTGCTGCATCACTAATATATTGCCTAAAGTATTACACTGTCTCTGCAGGCTTACCTTCTTCCCATACTACATCCTGGTGCCACCTTTTCCCCAGGTAAGTGACACACACGGTCCCAAGCCATCCATATGATGTAAAAGAAAACATGATTCAACAGACCAGACCCCTCTTCTTCCATTGCTCTGTGACCCAGTTCTGATGCTCACATGCCCATTGTTGGCACTTTTGGCTATGGATACAGCCAGGTCAGCATGGGTACCCTGAACTGTCCGTCGCTACGCAGCCCCATACACAACAAACTGCAATGTCTGTTTCATTTTTTTTTCTGCTTTCAGCACATCAACTTCAGGGACAACATGTTTACTTGCTGCCTGATATATCCCACCAACTTTCAAATGCCATGTAACCAAATAATCAATGGTATTCACTTAAAGATATTGTAAACCTTGTTTTTTTTTTTTTTTGTTAATAACAAACATATTATACTTACCTCCACTGTGCAGTTCGTTTTGCACAGCGTGGCCCCGATCATCATCTTCTGTGGTCCCCCGGCAGCGCTCACAACTCCTCCTTGCATCAGAAAAACCCCTGGGAGAAGTGATCTCCCAGGGGGGTTACCTTGCGGACGCACTCCCGAATCCAGCATTTGCATGCATAGACACAGAACGCCGTCTCCTCCCCCCACGTCATTGGATTTGATTTACAGCAGTGGGAGCCAATGGCTGCGCTGCTATCAATCTATCCAATCAAGAGCCGAGAACCCCGGACAAAGAGCTAGAGCGCGTCTCCGCTGAGGGAACGAACGGGAATGGGCTCAGGCGAGTAAAACGGGGGGGGGCAGTCACTGTCAGAAGTTTTTTCACCTTAATGCATAACCAGTCAGTGATCATAAACACTTGATCAGTGTTCTTCTCTCTTCTGCAATAAATAACCTGTCTGCTCATTAAGGTTTACTAAAATGTATTCAAGTAAAACAAAACGGCAATTTTCGTTTTTATCATTTTGGTTAATAACCCCTATCAATTTTTTTTTTTCTCATCTGTATCCCATTGTGGCTATTTTCTTTAATTTCCTGTGCCACAGGCAAATCCCTCATTGTCACCAGAACTAGGGTCTGCATTGGAAGATTTCCCCCTCTATTAAGCCTCGTACACATGATCAGATTTTCAGACGACCGTCGTCCGTTTTTTTGTGGCATGCTAGTCTCATGTCGAAAGCGAAGAGGTTACTCACCATACAAAAATTCTCGAACGTCAGAATTCAACTTCAGAAGTGACGTCATATGTTGAACAGTTTTGTATGTATTCTTTCCTTTCTAAGAATGTGTAGTTTTGCGCTTACGATTTTTTTTTTGGATGAAAACCGTACTAATTAGACAAAAATCGGACATTGTGGTCACATCCTACAAACTGTATAGTCTGCACATCCAGCTTTTGTCATACAGAAAATTTGAATCGGCTGTTGAAAACACCGTACTAATGATCCGAAAATCGGCAGATTGTTCAGCCGAAGTTTTACTTTGATTTTCGTATCGTGTGTATGGGCCTTTAGTGTTCTGGGGATAACCCAAAATGTGGGAATAATCTTTTTTCACTCTCGGTGATAAAAGGTAATCAATAAAAATAAAGAGAGTGACTCTACCTAACAGGTGTACAGACAGCAATGAAAACTGACAAAGTTCTAGTCCCTCCCCACTCTATGACTTTAGTTATATGTTTAGTTCCGTTTTAACCACTCAGCCACTGTACGCCCTAAGTTTGGCGGCGGATATCGTTGTTATGGCAGCAGTTAGCTGCCATAACCCTGGTATCCCCGTTTTCGTGTGGCGGTCGGCTTTCAGATAAAAGTGGTCTCTGTGGCGGATTCGCCACGAGATCACTTTTATCTGTGGCGGGAGAGGGGCCCCCCCCTCCCGCCGCGATCCGGTGTCCTCCGCCACTTACCGGAGCCGTCGGTAGCGGCGGAGGCGATCGTGTCTGTCTGCCTGCTGTGTCTGGAGACGAGTGAGGCTAAGATGGCGCCCACTCGTCTCCATGACACTGCTGGGTGGAAGCGATGTCAAAACGTCACTTCCGCCCATACGTCTTAAAAGGCACATTTTTTTCAATGTCTTTTTTAAGTGACTTTTTTTTTTTGTCATGCTCTTTTTTATTACAAGGGATGTTTACATTCCTTGTAATAGGAATAAAAGTGACAATTTTTTTTTTTAAACAGTGTAAAAATAAATAAAATCATGTAAAATAAATATTAAAAATAAAAAAAAATAAAAAAATTTTTAAATCTCCCGTACCGACGAGCTTGCGCGCAGAAGCGAACGCATATGTGAGTAGTGCCCGCATATGAAAACAGTGGTCAAACCACACATGTGAAGTATCGCCGCAATCGTTAGAGCGAGAGCAATAATTCTAGCCCTAGACCTCCTCTGTAACGCAAAACATGCAACCTGTAGATTTTTTAAACGTCACCTATAAAGATTTTTGAGGGTAAAGGTTTGACGCCATTCCACGAGCAGGCGCAATTTTCAAGCATGACATGTTGGGTATCAATTTACTCGGCGTAACATTATCTTTCACAATATAAAAAAAATTGGGCTAACTTTACTGTTGTCTTATTTTTTTATTCAAAAAAGTGAATTTTTTCCCAAAAAAGCGCGCAAATACGGTGTGAAAAAAAGTATTGCAATGACCGCCATTTTATTCTCTAGGGTGTTAGAAAAAAAAAAAAATATATATAATGTTTGGGGGTTCTAATTAATTTTCTAGCAAAAAAAAAACCTGTTTTAAACATGTAAACACCTAAATTCCAAAATGAGGCTGGTCCTTAAGTGGTTAAATGGCTTGGCTCAATTTTCTAACTGCCACTTTTGATGGACAGCTTAATCTGTTAAAGCAGGGCTTGACAAATTTGCATTCAATCTAGGAGCCAGTTATTTTTAACCACTTGCCTACTGGGCACTTTCACCCCCTTCCTGCCCAGGCCAGTTTTCAGTATTGTCGCATTTTGCATGAAAATTGTGCGGTCATGCTACACTGTACCCAAATGAAATTCATATAATTTTTTTTCACACAAAGAGAGCTTTCTTTTGGTGGTATTTAACCACTTGCGGACCAGCCGCTGCAGTTGTACTGCGGCAGAATGGCACAGCTAGGAGAAGCGACGTTACGCCACTTCACCCCGTGGCCACTAGGTGTGTACGTACACGCTGCTCGCCCCGGTGGTCACAATCACCGCCGGGCTCCCGCGATCGCTGCTGACACACTGAGAACTGAGATCTGTGTGTGTAAACACACAGTTTCCGGGTCTCTGGAGGGGAGAAGAGACAGATTGTCTGTTCATACAGAGTATGAGCAGTGATCTGTCATCTCCCCTACACAGTCCTCTCCCCACTTCAGTTAGAACACACCTAGGGAACACAGTTAACCCCTCGATTGCCCCCTAGTGTTAACCCCCTTCCCTGCCTGTGACATTTTTACAGTAACCAAGGCATTTTTATAGCACTGATCGCTGTATAAATGCCAATGGTCCCAAAAATGTGATCGTTGTATAATAGTGTCAAAATTGTCCAATGTGTTCGCCATAATGTCGCAGTCCCGATAAAAAAAAAAAAAAAAAAAAAAAAAAATCGCAGATCGCCCCCATTACTAGTAAGAAAAAAAAATGAATAAAAATGCCATAAAACTATTCCCTATTTTGTAGACGCTATAACTTTTGCGCAAACCAAACCAATATACGCTTATAGCGATTTTTTTTAACAAAAATATGTAGAGGAATACATATCGGCTTAAACTGAGGAAAAAAGGTTTCTTTAATATATTTTTGGGGGATATTTATTATAGCAAAAAGTAAAAAATATTGCGTGTTTTTTTCAAAATTTTCACTCTTTGTTTATAGCGCAAAAAAAAAAAAAAAAAACGCAGAGGTGATCAAATACTACCAAAAGAAAGCTCTATTTGTGGGGAAAAAAGGACGTCAATTTTGTTTGGGTACAACGTCGCACGACCGCGCAATTGCCAGTTAAAGCGACGCAGTGCCGAATCACAAAAAGTGCTCTGGACAGGAAGGGGGTAAAATCTTCCGGGGCTGAAGCGGTTAATCCCCTCTGGGTTTTTTTTTTTTTTTTTTTTTTGCTAAATAAAAACAAAAATGATAAAAAAAAAACAAAAAACAAAAACACTTTCTTCATTTCTGTTAGAAAATGTTGTTTACATGTGACCAGCTGTAATTGGACACAGCTGATCACATGGCAAAAAGCCATAGTGATTGGCCCTTTACCTCGATCCAAAAGGACACAGTGATCACAGAGCGCGCATCGGGGAGGTGGAGTTCTGGAAAGACCCTCCCAGAACTGGACGACCACTCTGTAGCCCACTTTCAGCTATAGTGCAGTCGGCAAGTGGGAGGCGGATGGGGACAGCTGACAAAAGCAGTCTAATTGCCATGGCGACCTGCTGGCGCCTGGGATTTGTCAAGCCCTGTGTTAAAAGGAAGCTGAAAAATTACAAACTAAGCCGGGTTTCACATATCATATCATATCATATCCAAAACGAACAGTTTACTAAAGTTATAAAAATTCTCGTACGACAGGATAAAAGTTCAGAAGTGATGTAATGTGTTGTAGTGTTATTTATATTGCATTTTCAAACCACAACTGTACTGATTAAATGAAAATCATACGATCTGGCATCGCATACTATCGAATTAACTGTTATGATCGGCTGTCGAAAGCAGTGTACGAACAATCAGATTATCGCACGATCGCTCCGAAAGCGGTATTTTTCATACGACTTTGTGAACATGTGTACGGGGCTTAAAAGGAAAGGGAAAAAAATACAAAATAAAAATAAAACAAACAGTGCAGACAATATGTAAGAATTGGTAAACGCAATGTATCATTTTTATTTTCTGGCTTTAAAAGCCCTACCTATACTGGAAATGTATATTCCATGTCAGTGCATACAGTTTGCTCTCCTTATCAGAGTAATTTGTGTTTATCTTTAAACAATGATACTACCCCTCCCCCAGTATAATCAGGAACATATGTGATTAAAATGCACTTACACTGGCCCCATCTAAAAGGAAGACCTTTGCCCTACTTTGTGTGTCTGATTCTCACTATGATTCAGAATGAATCTGCAGTACAGCATTCGGTCATGTTTTCTTTTGGTAACTATAGTTGTATTGCGTACATAGCACGTCGGACATACCCTACTGCAATTTTTTTTTTAACAGTGTAGTGTTTTATTAAAGATTTACAGGGCATACAAGCAAGTACAATATAACATACAAGAACTTAAATAACACAACAAACAGCGGTATCTCACATCCACAAGAATAAAAAAAGGAGCATAATCAGAGTCTGCAGTATAACAGCAAAGTATGGTACCATCAGAAAATAATAATATGCCCAATGGGAAGTTAACAACTACTGTTCAAACACCAGCAAGAAAAGGGAGGGGAGGGAAGGGAAAGAAGGTCATAAGCAGGTAGGAAGCCCACACCATGAGGTTACACAACCAGCCAAAATCACGACAGCAACCCAGCAGCTCCAGATCTTATCAAACTTGTATGGGCAGTTTCTACTAGCGTAGGTAAACTTATACAAGAGATGGGTATTGTTAATGGGCATCTTATAGCCACTCACAGTGGGAGGCATTGAAGCTTTCTAGCATAGGAGAATTTCTCTACTACGTGCATGGTATGCAGAGTACCACCCCTTCCACAAGGCCCAGTAGCCAAAATGAGTGGATCCAGTGAACGAGAGATCACCCACGTCATTAACTGTATCTACCACACCTTTCCAGTAACGTCATAAAGCTGAGCAGGACCAAAAACATGGAAGTATGTGCCCACCTTCGTACCACAACAAAGGCAAGTGTCTGAGGTCCCAGGGTATATAATAAACCCTATGAAAAAACTTCAAAATTGAAAGAATCGATCCCTAGAGGAGATCATACTTTTTAGAAATTCGAGTACACAGTCTTCCCAATCATCGTCTGTCAAAGTAGAGAGGTCAGTCTGCCATTTAGTATATAGTTCTGTCATTTTGGGCAAAGTCAAAGTGACCAATTGGGGAGTAAAGTGCCGACAGTGGCTTAGGAAGGTCTTCAGAAGGCAACGTGTTTGCTAAAGGGTCAGGAGGTCAATACAATGTCGTGAGGGAATTGTGCATTAGCCGCATGGTGTAGTTGTAGGAACCGGAAAAAACATGATTAGGTAACTGGTAACGTTCCCGTAATTCATTAACTGACAGGAGAGAGCATCCCACTGCAATTTAAAGGGAATATTGAACCATGTATAAAGATCATGTCTGATCAGTTCTTTAGCATGAATACAGATAACAGTGTTGCTATTCAGGGACAATGAAAGAAAAGTCCAGCACTAGTCCCAGGTCACAAATCATCATCTATATCCTCTTATTGCACCAATGCAAGCATTATGGTGAGTCTCCAGGCTTGAAGGTAGTCATGCTTAAAATGTCTGGCTTTGCAATTCATCTGCAATAGTAATATTAACAAATGAGGAGATGAAGTGTGGCCCTAGTTTACATTCTGCATTGACTATACCAAAGTATATAAAAATCCTAGCTTCTGGGGAACACAAGCCCAGTCTACTGGGTGCCTCCAGATCTGGTCCCCACACTGGTAATGTGTACCTCACCTCTCTTAACAGTTTGGTACAGGATATGGGAAACAAACTCAGGAGTTTGGTGAGAGCTGGTGCCTACTGTGGTTCTGGACAATCTAACCAAGTCTAGAGACACCAACAGGGAGATCACTTAAAATGGACCTATTCTTAAAACTGATACTTCTTGCCTAGGCAGGAATTAAAGAAATTTGGGCTACACTTCTCCCCACCTGAAACTTCTTGGGACATGTCCCCAGAGGCTGCAGGACACCATCTCAAAGTGCAGTACGTTCTCACCCATGTAAAGTGGGTATCCGGCAGGAAGTCACAGCTGGCAGCCACAGCCAAGATGGCAGCACCAGAGATCCAAAGACTAATGAAGAACCCGTCTGGGTGAAGATAGTGCTGGACTGATGAGTGCCCGTTTCTTAAAAGTCAGCAGCTGCACAGTATTTTTATACCGGCTGACTTCTTTTGAAGAAGAAAAAAAGTGCAGTTTCTTTTTAAAGTGGAGCTTTACCCTTAACAACTTGATAAATAATAAATGTACTTTAGCAAGAAACACACATACCACATTAATAATTATGCTACCCAAATTAGCGTGGGATGTACATTGCCTCCAGCATCGTTCCAGTTTCTTCTTGCCATAGGCTGACATTTTAAACCCCAGAGCCCCTGAACAGCAGTAAACCTTTAGGCTAATTTCACACTGGGGCAGGGGGTGTTAGCGGTAAAGCGCCGCAAATTTTAATTCATCCCTGTTCGCTGTTTCAGGGACGAATCAGGGCAGAATCTTTGCCTGGATTCGTCCCTGAAACAGAGGCAAAAACCACAGCGTTTCTGTGCAGTGTGCTCTGCAGCTGCCATGGAGACATGTGAACTGGCTCCAATGAGAGCCGGTCATATTCTCCTGCTATGCGTATTGGATGCGGGGAAATCCGCATAGGTGTGAACCCAGCCTTAGGCTGTCAGCACATCAGCGTTGTGCCTAAAAATAGGCAACTGAGTATGTGCAGAGCAGGGTAAGACAGTGTATTACGGGATTTTAAACAGTATAGGACACTTATTTTTAATGGTTTAAATAGCTATACCTGCAAAACGGGGCAGAATAAAATGATCTAGCAGAAGTTCCTCTTTAACGCCTTCCCGCCCCATCTATTGTAATATGACAGCTGGGCGGGATCCCCATTAACCTGGGAGTACATCATATGGCGTCCTCCCAGGATCGCTCCGTGGGCCACACCCTGGCCCCATCTGTCACCCGCTGTGTCCACTGGACATAACCGAAGACAGATCACTGTACCATGTGAACACTGTGGCCAATCACAGCAGATTACATGAGAGTTGTACACAATATGAAAGAATTAGATTCATGCCGTTCATTGTGCACTATAGTGATTGGCCCTGTCTGTACCATGTGATTCACAGCCTATCTGTACCATGCGATTAGCTGTGGCCAATCACAATAGTAAACAGTGAATGAATAGTTAAAAAAAAAAAAAGGGTTGCTTGTAACTGAAAAAAATTGCAGTTCTAAGCATTCATGGTGTTAAATAAATAATTTAAAAAAAACCCCACAGGAATGGGGTAAAAGTATCCGGTACTAGAGTGGTTAAGGACAAGACAGCTACCATTCTTAAATGGGGTCAGCTGTATTTCTCTCAACAGTTTTTCTTTAAAGCCTAATTACTATATTTTCCCATCTTTTTTTAATCCCTATAAGTCCTGTACCCTTGCATATTATGTTTTTTGCTTGGAAAGCCTTTAAAATATCTTCACTCCAGTACTTCTGAGCTGGCATAATTCAGTAACAGTGACACCACTCAGCACGAGAATCCTTACACAGACTTGTATTGTAGGAGGAACAGAGGGGTATGTCAGACCAGAATTAATAAATGCTGATTCCAGAGTGCACTAGATCCAGCTCTGGTACCTATTTGAGGGTGCAGCCATATTCAGACACCCTGCGCAACTACTATACCACAAAAATGGAGGAAAGGACTATAAAAATGGAGGTTAATAGTACAGCGACTTCAACTGGGCTATACAGTAGTACAGTATTCTCCTTGTATAATCCTGACTAAAAAGGAAACACAAAATGGAGAGCAAAAGTTTTACTTTATTTTTTTTTTAAAGAACATTCTGTTCACAAAAATTAGATAGACACAACACAAAAAAAAAAAAAAAATAAAAAATAAAAAAAAAAAAACACACCCCACCATAAAAAAGAGAATAGTACCATTAAAATAAACTGTAAATGTACAAGAGCGTGCTATGTACAAGTTTAAAAAAATATTTTTTCTCCCTCACACTAACCCCGCTATAAATAAGTCCATTTTCTCCCAAGATTTGGCATTAAAATGTAAGCTAAAAGCTTCTGCGATGTCAGAGACTGAGAAGATCCAAAAGTATCATTTTTCAAGTACCTATCGATTTCCTCCATAGTCCCCCACCATAAATATGTCTAAATATGTAGAACTGGAACACGTCTGGGGCTCCTAGAGGCCATTCCTCACCAACTGGTGAATACCGGTTTCGTCTATTGTAAGAGGTGCATGGAACTCCTTGTTCTTCACATAAGGCTCCAGGCCCTGATTGATAAAAAATAAAAAAAATCAGAACTGTTCAGTAATCAAATCTGAGATAAATGGACCTACAAACAGACTGGTACTGATAAATTTAAAAAAAAAGCCGAAAAAATAAATAATAAATATGTTCCCAATATACACTGGCTGCCTAATAGGACCCTTTCACATGGGGTGGACTCCGCCAGCTCAGCAGGGAATCTCTCCTCCGATCCCCAGTGAGCAGGCAGATGGCTGGTCCATGTCCGCTCCACTTATGCAGAACCAAACACAGACACTGCCTGCTGTCCTCTATGGGTGGTCAGATGTAAACGGACAGACTGTCTGTTTACATCCAATGGCCATCCGTTTCGCTGGACAGATGGGGGAACGGATCCTCCATTTGTCTATTGACACACACCACTCCATAGAGGGCAATTAATAGTCTGGTTGGGTCTGCCTAAGAAACTGACAGGCGGACCCGATCAGTCCACCCACGTGAAAGGGGCCTTAGGCTTGAAATAAAGTCAAAAATGTAATGTTAACCATTACACCACACACCTACTACAAAGGGCGGGGTTCAAATAATAAAAGAATAACCCAGATTTCCTTTGAGTCTACAACTAGCAAGAATACAGAAATACTTAACAGGATTATCTCAACCCCCAAATACAAAAAAGATATACAGTTAAAGAAGAACACCAAGATAGGTTACAAATAAGTATAAAATGCATTAGCAGCAGCCTAATAATGAGTCTATCCATAGAAAAGGATTACGCTTGCTGGCTTTTCATACAGAATGAGTCACATGGCCATCCTGTGTTTCTCAAGAAGTCCCTTCCCTTTAGGATATCTGACAACCATAATCACGACTCATTAAGAGATTAGCCTCAAATACCAGTAATATCAAAGCACAGTTCAGCCGTCACACAATCATTCATTGGAAACCAAAGATTTGGCAATATTTGTTGGTATTGCTGGTTACCACGGTTCAGGAGGCAGATTCCAAAGATTTGTGGGAGCTGAAATCTTTGCACATTATAGCTAGACAGAGTGCAGACTAGGTGGAGCGCACATGGAAGAAATGGGCTGTATAGGAGAATTTAACCTTAGGGTTAGGATCTATATCAGTGGACTTTGGGCTTGTATTAATGGGCAAATGCAGATTGCATCCAGATCAGTTTGAGACGATTCTGAGCTCATTCACAGTATCGTTTGTCCTGCAGTTGACCTCCTAAGCTGCATCAACCTGCTTTTGCATTCTCACGGTCTTGTATAGGAAGGACAGAAGTATGTTCTGGCACAGCAGAGCGGAGAGTGGGAGGCAGAACAGTTCAGCACTCAGAGCGAGAGGCATAGCAGCAGTGGATGAAGGGCAGGGGCAGGAGCTGCCGGAATTAACTTTTTATACGTACATGCTAATGATTGGTTGCTAGGACGTAGGGTGCCCCTAGCAATCAATCACCAGTTTGTTAATCCGATTAAGGTCATTCCGGCAGCTCCCACCCTCCTTCTGCTGCTTCGCCTCATACTCTGCATACCCAAGTAAGGCAGAAAGGGGTAGAGCTGTGATGTGAAGGGGGGGGGGGGGAGCTGTGATGTGAAGGGGGTTTCGAATACCGCTGTGAAGGGGAAAGGCAGAGGACACCACTGTGACGAGGGGTTCAGAAACTGATGTGGGGGGGGGAGAGAGGAGGATTGTGATATGCAGGGGAACAGAGGACACCGATGTAAGGAGGGGATTGTGAAATTAAAAAAAAGGAGGGGGCTGTGATGTGAAGGACCTCTGAAATTTAAATTCAGTGCCCCTGCTCTAACTTAATACTCAGTGAAAGTAGATATGCAGATTGTAGAGTTCACAGCTCATCTGATGGCAACCAAAACACCCCTGCTTTGTTTACAGCCACCTAGACGTAGTACTCTGCAGGCATAAGGTAGCCCCACAGACTTTTTTTGGGATCCCTATCAAATAATCTGTTTTCTTGTACAGGTAGCCAATAAGTCACAGAGCAGCCTTGTGCATGCCCACTACTGCAACCAGCAAACTCAGGGAAACTTCTGTAAAACCTGAAGTGGTAAAAGGTCTATGATGAGGATTTCTACTCACAGTATATGTTAGGCTAGGTGAGTGTAACCTTTGCGCAAACTTTTTAAGGTATTGTTGTACTGAACTTGATAGAGAGAGCGACTTCAGCACAACCAGCCTGCACATAGATGGCTTGATAGTCGAATTTCGAACCATCTATGGCTAGCTTTGGCATAGATGGGGGAATTTATTAAAAGAAGAAGATCAACCTGTGGGCCAAACAGGACAAAGTTGAACCTGCCTGTAGGCCTGTCTTTCCCTCGCTAGATAATTGAACCATTGTACACAGTGCATTTCGTGTACCCAGAAGCAATGTTTCAGTAACATCTGACACCATTTCATGTGTGCTCAGCAAATAAAATATGATCTCTAGTTAGGTTAATGTTTACTATAATATCTGTATGGAAGATCTTACACAAGTGCATTAAGCACTGTTTTAGGTCATAGGGTAGCCTTATTTCGAGGCCGAGTTTCAGAACTTACCTCTCCAGAATAAGAGACAAGTGGAGAGATCTCACACTGAATGGGCACATCTCCAGCATCCTGCATGCTGAAATTGAAAAAAAAAAAAAAATTATGAACAGGTAGTACACTTTTACTGTGTGAGAACAAAGATAGCCGATAGATAAAGTCTGTTCCTTGGCCAAGCTAAACAGTACACAGAACTAGAAGTAGAGATAACCAGGCAAAGAAGAGTAAAGATCATGCAGATCTGCAGATTAGTAACCACATTCTTCACTGAGAGAAGCCTGCAGAAAAACAGAACATATCCATCATTCAGACTTTCAATTAGGGAAAAAACTAAACTTTGTAATAGTGATCAAGGCAATCACTCAGACTTGCTGGATCTGCACTGGTTCCATCAGTGAAGCTTCAAAAAGGAACTGTCACCTTAGTTAAGACTGTTCTAGTCTGTTTGTGGAAGGGAGATTAGCTTGCTTATAAAGTTCAACAACATAGATCCGGCTAGAACTAAAAACCTCCTTAACCCCTTCCCTGATCAAATAGGCTATGGCTGGGAGCCTTTAGAAGTGCATTGCTTCATAGGCTGTTGATACATGGAAGGGGGTAAAAATGGGCAGGACAGTAATAACTAGGTCCAGCCTGCATCATGCACATTATTTGTATTTCATATGAAGGGTAGGGGGCTATATGGAGGATTTAGTGTACAAGGTACCACTACCCTTTAAAGGAAACCGGTCATCAGAAAACCATGAAGGCTGCCTATGTTGATAGTGACATATGCTGACCAACTGTGAATCCTTTTATGGTACTAACCAAGAAATATGTAAACATCTTCTCTGTCTTTTCTGATCTCCATACTTCTTTCGGATCAGTGACTCAAAAGTATTACGAGTGGGTCAGCCAGGCAATTAGCACTTTTAGAAGAAGAGATCAGTGGCAGCCCATGGATTTCTTTGATGAAAGGTTAACTTTAAATTCTACATCAAAGACCGCAAAAGAATGAATCATGTAGTAGTGGTTGAAAACACCAAAAAGACTTATTAAATCATCATGAGCTTTGAGACCTTTTAGCTTATTTAAGGAAACAAAGTGCTAGCAACAGTAACCAGATTTTGAACTTGATCCATATGACAGATTAGACCATCCACCGTGATGGGCAAATCTGACAGATATGGGGAGTCAAGGTCAGGCAGATGCCAACTGCCAAAAAAAAAAAAAAAAAAAAAAGACAATGCAAAGAGATGTTTAAGAACTGCATACACAATTCTATGCAATTGCCAAATTATTGCATCTCCATCCTTTTTGAACCATGTGTGGGAGAGTCTGCAGCGGCCCACGAGCCCCTAGTTTTTACTGCATATGTGTTCCATAAATTTATTTCTACTTGACAGGCACTGGTTACTGCATAAACAAAGTGCTCTTTGCTTTATTAAATAATCGTAAACTCCTTCCCAGCTATACATTATAATCTTACAAGTCACCTTTGTACACAATCCCTGATGCCTAACAGGAGGAAGTCAATAAAATCTTTACTACTAATTGTAGGACATGCAGAAGCGATCAGAGTTCTGTGTATGTGAATGCCTTTGTGAAAAGTTATAAGAAAAAAAGACAGGAGGACTTTTAAGTATTAATTCCCTCCACCATGAAGCAGAGACTCCGGTTAGTTGAGGCCCTGCACCATGCACCCATAATTACGTAGTCTCAGTCTTGTCCTGCGCGCTTCCATTCTCTTTTCTGGATTGGCTGTTTTAAAGATAAACAGGCGGTGAAAAGACTGCTCTACATTCTTTGTACCCAGCTTTGTATACAATAATCAAATGGCGTCCATCTGTCAAACATCTGATATTGTAAAGGCAGGACAGTGAATATGCCAATACACATGCTGATTATCTACAGAGGTCATTGTCTGTCAATAATCAGTCTGTGTAAGGGCCACTACAAATGTTCAAGGAAGACATATCTTCTTGTGTAGGTTGCCACTACATCATCCATGTCATGTTTGGTCAGCAACCTCAACCACCTCCTGTAAGACAAGACAAGCATCAAGCTCACCAAATACTTTACAAACTGACCACCCATACTTGGGTTTATCAAAACTAAAAACAGCACTACGTAGCAGATGATGGATCCAAAAAGGAAACTGTACAATCAGACTAACGTGTCTTGAGTTGTGATCTTGGTCTGGCAATGTATAATAAAATATTGACAACTCACCAAGTTATTAATTTTATTTCATTCAACAGATCTGGTAGTTGCCTTCCATACCTCTAGCAATTGCAATTTATGTATCAAAATTGAAAAACCAAAGTTTGTGTGAATAAATTAAAATTGTAAACTCCCATGAGCAGGGGGCATTTATAAGGCCCGATTCACACTAGTGCAATGGCAGATACAATTTGAGTTGCACAGAAATCACATTATTTTCAATGGTGTCCATTCATAATAACGTGACTCAGCACGGAGCAATTTTGGAAGATGTAGCAGTGCTATTCTGGTGCGATTGCAGTGCAATTGGCCCCACAGAATATGTAGATCTTATCCAAGTAGCATCAGAGAAGCGGCCAAGTAATGCTACACAAATCACACTGAAAGACAGATCAAAACCAGATTGCAGCAGTGTGAACCTAGCCTCAAGGCCCCATTCACATCTCAGTGATTTGTAGCTTGAAGCTCGAAGCTCCAAAATGCTGGAGGAGAAATATCAGTTATTCTCCATGGAGATGGTTCACATCTCCACTACAAGTCGCCTGAAGCTCAAAAAAGGTTCTGGAGCTTTTTTGTAGCTCGAAATGGGCAGATTGGTGCATTTTTAAAGCTTTTCTTGTTCCATAGAAAGGATTGATCCAAGAGTATTTGAGCATTTTGTCACACGTTTGGAGTGTTTTTTTCTGCTAAAATTACATGAAAATAAAATGATAAATAATATAAAAACTCCAAACCTTATCCCCAAATATTGACCCTCAACCCTAATCCTAAACCCCAACACCATTAACCCCTAAATACAAAATAAATAAATAAATGAACCCCCCACCCTTTAATCCTTTACAAAGATAAAAAAAAAAAAAAAAAAAAAAAAAGCCAAAAAGCGCAAAAAACGATTTAAAAACGCTGTATACAAATGCTCAAAAACAGGACTCTCAGGTGTAAATACAGCCTGAGTCTGCAAGGGAAAGTTCCATCCACTATTGCCACATTGTTGCAGATGATACTAATACCACTCCTGTAAGAAGCCACAGTTCACACACCCCCCCTCAGGGGTCATGGTCTTTGTAGTGAACATGCAGTTCATAGAACTATGATGCAACACATGTAACAGAAAATCAGTAACATTCTTAAACAGATGTAAAGGACATTTTTCCCCAAAATGGGAGGAGTAATCCCCAAGTAGTTTTCTCCCTCTAAAATGGAGAATCTCTGTGACAATTGTCACCAGGACAAAATGGGGGATGAATTTCCCCAGCAGGGGCACCGACAGCAATAGAAATTCAACCCTTCTACATTGTATCCAAAGCTAAAAACCCCTTTACATACACTTAAAGCTTTACAAATCTTTTTCATATTGTAATTTTTTTTTTTTTTGCCTAAAGAAATGTTCACCTTTTTATTGTTGACCAGAAAACATCTATGGACTCCAAAAGCTGCATATCACGGCACATCTAACCAGTGAACATGACAGAGCTGGATACTTACAGAGGAATTGCAGGGATTCGGGTGCCATTCTCATCCACGAAGTGTCCACCAGCATTGAGGACCCAGCAGTGATGTAGTGACAGAAGTGCATGGCGGGCAGTACTGGGGTTGTCCTTTCCATTTTGGCTATCAGCATTTTTCAAAGGGGAGAACTCTTCTTCACGTAAAACTTCAAATACCACAAATTTCCTGTGTATAAAAAAGGACAGCCATGCTGTATATAGTTCCAACAGTATACCCAAACATCTGTGCATGTTACCCAAAGGAATTGTAAGAATCTACCACACTATTACTGCAGGCCAAAATGCATAAAATCCTGGAGGCATGTCAACCATGAGTACTCACTTGGCAAACTGGAAGATGTCAAAGACAAATTTCTCCATCTTTATTCCGTTGGGTTTGTCCGGGTGAATTAGCACACCCTGTGTGTCCACATGAGGTATTTTCTTCACTGCAACATGGTGCTGTAGCTGAGGCTCATGGACCCTATAACACATTGGAAAATTTGAGAGGATAGTCTTCAACAGCAGTCACCAGTATGAAACGTAAAAGTTTCTTAACCACTTGCCTACAGGGCACTTAAACCCCCATTCCTGCCCAGGCCAATCTTCAGCTTTAGCGCTGTTGCACTTTGAATGACAATTGCACGGTCATGCAACACTGGACCCAAACAAAATTTGTATAATTTTTTTTTCACAATTTTTTTTCAGTTTGTTATAAAAAAAAAACAAAAAAAAAAAAAACAACACACCTTT
Organism: Aquarana catesbeiana; assembly: GCF_042186555.1. Lineage (NCBI taxonomy): Eukaryota > Metazoa > Chordata > Amphibia > Anura > Ranidae > Aquarana > Aquarana catesbeiana. Next base: position 264,615,023 of record NC_133330.1, read on the forward strand.
ACAAAAAAGTTAATTTTTCTGTTTCACTAATGAGGCGACAATTTTGGGCACTGATAGGTGGCACAGATCGGGGCCGATGTCCCTGTAACAGAAGCCAGTTACCGGTATTCCGTTAGATTAGGCGACCCGTCAAATTTTGTAACGGAAGTGACGTTCCGGCACGGCCATTCTGGTGCACCCCACACTCGGCCACAGTAAAGATACAGTGAGAAGGCGGCAAGTGGACATCTTTTTACACCCAGTGGAGTTTTGCATTTCACACTTATTTTTACCAGCAAACTGAACTTATATAGTGAAATTGAGTATTTTGAAATCCATCAGACTGTTTTGATGTTGAATTTTAAAAGCAGCTGTGTTCTGTGAGAACAGCAGGCTTGCCGCGGCTTTTAAAATGCAACATCAAAACAGTGTCACGGATTTATAAATACTGTATTTCACTATATAAGCCCTGTTAAAAATAAGTGTGAAATGCAGAAAACTGCGGTGGGTGTAAAAAGATGTCCGCTCGCCGCCTTCTCACTGTATCCTTACTGCGGCCAAGTGCAGGGTGTACCAAGATGGCCATGCCGGAATGTCACTTCCGTGACAAAATTTGATGGAACACCGGCTTTATTCCCTTTCCCCGATCACTGATTGTGAGGGGAAAAAAAAAAAAAAGAGCCGATAACCGGCTTCTGTTTTCTTGATCAGCTGTCATTGGCTGGCAGCTGACCACATGGTAAAAGGCCCGCTGTGATTGGTCCTTTACCCTGTTCTGTGATCAGCCAAGTCCAAAGAACTCAGTGATAACAGTGCGCGCTGGCCACACACCCCAGGGGGCGTGCGAGCCGTGCGATCACGGGAGGACGTCTATTGATGCCCTTCTGGCATTGGAAGCAGTCATTTGGCTATAGCTCGGGCGGAAAGTGGTTAAAGTGAAACTTTACCCAAAACAACTTGATAAAAATAATGCTCTTTAGCAAGGAACATACATTCCACATTAATAATTATGCTACCAAAATATGTGTGTGCCTCGAGCATAGTTCCTGTTTCTTCTTGCTGGAGAGCCCCTGCACAGCCCCTTGCAGAGCCCCTGAACAGCAGTAAATCTTTAGGCTGTCTCTGCCTCTACAAATTCAGCAGTGCCTAAAAATAGAGAGCAACTGAGCATGTTTAGAACAGGGTGAGAGTGTATTACTGGATTTTAAACAGCATAGGCACTTATTTTTTTCCATTTACTTCCTACATCTGTAATATTCGTGTCACTTACTCCACCACCACTTACTCCACCACTTGCTGCAGGAACCGTCTTGTGAAGTTCCCAGCATTATACATGAGTCTTCCATCCGTACTTCTCTTCTGTGCTGTAGCCAGTGTGATCTCACTGTATTCCACAACCTGGTACACACCATCTACACGGCAAACTACACCAACAGGCTCAGTGGGATTCATCTTCTCCACCACCTAAGAAAAACAGAAGGAACTCTTCTAATTCCTGAAGATCCTTTCCTAATCACAGTGCATAGGTCAGCGGTAAAGATTTTTACTTGGCATCAGTCTGCTGCCAGAGAAAACCTAGCAACCTCCATTTTGTAAGCTGGAACCAAAATCTTGCAGAGTCACATTCTGGCCTACTCCTCCACCCTAATGGGTGCCAACTTTGCTAAGCAGATCTATTGGGCTGTAAAGGCAGTGTGGGGCAGAACACTACCATACTGGCACCAGTCAGACCTAGCATAATAGAGCTCACCAGATTACAGGGGGGTTTTCAGCACTCTGGAAATGAATTGATGTGGGCAGACATGCGGAGGTACTTAGACAGACTAAGGGCCAGTATAATGATCACTTAAAGTGGTTGTAAACCCTCAAATATACCCATGGAAGTGACTGTCCTCAGGTGATACACAGATGAAACAAATCCTCCTACATAGGTTGTACCTGTTCATCTTCACCACCTCTCCTGTACAGCCTTATAAAAACACAGATGAAAGGATTTTTCTCAGCTCCAGCAGGCAGAAGGTGGAGATCTGATATCACACACATTGCACAGACTAGAGTGGAGAGATCTGTGGAGTGGAGGGGGGAAGGACACTCCCCTCTATACAGAATAAAGAAACATGCACAGCAGAGGCTGTAAATCACCTGCTGTGTGTTGTTGGAGGGCGGGGCCATTGTCCAGGACTGTGCCTGTCCAGTTGTTAGACTCTCAGAAGCGAGTCATGCAGATAGTAGAGAATGGAGAGATCAGAGTGGAACCACACTCAGAGCCCTTTCACATTGACAGCGCGGCCGCATTAGCGGTAAAGCGCTTGCTAGTTTTAGAGGCGCTCTTTGGCGGCTTTTAACCCCCGCTAGCGGCCGAAGGGTTAGAACCGCCCGCAAAACGCTGCTGCCCATTGATTTTAATGGGCAGGGGAGCTTTAGTCTAAAGCGCCCCAAAGATGCTGCTTACAGGACTTTTTTTTTTTTAAATGACCTGCCAGCGCAGTGCCCCAGTGTGAAACCACTTGGGCTTTCACACTGCGACTGCAGATGGGGCATTTTTCAGGCGCTTTACAGGAGGGGTCTCAGTGTTTTGGATTAGGCTGGGTTCACACTATTGCAAATTGGATGTGGCTTTCTCCGCATCCAATTCGCATTACAGGAGACTGTGCACATCTTCGGGGTGGCTGCGGGGAGAAATGCACAGGAGTCCTGTGCATCTTCTGGTGCATTTCAGGTCAAAAATTCAGACCAAAATCAGACCTGAAACGGTGCACAGGGACTCACCAGACCCTTGCTGTGAGCCGCTCCGTACAACAGGAGCAGCCGGGGTCCTTCTCTTCTCGGAACCCCACTCTGGCCCCTCCCTCCTGCTCACAGAGCAAGCACCATGCTATGGGGGCACCCAAGAAGGCTTGCTCGCAAGCAGCTGCTCTGTGTCCATTCACACACACACACACACACACACACAAACACACAAACACAAAGTACAGCTCAGCCCCGCCCCCTCCTCTCTCTCTCTCTCTCTCTCTCTCTCTCATTGGCTCACTGGCCGTGATTGAGAGCAGAGGGAGCTAATGAGGGAGAATCTCTAGAGAGCTGAGGCTCTCTTGCACATTGCTGGATTGCGATTGGGCTCAGGTAAGTATTAAGGGATGACAAGCGCCTGCTGCTGAAGGTTTTTAACTTTTTTGCATAGAACGCGGGAAGGTAAAAACCTTGAGCCTTTAGAACCACTTTAAAGCTATGGCACACTATAGGGGGGCTAGGCATTGTTTTTCATTTCAGAGGTCTACAACCACTTTAAAGATGCCACCAGTTTTCTATATTTGAACTGTCAGTATTGGGTCAGCTTAGCCTTTAGAAATCAATCTTTTACAGGTTATGTTTTTAGACTTCGCTAAACAAGTCATTCAGTGAGAGCCAGATCTAATGCATGCTATAAGATTTCCTTTAAAGTATTCTTTTACCAATAAATGTATTACTTTGTCCTATGTTGCTAGGCGCTTGCTAACCCTAGTTATGAGGGCCAACCTAGGTCCCCTCCCACCACAGCTAATCCAACAACAGCTAGGAAGGAGACAGACACTTCATAATGGCAGCTTGTCTCTGTTATGAGCACTTTCCTGTGACAGGCAATGGAAGACAAGACAAATGCACAGATTGCCAGCCCCCCCCCCAATCCTGTGGTCTCAAAAAAAAGTGCTCAGGGCCAAAACAAGCTGAAATTATGAAGCACCCCTCACCTTCCTAGCAGTCGTTGGACCGGCTGTGGTGGGGGAACAGTTTGGACCTCATAGCTAGGGATAGAAGCACCTAGCAACATGGAAGAAAGTACTACATGTGTTTTGTTCCATGGTAAAAGAAAAAACATAAAAGTAGATATCAAGATGCAATAATCACTTGTCTAAAGAAATGCCTGTTGTGGCTGTGAATTTCCTAAATTTCTTTTACTGTAAATGTATTAATGCTTGAAACTCTTCAATGCTGCACACTCGTCACTTGCTAACACTTGTTTTTTATGGCTACTTACCTTGGCTCCACAATCTGCCTCCTTGGTCACACAAAATCCAACAAACACTGGATCAGCCACCTTCACCAAGATGTTATCTACACAGTATACATGAATGTACTCGATTCCTCTCTTTTCCATGTCCTTCAGCACTCCGTGTGCACCCAGGGCTCTATACAGTCCTCCATTGCCATCTGCAAATTGGATTGGAATATGCTTATTAAACATCACTCCTACAGAAGTTATATAGGAGTCATTAGTTGAAGGCGACCAAACCTGGAGCCATGGATAGTTTGCCCTTCTCCTCCATAAGGACCTTCCCCTCAAAACTCATTGCTGGCAGCATCCCCTGCTGGAAAAGGATAAGGTTTTCTTCTTTTAGGCCAAAATATTGATGCTTCTTAAAGAAATCATGGGTTGATTCCATGGTACGGCCACTGGTCATGATATACCTGGGAAATACAAGTCATTTCATTTAGTGTTGAAGAACTGTTAAATGAATTAGGACATACACAAATCAGACTAGGGAAATATTGGCAATCATATACCTAGAAAATATACCATTAGGAGAAAAAAAAAAAAAAAAAAAAAAAATCTACCCAAGCTTTCAGGATATGAAAAGTCTGCTTTACTCTAGGTTCACATTGATGCAACTCTGAAAGACGCGTTTTGCGCAGGCACAGCAGCCTATTCATTTGAATGGGCTTCAGTGCCTCCTGAAATGCAGGGAAAATGTCCCTGCACAATTTTTGCAATCGCAGCCCGCATGGGAACTGCAAGTGCAGTGCACACAGCAGGTGTGATTTCCAGTGCGTGTGGAGTGCCATTAGGATTAACGGCAGCTGCACGCATCCATGTTTTTCTATGGGGGTGGTCGCGGCTGCGGGAACAGATGCAAACCCGTGATGGGAACCACCCGCACAGACGTGAACCTGGACGCCTATATGGCGAAGCAGTATGAGCACTGAAAGAAAATTTAAAAATGGTGCGTCACCTGTGTATGAAAGCATAATCAGATGAATAAATCCCGGTCGGACCCTGTGTCTTCCACCACTCCAACCAAAGATTCAGTGTGTATTCACCTGGCCACTCGCGGTTTGATTATGTGTTCATTCATACACTGGTGCAGAGCAATAGAAAGTCACCAGCACATCACAGATCTCCAGAACAGGTCCAAAGCTTTGTTCAGCGATCACACCATCATAACAGAAGCAACATTTCGGAGCCTTGTAGGACCTTTACATCAGGCATGAGGTCTTTAGGCCAAGTTCACATTATATGTGGGTGCAGGACTGCATGTAAAATTCATGCTTTCCAACACCCACATCAAAAAAAGTCCAGTTAGAGGATGCACAGGGGTGCCTATAAAATTCTTAATGGCACTCCCACGCACTTGAAACCACAGCGCCTTTTCCCGTGCTGTGAACCACATGGCGTTGTGCGCTTTCCTTTTGGCTGCAATTTTGGAAAAGATGCAGGGACCTTTTTACCTGCATTTTCCATAGGTACAGCAGCCCATTCAAATAAATGGTCTGCTGTTCCCCTGCAAATGCGGCCACCAGGATACTTGCATAGTGTTAACCTAGCCTTAGTATTAGATAGATAGAGTGGAGAGGGATTAGAACACCTGTCAGGTTTTTTTTGCTGTCTGTGCCTGTAAGGAAGACTCACCCTCTATTTGTCCTGCTTTCTGTTATCACCGAGAATGAAAAATCCAGTTCTGCCTTTAGTTCTACTTTTTAGGCAGAGCTAAAATTCCGCCATTACTCACTGTGAGCAGGCAGGCTCTTTATCGCAGAAGAGATATGCAAGGTCTCTTCTACAATAAAATCCACCTACCTGCCTGCTCTCAGCGTTCTCCAGTACATAAACGGAGCTGTGTGTGTGCAGCTCAGCTTACAGCGCCAGCATGACTGACTCCTGATGTCATCCTGTGTCGGCCAATAAAGACAGCAAAAAAAAAAAAAAAAGATGCAGGCACCAGCAAGGGACAAGGACCATTATAGGAAAGGCAATTAAAGCTGCCTTTAAATTTCACTTTATCAAAATCTTTACACTATATAAAATTTTGCCCCATTATATACTAAAAGGGGTTGTAAAGGTAAGTGTTTTTTCACCCTAATGTATCCCATGCATTAAGGTGAAAAAACACCTGGCAGCGACCGGCCCCGAGCCATCTCTCGGTTAGGGAGTTCTCAGCTCTTGATTGGATAGATTGATAGCAGCGCTGCCATTGGTTCCCGCTGCTGTCAATCAAATCCAATGACGCGGCCGCCAGGGGGGCAGGGCCGAGTCCTGCATTCAGCGTCTATGGACGCCAAATGCTGGACTCGGGATCGCACCCCCAAGGAACCCCCCCTCCCCCCTCAGGAGAGTGCTTTTCACAGGGGGTATCTAATGTGGGGAGGAACCGAGAGAGCCGCCGCGGGACCCCAAGTATGACATGTTTGTTATTTTAAAAAAAATAAAATAATTTTACTTTAGTGTCACTTTAAGCAAACATATTAACCTGGTCTTACCAAGGAATAACACAGTCGTTCCCATGTCGTTCCTTTGCCAGATTCTGCAGCTTTAAGATTCGCTCGGCTTGTATTTGGAAGAGACTTTTGTGAGAGGGCAGTCCGACATCATACATACCCTTTGGGTATGACACGCCAAGGCGTGTTCCCTGTCCACCAGCTAGCAGCAGAACTGCCACTTTACCATCTGCAATCTGATGAAAACCTAAAAAAAAAAAAAACCCACACACAACTATGTTAGATGGTACATGTTGAAGTGTTAGTCAAGATGCATCAATACATTCATCTTCTTGACCTTGACTGATCAACATCAAATTTTTAAAACTGAAAAGTCTATTTGCTAGGTGTTTTTGATAACTTTTTTGGGGAAAAAAATAGCAAATTGGTAACGCTGCAAGGATTGTAGCTGTGCCTGCACTGCAAGGGTTAACTGCTCTTTGTCTAAGGGATTGGAGATATACTTACCTAATCCTCCCCGCACAAGACTGATCCCTGCAGCTCCTACATCCCATATGGTCTTATGCAGTGGACTGTTCCTGACATCATCAAGCCCATAGACCTTCTCTGGACATGAGAACATCAGGAACAGTTGACCATTGGATCGTGGGGGAGAGCAGTTTGCCGCTGGAGTGGAGGATCGAATGAGTATAAGCTTTTTATTTGCCCCTGAACAAAACGAGCAGTTAACCCATGCAGTGTGGACACAGCCCTACTGCATGGGAAAACTTCTTTTTGGGCAGAAGTTGGGCTTTATACCTTGCTCTGGATCGAGACCAGTACACACTATAGAGGGATATGCTTTGTTCATATTTCATGTCTGAGGTTTACAACCACTTTAACACACAACACCACCTGGGAAAAATGTACAGGGTGCCGAACATCATTGTGTCATTTGTTGATGTGTGTTGCATTGATACGAGGTGCACCTAGTTTGCAGGCTATAGTAATAGTGCAATGAAGTGCCACCAATGCATGTTCATGTGTTTTTCCCAATGCAGAGGATCTTGGGCATCTGTGTGGAGGAGAACCCCATTCATAGGTAGTTGTCATTGATCAATGTGTCCGCCTTGGAAGAGTACCCCCTCACCTCCTGTTCCACTGAGAACTGTAAAATTTTGGATTTCCCATCACTTTTTCCTAAATCGAGATGGTGAATCTCTCCAGCGGGGACAAAGGCAGCAACTCAGAGACCACTGTGAACAGGCGATCTACTGGTTGCAATGAAAAGGCAACCAACTAGCCGCTATAAAACCTTTTACCTTGAGCTTCCCATTGCTGAAGATGCTGCTGGTCTCTGGTAGCACTGCCAAGCACTTCTTGAGGTACAGCCTCCATCCTGGCATCTACTTTTTCTTGCGAAGATGAAGCCGAAAATGCATCCATAGCTTTATGGAAAAATCCATTTAATTCCAAGAAGTCCAAGTTTTTTATCTCCTCCAACAAGTGAGAACGCTGAACTTCTGACAGCTCATCCCAAAACTGCAACACGTGGCTCTGCCCAGCCTTAGCTGCATGCTGACGTAACTTGTCCATATCCATCGTTCAGATCCCCAGTGTCTGCAGGGAGGGAGACAATTAAATCATTTCAGTCCTTACAGCTCCGAGAGTTTAACTCTCCCACAAACTTTCCAGAACCGGAAAAGTGACTCAAACCATCTGCAACCTATTCATCAGCACCACTTGTGTAAGTGTTTACATTGGCATGGGTTTTTAAAGTAGAAGAAAACAGTCGCCCTACTTTTAAATGCATCTCCACTGAACTTCTATTTCTTACATACAGGTACTACTATACAAAATCTTCATTTAAACTATTTTTTTCAACCTTTTCCAAGCAGTTGCGTGCTCGCAAAGCTCCAGTGAGGGTGTCTGTGTGTGGCTGGTTGGTGAAAGTTCTTTCAGGGCATGTCATTGCTCCATAGCTGGCCATACACAGATTGATATTGGGTCGGTTCAGCAGGAACTGTTCAAATCTGATCAGGGTGTGGCCTAAAAATGTCATATGGGTACAGTGTTGCATGACCGCGCAATAGTCATTCAAAGTGCAACAGCTCTGAAAGCTGTAAAATTGGCCTGGGCAGGAAGGGGGTGAAAGTGCCCTGTAATGAAGTGGTTCATCAGAGGCATTGTTGGCTTTGCATAGGCAAACTTTCCAGACCACTTTGACAAATAAAATTGTTTACATTGGAGATTTACTTGAAAGAGTTCACACCCACCAGCCATAATGGCAGATACACTTGATGGATCTTTGTGGCCATGTGATGATAGACACACAAGCCATAACTTTATGACCACTGACATGTAAAGTGAATAACACGGATTATCATATCTTAAAGTAGGTGGGAGATATTAGGCAGCAAGTGAACATGTTGTCCCTGAAGTTGATGTGTTTAAAGCAGAACAATGGGCATCGCAGTTTGTTGTGTATGGGGCTGCAAAGCTGCAGACGGGTCAGAGTGCCCATGCTGACTCATATTCATAGCCATAAGAATCTACAATGGACACATGAACTGGAAGATAGTGTCTTTGAGACATTAACTTGGCCTCCAAATTATCCAGATCTCAAAAATCCAAATCCAATTGATCATTTGTGGCATGTGCTGGAAAAACATATCCAATCCACAGATGACCCGCTTTACAACTTACAGGATCTGCTACTGACGGCTTGGTGCCAGATACCCCAGCATACCCTCAGGTCTAGTGGAGTCCATTCCTTGATGGGTCCGGGTTGTTTTGGTGGTAAAAGGGGGACCTACTCAATATTAAGTGGGTAGTTATAAGGTTATGGCTGATTGGAGTACATCTGCATTGAAATGTATTAGTAACTGAAATATAAGAGTATAAGAGCAGTGTTGAGGCAATGTTTAACCCAGGTATCTTCAAACTACGGCCCTCCAGCTGTTGCAGAACTACACATCCCATGAGGCATTGTAAAACTCTGACATTCACAGACATGACTAGGCATGATGGGAATTGTAGTTCCCGAACAACTGGAGGGCCATAGTTTGAAGACCCATGGTTTAACCACTTCAATACTGGGCACTTTCGCACCTTCCTGCCCAGGCCAATTTTCAGCTTTCAGTGCTGTCACTTTTTAAATGACAACCCCCGGGCATAGCGCATCGGCTTGATATCCTGACAACGTCATATGACATCCGGTGAGGATATCGCAACCACTTTGCCGACGTCATTTTGCTATATGGCAGGCGCCAAGTGGATAAAGGTGGGTGTCTATATTGCCTTTCCCTCTACTTTAAAAGCGGTGTTTAATGGAATTTAAAAAAAAAAAAAAAAAAATTTATCTCCTCATTTGCACTCAACTGTTTACGTTTCCTTCTTTACTCAAATACCCTCCATCACAATATTAAAAAAGAAAAAAAAAAAAAAAAAAGTGCCGTCTCATTACTGATTTTCCTCAGTATTCTCAGCTGGTTGCTCAGATAAAATTAGAAACCAGTCACCAATGCCAAATGTTTGCAAATTTTTTAGGACTCCACCTATATTTATATGTCAATTCCTCTCGTTTTGAATTAAGATTAAATCGCTTTAATCCATTGATCTATTGTTGGCGGGTATTTTGATATCCATTTTTGCGATATGGGTTTACGTGCCATATACATAGTTCTCAACCACATCACACGCATTTCAGTTGTGAGAGTATCTTCTGGTATAATCCCTAACAATGCTATTTTTGGATCAAAATGACCCAGTGTAGAGCTTTAGGAGTTTAGAGTATCAAATACACCCTCCCAATAACTATGCAATTTAGGACATCACCGCAACATATGTCTAATGCAGCGTACACACATGACCGAAATTTTCTATCAGACTGGTTCGACGGACAATGCGACCGTGTGTGGGCTTCATCGGACTTTTCCAGTCGAAAATCTGACGGACTTTAGATTTGAAACATGCTTCAAATCTTTCCGACAGACTCGAGTCTGGTCGAAAAAGCCGCTCGTCTGTATGCTAGTCCGACGGACAAAAACCCCACGCTAGGGCAGCTATTGGCTACTGGCTATCAACTTCCTTATTTTAGTCCGGTCGTACGTCATCATGTACGAATCCGTCAGACTTTGTTTGATCGTGTGTAGGCAAGTCCGTTCGTTCAAAAGTCCGTCAGAAAGTCCATCGGACCAGTCTGGTCGAAAAGTCTGCCCGTGTGTACGTGGCATTAGTGTACCTGTGTTAGTGATACGCCTTGGACAATCTGATGTATCAGTTTTTCCCCAGGAATAGAACGTTGATGGAGTATAATGGATTTTGTGAATGATAAATAACAGAGTCAAACATTGTGAGGAGGATAGGGATACCTCAAATAAATTCTTCAAGGCTTGTTCCCACAGCTCATCACTAAGTGCCTCCAAGTCTCTACACCACCTCCCAAAAGTTCATGCCAAATGGCATCAATGTGAACCAGGGATAAAGGAGCTTCAGGAATATCTGGCAAGTACTGGCTGTGTGGTACATGTGATAACAATCTCCTGTATTCTTTATATGTCTGGGCTATGGGGTAGAGTCAGGGCCAGCCCGGGACATTGAGCTGCCTGGGCCCAAGATGGAAAATGCTGCCCCCCCCCAAAAAAATAAAAAATTATCACACCTACCAAAAGGCCCCCAACATTCGTTATTTTATATGATAACTAAAATTAAAATTTATCAGAAAATCTGATTAAAAATGCCATAAATCTATTCTCTATGTTGCAGAAACTATAACTTTTACGCAAACCAATCAATTTACACTTGTTGCGATTTTTTTTTAACAAAAAATATGTAGCAGAATACATATTGGCCTAAACTGATGAAGACATTTTTTATAGCCAATATCTATAGGAGGGGCTTCCACCATCCCTGCCAAGTTTCATTTTATACAGCATGTCTCATTTTTAGTTTCATGTGTATTATATGTGAAGTTGCGTATCAGAGAGCGCTATTGTCGTCATATTGAAGCCTATTGATTTCCATCCACCATTACTGATCAGTAGGTTAGCGCTGCACTTTTTTTTTGTGGTTTGGAAACACATAACAGAGCTTAGCGGGAGGCTTTTTACTGACACTTTTTTATTTTACCTCCAGTAGTTTATTGTAAATAGTAGTGGGGTGATTACCTATTATACTAAAGATTGGCATGTGGAATTAAACAACAGATTTCAGTTGTGCCCCACCAGGCTGGCCCCTCCATGGACAATGTGCCTGGTTGCTGAGTTCATCTCCCCTTCCCTGCACTCAGTGCACTGATTGTCAGCACTGACAGGCACTAACAGAAAGCACTGATGTGCCCTGATAGGTGGTACTGATTGGCAGCACTGATTGGAAGCACTGGCACCGATAGGTGGCATTGGTAGGCACTGATAGATTAATCGTGCAGCTTGAGCTGCACGATTAATCGCCAAGAATCGTTATCACGATTTTTTCCCCATTGCGATCTTGACAAAACTGTTTCACGATTCTGTCTTTGCAAAGAAGTCTCTGCTCTTCTGAAGCCACAGCCATTAAAAGAAAGGAAGAGAAAAACCGGAAGCCTGCCAAGAATCACAACATACTTTAGCAGTGGAACTAAGTCTAAACATTGTAACAATTTGTCAAAGGAATAGACTTTGTGTGTAAATGAAGAAAGTTTAACCACTAAACCTTTTTCTGACATTTGTTGATTTCAAGTTAAAATCTTTTTTTGTTGTTGCTAGAAAATTACAAATAATAGATTAGATAGATAGATAGATAGATAGATAGATAGATAGATAGATAGATAGATAGATAGATAATAAAATGGTGGTTGTTGCAATATTTTATGTCACACTATATTTGCGCAGTGGTCTTTCAAATGCTTTTTTTGGGAAAAAAATGACTTTAATGAAAAATAAAAACAAAAAAAACAAAAACAAAAAAAACACACACACACACACACAACACACTAAACTAGTAAAGTTAGCCCAATTTTTTTTTTTTTGTACAATGAGAAAGATTTTACGGCGCGAGAATTGTTAAGAGAATCGTGATCATTTTATTCTAAGAAAAAAAAAAAAAAATTGTGATTCTCATTTTGGCCAGAATTGTTCAGCTCTAATCCAAGCCCAGCTAAATTTTGCGAAAACACAGCTGAAGTCTCCTAAAAGCATGTGGGAAAATATGTTATGGTCTGATGAAACCAATGTTGAACTTTTTGGCCATAATTCCAAAAGATGTTTGGGCAAAAACAACATCGCACATCACCAAAAGAACACTATATCCATTGTGAAGCATGGCGGTGGCAGCATCATGCTTTGGGGCTGTTTTTCTTCAACTGGAGCAGGGGCCTTAGTCAAGGTAGAGGGGAATTATGAACAGTGATAAATACCAGTCAATATTGGCACAAAACCTTCAGAAAGCTGAACATGAAGAGGAATGCCATCTTTCAGCATGACAACGACCCAAAGCAACAAAAGGAATGTCTTCACCAGAAGAAGATTCAAGTTTTGGAATGGCCCAACAAGAGCCCAGACCTGAATCCGATTGAAAATCTGTGGGGTGATCTGAAGAGAGCTGTGCACAGGAGATGCCCTCACAATCTGACAGATTTGGAGTGTTTTTGCAAAGAGTGGGAAAATATTGCCAAGTCAAGATGTGCCATGCTTATAGACTCATACCCAAAAAGACTGAGTGCTGTAATAAAATCAAAAGATGCTTCAACAAAAATATTACACACTTATGCAACCATATTGGTTTTATATTTTTACTTCCCTCCACCTAAAAGATTTCAGTTTGTTGTTCAACTGAGTTGTACTGTATATAGGTCACATTAAAAGAAGGAAAACGTTCTGAAATAATTTATCTTTGTCTCATTTTTTTAACATCACAGAAACCTGACATTTTAATGGGGGTGTGTAGACTTTATATATCCACTGTACCTTCTACATTACAACACTGTGAATCTGATCATGCACACTTCAATAAATGGATCGATTTCTTTATTTTCAATCAATCTCTCGCACTCGGAATAACCAATCAATCCGGCCTCTCATGACACACACAGGGAAGTGGGTTCTGATGGATACAAAGAAGATATGATGGGAAGTTATTGATCACACCTCTGTGTCTGCCATACAGATTCATAATCTGAGTTATTAAAATACAAATCAACCTCATGACCAACCAAGCAACTCAGTAATGCTAGTCTATGTCAAACGATTGTTATTTTTCCACCCTGGCCAATCGACCGAGAGGGCATCTCCTGTGCACAGCCCTCTTCAGATCTCCCCACAGATTTTCAATGGGATTCAAGTCTGGGCCATTCCAAAACTTGAATCTTCTTCTGGTGAAGCCATTCCTTTGTAGATTTGGATGTATGCTTTGGGTCGTTGTCATGCTGAAAGATGACGTTCCTCTTCATGTTCAGCTTTCCAGCAGAAGCCTGAAAGGTTTTGTGCCAATATTGACTGGTATTTGGAACTGTTCATGATTCCCTCTACCTTGACTAAGGTCCCTGTTCCAGCTGAACAAAAACAGCCCCAAAGCATGATGCCGACACCACCATGCTTCACAGTGGGTATGGTGTTCTTTTGGTGATGCGCAGTGTTGTTTTTGCACCAAATATATCTTTTGGAATTATGGCCAAAAGGTTCAACCTTGGTTTCAGACATAACACATTTTCCCACAATTGATTGAATATAAATCTAAACTGGAGCCTTAATAGATCAAAAGGGAAATTATGGCTATTTAATTGTATTGATCAAATCACACATCTATGAGATAATATACAAGTGAAGTGTGTACAGCCACCATTCATTTGCCCATACACTAAAAAAGGATCGTTCAATCCATAAACGTCACCATCTAAATGTACAATCGGCTTTAGATCTGCCAGCAATGATGGTGTACAATGACTTGGCTGATGGATACAAAGTGATTGGAGAGATGGAGGAGAGAGGAAGCTACTCATATATTTTGTTGTTTTCATAAATCCCATAAAGACAAACCAATACTATCCCTTCAATTAGTATTAAGGCTGCCTGATGTATTACATAGGTGATGGAAGATGTAAAGGAGATTGTACAGACATTGTATAGTGTGTGACCAGTATAGGATTGTACAGTGTGTGATGTGACCTGAATCCAGTCTATAGTATGATGATCCCATGTCTCTATAGACTGTCACCCATATCCATATCTCCCCCCTGTACATATCTCCCCCCTGTTCATATCTCCCCCCTGTTCATATCCCCCCCCTGTACATATCCCCTTCCCTGTACCTGCGCTCTGCTGTCTCCTGAGAAGCCGGGTTGCATGTCCGTGTGTGACGTGGACGAGATGCTAGAATGGAACTATTTAGCAGAGAGGCGGGGATAGAGAAGACGTCACGGGTCACATGGCAGGGTGGAGCTACATTCCAGCTGTCAGGGGGGGGTCGCTGAGCCATGTATGTGGCGTGTCCGTAGATAAGCATGCCCGCCCGCTCCTTTACGCGTTCGCGCCGCTCCCTGTGTCTCCTACGCCTGCGCACTGCTGAATCCCGAACAGCGAGCGGCCAAGGCTGGTCACTCTTGATAGGACCAGCCTCAGCCAAGCCCCCGGATACGTCACTCCTCAGCCCAGAGCACCTTGTGTGTATGGGTGGGAACCCTGGCTGTAGGAGATGCGGATGTTTCTATTAGTATAAGACATGACAGTGGGTTTGTTCTTCTCACTCCTAGTGGAGTGATATCCAGAATAAATAATACAGGATTTGTTTCGTCTTATATCCAGGACAGCCATCAGAAATATTTGGGCCCCTTACACAGCTTTAGACCTGGGCCCCCTCACACATACCTGTATATATGTCAGCCCCCCCAATCCTGTATATATGTCAGCCCCCCAAACCTGTATATATGTCAGCCCCCCAAACCTGTATATATGTCAGCCCCCCCAATCCTGTATATATGTCAGCCCCCCTCACACACACACCTGTATATATGTCAGCCCCCCCACACACACACCTGTTTATATGTCAGCCCCCCTCACACCTGTATATATGTCAGCCCCCCCCCCACACACACACCTGTATATATGTCAGCCCCCCTCACACCTGTATATATGTCAGCCCCCCCCCCCCACACACACCTGTATATATGTCAGCCCCCCAATCCTGTATATATGTCAGCCCCCTCAAACCTGTATATATGTCAGCCCCCCTCACACCTGTATATATGTCAGCCCCTCTCACACCTGTATATATGTCAGCCCCCTCACACACACCTGTATATATGTCAGCCCCCCTCACACCTGTATATATGTCAGCCCCCCTCACACCTGTATATATGTCATCCCCCCTCACACACACCTGTATATATGTCAGCCCCCCTCACACCTGTATATATGTGATCCCCCCTCACACCTGTATATATATCAGTCCCCTCACACACACCTGTATATATGTCAGCCCCCCTCACACCTGTATATATGTCAGCCTCCCTCACACCTGTATATATGTCAGCCCTCCTCACACCTGTATATATGTCAGCCCCCCCAATCCTGTATATATGTCTGCCCCCTCACACCTGTATATATGTCAGCCCCCCTCACACCTGTATATATGTCAGCCTCCCTCGCACCTGTATATATGCCACCCCCCCTCGCACCTGTATATATGTCAGCCCCCTCACACCTGTATATATGTCACCCCCCCTCACACCTGTATATGTCACCCCCCTCACACCTGTATATATGTCAGCCCCCTCACACCTGTATATATGTCACCCCCCCTCACACCTGCATATATGTCAGCCCCCCTCACACCTGTATATATGTCATCCCCCTCACACCTGCATATATGTCAGTCCCCTCACACACACCTGTATATATGTCAGCCCCCCTCACACCTGTATATATGTCATCCCCCCTCACACCTGTATATATGTCAGTCCCCTCACACACACCTGTATATATGTCAGCCCCCCTCACACCTGTATATATGTCAGCCCCCCTCACACCTGTATATATGTCAGCCCCCCCCATACACACACACCTGTATATATGGCAGCCCCCCACACACAAACAAACCTGTATATATGGCAGCCCCCTCAAACACCTGTATATATATCAGCGCCCCCCACACACCTGTATATATGTCAGCACCCCCCCACACACACCTGTATATATGTCAGCCCCACACACACACACACACACACCTATATATATGTCAGCGCCCCCCCACACACACCTGTATATATGTCACCCCCACACACACACACACACACCTGTATATATGGCAGCCCCACATACACAAATCTGTACACACACAAGCCTCTGGCCCCTCCCTGTACACAAACAGCCCCCCTCCCTTTCCTTCACAGCCCCTACTTGTAACTTCCTACTTGGTCCCAGCTCGTTTTTACAAAGCTGACATGTTGCTGAGAAGCATAGTACAGGCAGATCACTGTCACACGAGGGGTGCACATGCACATAGTTGCCAGCGGTGGCAGTAAAGAGCTCTATGTCTAAAATCAATGACACAAGAACTGCAGAAACTGTGAGATCATTTCTGTACTGCACAGCACGGATCCCCTACACCCGTCCTGCCTTCTTCTGGCCCGAGCGGGCCCCTTACAGTTGTAACGGCTGTACCCCCCTCATGGCAGCCCTGCTTATACCTATCTGTTCTGTGCAACGACATTGCATAATGCCTTCCGTTATCTCCTCCTCTGGGGTCTGCTACCAGCACTGTCCACTCCTTCCTCCTGGGTAGGGATGAGCCGAACACCCCCCGGTTCGGTTCGCATCAGAACCTGCGAACGGACCGAAAGTTCGCACGAACAATAGAACCCCATTGACGTCTATGGGACTCGAACGTTCGAAATCAAAAGTGCTCATTTTAAAGGCTAATTTGCATGGTATTGTCCTAAAAAGGTTTTGGGGACCCGGGTCCTACCCCAGGGGACATGTATCAATGCAAAAAAAACTTTTAAAAACGGCCGTTTTTTCGGGAGCAGTGATTTTAATGATGCTTAAAGTAAAAAAAAAAAAAGCGAAATATTCCTTTAAATATCGTACCTGGGGTGTGTCTATAGTAGGCCTGTAAAGTGGCTCGTGTTTCCCGTGTTTAGAACAGTCCCTGCACCAAATGTCATTTTTAAAGGAAAAAATCTCATTTAAAACTGCTTGCGGGTTTAATGTCATGTCGGGTCATGGCAATATGGATGAAAATCAGTGAGACAAATGGCATGGGTACCCCCCAGTCCATTACCAGGCCCTTTGGGTCTTGTATGGATATTAAGGGGAACCCTGCACCCAAATTAAAATAAGGAAAGGCCCTATATACTCTGAACAGCAGTATACAGGCGGTGCAAACAAGACAGGGACTGTAGGTTTGTTGTTAAGTAGAATCTCTTTGTAATTTTGAACGGGTACATTTTTAAAGCGTTTAGCTCCAGCCAAAAAATCTTTTTTAAGCTTTTTGGAAAACATAGGGAAGGGTTATCCCCCCTGTGACATTTGTTTTTCTGTCTTTCCTCCTCTTCAGAAGATTTCACCTCACTTTTTGTCCCAATGAAAAATGTTTTTTGAAAATTTGGGTTTTTTGTGGAACAAGGATTGGAAAGCATCAGTGGAAAGGAGAAATTGTTTTCCCATATTAACTCTTACAGGAGAGAATTTCCCTTCCTAGGGGTAGATTTCATCTCACTTCCTGTTGTCTCCTTCCGTTTGCAAGTAGGAGTCGTTTGTAAGTTAGATGTTTGAAAGTAGGGGCCTGCCCTATATACTCAGCAGAAATTTGGGCCTTAGGTGTTGCTGTGGCCACAACACTGTAAGCCCTCACAGGGCCCTGCTGTGAAATATTAGATCAAGAATTGTAATTACATGCCCCTGTTGAACAGGAGCTGAAAAATTAGGCCTTAGGCACTGGTGCTGGTGCCACAACACTGCAACCCCTTACAGACACTCTAGTTGGAACGCAGGAACGAGCCCTGCTGCAAAGTATTGCATCAAAAATTGTAATTACACGCCCCTGTTAGACAGGGGCAGAAAAATTGGGCCTTAGGCACTGGTGCTGGTGCCACAACACTGCAACCCCTCACAGACACTCTAGTTGGAACGCAGGAACGAGCCCTGCTGCAAAGTATTGCATCAAAAATTGTAATTACACGCCCCTGTTAGACAGGGGCAGAAAAATTGGGCCTTAGGCACTGGTGCTGGTGCCACAACACTGCAACCCCTCACAGACACGCTAGTTGGAACGCAGGAACGAGCCCTGCTGCAAAGTATTGCATCAAAAATTGTAATTACACGCCCCTGTTAGACAGGGGCAGAAAAATTGGGCCTTAGGCACTGGTGCTGGTGCCACAACACTGCAACCCCTCACAGACACTCTAGTTGGAATGCAGGAACGAGCCCTGCTGCAAAGTATTACATCAAAAATTGTAATTAACACGCCCCTGTTAAACAGGGGCTGAAAAATTGTGCCTTAGGCACTGGTGGTGGCGCCCAGAACCAAAAATGTTCTTACAAGCTATCAGCGTGATGATTGAGGAGGAAGAGGATAATTACTCAGGGATAGTCACTCAGCATCAGCATAGGCAGTCTTTGAAGGGATCTGAGATTTCAAAAAAAATTATTCGGTTACATCAGCATCAGGTGCTTGGTAGCTGGTGGTGATCCAAGACTCATTCATTTTTATGAAGGTCAGCCGATCGACCGAGTCGGTGGACAGACGCACCCTGTGATCGGTTACCACGCCTCCAGCAGCACTGAATGTGCGTTCCGAAAGAACGCTGGATGCAGGACAGGCCAGTAGCTCAATTGCATACTGTGCAAGCTCTGGCCAGTGATCCATCCTCAAGACCCAGTAACCCAGAGGATTTTCGGTGGGAAAGGTGTCCAAGTCTGATCTTGCCCCTAGGTATTCCTGCACCATGTAAAACAGACGCTGGCGATGGTTGCTGGAACCGATCATACCTTGGGGCTGCGGACCAAAAAATTGTCTGAACGCATCGGTCAGACGGCCACCTTCTCCACCGCTCCTTCTTTGACTGACCGAAGCCTCAGCAACACGTTGTCCAGAAACAGGAGTTTGTAACCTCCCAGTCTCTGGGAACGCATTGCACAGACCTTTCTGCAAGGCCTCCCGAAGATGTTTCATCCTCTGCTCCCTTTGCGATGGCAAGATAAGGTCCGCAACCTTACCCTTGTAACGTGGATCAAGGAGGGTTGCCAGCCAGTATTGGTCCTTCTCCTTGATACCACGAATACGAGGATCCTTACGCAGGCTTTGCAGGATCAGGGAGGCCATGCAGCGTAGGTTTGCTGAGGCATTCGGTCCGGAGTCCTCTGGGTCACTAAGGACGACAACGTCCGCAGCCACCTCCTCCCAGCCACGTACAAGTCCATGTGTTTCTTGGGACTGATCCCTTAAAGACTGCTGCTGATGCTGAGTGCCAGGCTCCACCTCCATACTGACACAATCTTCCTCCTCCTCCTCCTCCTCCTCGTCCTCTTCCTGTGTGATCGGCGGGCACGCAGGAACACTGTCTGGATAAAGGGGGCCTTGAGAGCTAAGGAAGTCCTCCTCTTCCTGCCTCTGTTCTGCCTCAAGTGCCCTGTCCATTATTCCACGCAGCGTGTGCTCCAACAGGTGGACAAGGGGGACAGTGTCACTGATGCATGCACTGTCACTGCTCACCATCCTCGTGGCCTCCTCGAATGGTGACAGGACAGTGCATGCATCCCTGATCATGGCCCACTGGCGTGGGGAAAAAAAAACAAGCTCCCCTGACCCTGTCCTGGTGCCATAGTCGCACAGGTACTCATTGATGGCCCTCTGCTGCGTGTGCAGCCGCTGCAGCATGGCCAACGTTGAGTTCCACCTGGTGGGCATGTCACAGATTAGGCGGTTCTTGGGCAGGTTAAACTCCTTTTGGAGGTCCGTCAGCCGAGCACTGGCATTATATGACCGTCGGAAATGCACACAGACTTTCCTGGCCTGCCTCAGGACATCCTGTAAGCCCGGGTACCTACCCAAGAACCGCTGCACCACCAAGTTAAGGACGTGAGCCAAACAGGGCACATGGGTCATTTGTCCCTGTCGGAGGGCAGAGAGGAGGTTGGTGCCATTGTCGCAAACCACCATTCCTGCCTTAAGTTGGCGTGGCGTCAACCACCTCTGAACCTGCCCCTGCACAGCTGACAGAACCTCTGCCCCAGTGTGGCTCCTGTCCCCCAAGCACACCAGCTCAAGCACCGCATGGCATCTTTTGGCCTGCGTACTTGCGTAGCCCCTTGAACGACTACAGAGCACCGCTGGTTCCGAGGAAGAGGCCATGGAGGAAGAAGAAGAGGAGGGGGTGGAGGAGAGAGGTGTGTCACAATCAGCATTTTGGAGGCGTGGTGGCGGAACAACCTCCAACACTACTGCACCTTGTCCTGCATCCTTCCCAGCTGCCAGCAGAGTCACCCAATGTGCCGTGAAACTTAGGTAACGTCCCTGTCCATGCCTGCTGGACCATGAGTCAGCGGTAATATGCACCTTACCGCTGACCGCCCTGTCCAGCGAGGCATGGACATTGCCTTCCACATGCCGGTAGAGAGCCGGAATCGCCTTCCGTGAGAAAAAGTAGCGTTTGGGTACCTGCCACTGAGGAACCGCACATTCCACAAACTCACGGAAGGGGGCAGAGTCTACCAACTGAAAAGGCAGCAGTTGAAGTGCTAGCAATTTTGCCAAGCTAGCATTCAACCGCTGGGCATGTGGATGGCTGGGAGCAAACTTCTTTCGGCGGTGCAGCAGCTGGGGCAGGGAAATTTGCCTGGTACAATCTGACGTCGGTGTACCAAAAGCAGATTGCCCACAAGTACTTGGCTGTGACACACCTAATTCTACACCTTCATTCCTCTCACTGCAGGTCTCAGAGAGGACTGGAGGTCTAGTTGGAAATCTCAGCTGATGAGGAGCAAGGAGAGATCCTCTTTGTTCTTTGGTGTGGGTCTTTTAGATACGCTTGCCAACGAACTGCATGGCAGGTCAACATATGTCTGGTCAAGCATGTGGTACCCAAGCGGGAGATGTTTTGGCCACGTGAGATACGCTTGAGACATATGTTGCAAATAGCAGCGGTGCGATCTGATGCACTCGTCTCAAAAAAGGCCCACACCAAAGAACTTTTTGAATAACGCGCAGAGACTGCAGCGCCCTGCACATGTGGAGCTTTGGGGTGTGATGCAGTCAATGTGCTGCCCTTAGGCTGGCCCCTGGAGGGCATCCTGCCTCGTTGGTGATGTGCCGCCTCCTCCTCCTCCTCCTCTCTCCTATCAGGCACCCACGTTGAGTCAGTGACCTCATCATCCCCTCCCTCCTCATCACTGGAGCAAACCTGGCAGTATGCTGCAGCAGGGGGAGCATGACTGCCAGATTGCTGTCCTTCTTGGGCACCCCCTCTGTCCGTGCTCATGTTACTGCCTTCATCGAGCTCAGTATCATCATCAGAGCCTTCCAAACGCTGGGCATCCTCCTGGAGCATGTACCCAACACTGTGGTCAAACAGTTCGAGGGAATCCTCATGAGGACATGGTGGAGCTAGGGAAGGAGTCACTGATGACATTGAGCTGAGGGAAGAGGCCGCTGCTTTGCCAGACAAAGCACCCTGGGCATGGGTGAGAGAGGATGAGGAGGATGAGGACGGCTTGGTCATCCACTCGACCAAGTCTTCCGCATGTTGCGGCTCAACACGGCCAGCTGCCGTAAAAAAGGCCCAGCGTGTCCCATGGCCACGTGCTGATGAGGATGCACCGTCTCCACGACCAGCACTAGACACAGAGCCTGCTTGCCCTCTCTTATTGGCTTGTGACTGTCTGCCTCTCCTTCTTGGCCTTCCAGACATACTAATGGCCTGTAGCTGCACTAAGCTGGGATAGAACACCAGTAATTTTCTTCAGGTAGCTTTATATACTGTAACCAGACAAGCCTGCCTGTCAGTAGGAAGATAACAGGAACGGATCTAGCTGAACACTGTGAGCAGGACGCACTGTACTAAATGTAAATAGTCTAGCTGCCTGACCGTGGTACTAATAGGATCAAATAGAACACCAGTAATTTTCTTCAGGTAGCTTTATATACTGTAACCAGACAAGCCTGCCTGTCAGTAGGAAGATAACAGGAACGGATCTAGCTGAACACTGTGAGCAGGACGCACTGTACTAAATGTAAATAGTCTAGCTGCCTGACCGTGGTACTAATAGGATCAAATAGAACACCAGTAATTTTCTTCAGGTAGCTTTATATACTGTAACCAGACAAGCCTGCCTGTCAGTAGGAAGATAACAGGAACGGATCTAGCTGAACACTGTGAGCAGGACGCACTGTACTAAATGTAAATAGTCTAGCTGCCTGACCGTGGTACTAATAGGATCAAATAGAACACCAGTAATTTTCTTCAGGTAGCTTTATATACTGTAACCAGACAAGCCTGCCTGTCAGTAGGAAGATAACAGGAACGGATCTAGCTGAACACTGTGAGCAGGACGCACTGTACTAAATGTAAATAGTCTAGCTGCCTGACCGTGGTACTAATAGGATCAAATAGAACACCAGTAATTTTCTTCAGGTAGCTTTATATACTGTAACCAGACAAGCCTGCCTGTCAGTAGGAAGATAACAGGAACGGATCTAGCTGAACACTGTGAGCAGGACGCACTGTACTAAATGTAAATAGTCTAGCTGCCTGACCGTGGTACTAATAGGATCAAATAGAACACCAGTAATTTTCTTCAGGTAGCTTTATATACTGTAACCAGACAAGCCTGCCTGTCAGTAGGAAGATAACAGGAACGGATCTAGCTGAACACTGTGAGCAGGACGCACTGTACTAAATGTAAATAGTCTAGCTGCCTGACCGTGGTACTAATAGGATCAAATAGAACACCAGTAATTTTCTTCAGGTAGCTTTATATACTGTAACCAGACAAGCCTGCCTGTCAGTAGGAAGATAACAGGAACGGATCTAGCTGAACACTGTGAGCAGGACGCACTGCACTAAATGTAAATAGTCTAGAAGATAACAGGAACGGATCTAGCTAAACTGAATACAGTGTATATATATATATGCAACACCTGGGATGCATATATATACACAATACACTGTAAGTGCAGCTAACTGACTGACTGTTCTGCCTAATCTATCTAACTCAAATCAAATGACACTGTCTGTCTCTCTCTCTCTCTCAATGAACGCCGGAACACACACTACACAGGGCCGCCGTGCAGGCGGCCTTATATAGTGTGGGGCGTGTACTAAATCCCCTGAGCCATAATTGGCCAAAGCCTCCTTGGCTTTGGCCAATTATGGCTCTCTGTTCAGGCGGCGCTGTGATTGGCCAAGCATGCGGGTCATAGTGCATGCTTGGCCAATCATCAGCAAGCAATGCACTGCCATGCCGCAGTGAATTATGGGCCGTGACGTGCCACACGAATTTGGCGCGAACGGCCCATATCGTTCGCAATTCGGTGAACGGGCGAACAGCCGATGTTCGAGTCGAACATGGGTTCGACTCGAACACGAAGCTCATCCCTACTCCTGGGTGTGCAACCATAGCAAGCCATGAGCTATGGGTGCACCCTTATGGGCACCAGTGGAGGTTGGTAGTCCATTTTGAAGGGGGATGGCAAACAACAGAGTGGAGAGGTATTAGAACACCTGTCAGTTTTTATTGCAACCCCCATTAGGGAGATTCACCCTCTTTATTTCTTCTGTTTACTGCTATCATCAAAAGTGAACCATGACCTCTTTATCGCTAACTCATTTAATCTACCCGCCATTACCGAAACCTGGCTTCATGAATCCGACACTGTGTCTTCTGCTGCCCTCTCCCATGGAGAGGTGTCGGAATCCTTCTAGCCCCACATAGCACCTTTCAGGTACTTCACCCACCTCCCTCTCTGTCACTCTCCTCTTTCGAAGCACACTGCATTCATCTTTTCTTTCCACTTTCTCTAAGGATAGCTGTTATCAACAGGCCCCCTGGACCAGTATCAACCTTTCTTGATGACTTCTCTGCCTGGCTACCCTACTTTCTTTCTTCTGAGATCCCTACAATCATTCTTGGTGACTTCAACATCCCTTTTAATACTAACACTCCTGCTACTTCCAAACTCCTCAGTCTAACCTCCTCCTTTGACTTGAAGCAGTGGATACATGCTCTTACTCACGCTGAAGGCAATACCCTTGACCTCATTTTCTCCCACCTATGCACTCCATGCAACCTCTCCAACTATCCATTCCCTCACTCTGATCACTACCTTATTAGTTTCCCTCTCTCCCTCTCCTCCACCTCCTCTCCCTCCAGCCGCCTAAAAATTATCCATAGAAATCTACGTCACCTCAACCCTTCTCTTCTCTACTCTGCTACCAACGACCTCTATGACAAAATCTCACTACTATCCTGCACTGACCTCGCCACTTCTGTCTACAACGCTTCACTTCTAGCCTCACTGGACTCACTGGCCCCCCTCACTACACACAGATTCAGGCCCCCACCCCTTCAACCTTGGCAAACAGATGATACTAGAAGTTTGAAATAACATAGTCGTGCTCATGAGCGCCTGTGGCGTAAGACTAAAGCCTCGTACACACAATCAGATTTTCCACAGACAAAACATCAGACTTTTGTCCGAAGGGCATTGACCAGCAACTTGTCTTGCATACAAACGGCAAGGAATTGTCGGCCAACAAACACGAACTTAGTGACGTACTAGACGTACTACGAGCCGATAAAGAGGAAGTTCAATTGTCAGGCGCCACCCTTTGGGCTCCTTCTGCTAATTTCATGTTAGTAGAAGTTTGGTTAGTGTTGATTCGCGCTTTTCATTTCACGCTTTTCAGTTCGCACTTTTCATTTCGTGCTTTTCAGCTCGTTTCTGAATGGCCGTTTGTCAACCAGCCATGTTGCGGAATTGGTGGAGATAACGTGTTATTTATTATTGGCCTTGGAGTTATTGCTGTGACCCAAGTTCAGTCCGGGAACAGGAGGAGGAGGAGTTCTTGGACCAAACATTGGTTGCTTTATTAATCATGACCAATGATGTCATATGCCTTTGCTGCGGAGGCTCCAGGAGAATAATCCAGATGATTTTCAGAATTATCTCCGGAAGATGGACCCCTGCTTTCACCAACTCTTGGCATTGCTGACCCCCTATATTAAATAGCAGGACACATGCATGAGGCTTTTATTTTTTGTTTGAATAATGATTTGTTTTGTTATATTTTCTACAGTATCTCACAAAAGTGAATACACCCCTCACATTTTTGTAAATATTTTATTATATCTTTTCATGTGACAACACTGAAGAAATGACACTTTGCTACAATGTAAAGTAGTGAGTGTGCAGCTTGTATAACAGTGTACATTTGCTATCCCCTCAAAATAACTTAACACACAGTCATTAATGTCTAAACTGCTGGCAACAAAAGTGAGCACACCCCTAAGTGAAAATGTCCAAATTGGACCCAAAGTGTCAATATTTTGTGTGGTAACCATTAATTTCCAGCACTGCCTTAACCCTCTTGGGCATGGAGCTCACCAGAGCTTCACAGGTTGCCAATGGAGTCCTCTTCCACTACTCCATGCCAACATCACAACATTATTAGACCTCCATGTCTAATTTTATTTGTTTTCTTTTTTTAATGCGCAATTAAAAAATTGCGGAGAATAATACTTAGCAATGTGTTTTACTTCAAATGACAGTTTGGGAGTAGGCAGTTACATTTTAAAAAATACAATGTAAATTTAACAAGGGACACCAACATAGTTGTATCCTTGATGTTATAAAACTACCGGATAATGGTGTTGTGGTAACTTGCACCAAAAAAACCAAAAAAAAAACAAGCATAATAATATTATTCTTGATATCACTAGAAAAAAAAACCTTTGAGAATTAGTGTGCAATAACTCCATCAGTATCACCAGCAAAGCAGCTTCATTATTATCCCATTAAAGAAGAAGAGAATGCGCGCTGCATTTCGAAATTTCATAATTTGCAGCATCACTAATGTTAATTCTCCATTACGAACGCTAGTTTACAAACCCGACTGCTTCCGACTCGTCCTTGCTTCCGAGCATGCGTGTTTGTACTTTGGACTTTTGTATGACGGACTTGTGTACATACGATAGGAAAATCCGACAACAGACCGCTGTCCACGGAAAATTTATAATCCTGCCATCCAACATTTGTCGGTGGAAAGTCTGACAAAAATTGTCCGATGGAACGTACAAACGGTCAGATTTTCGGCCAACAGTCTGTCATCACACAATTCCCGGCAGAAAATCTGATCATGTGCACGAGGCTTAAGTCTCAGAAAGATCTCAACCGATATAAATCTGCCCTCAAAAAATATAATTTCAGCCTCCTCACTGCCGAGCGGACCTATTTTATCACTCTCATTAACAACTTATCATCCTGTCCCCATCAATTCTTCTCTACCTTCAACTCTCTACTTCGTCCTCCACTGCCTCCATCCGCCTACTCACTCATTGCCCAGGAGATCACCAATCACTTCAAACAGAAGATTGATACAATTCGCAAGGAAATCTCTACTGTTCAGATACCCTCCATGCTTTACACTTCATGCCCACAGGTACAATCACTACTTCCTTCTTTCAACCCCACCACTATAGACGAGGTTGCTAAACTACTTGCTAACGTCCATCTTACCACCTGCCCTCTGGATCCTGTTCATCGCAAATGCTACTGTAGCACAGGGGTTTGCTACCAAAAGTTATCATGTTAAGTAATGTGTTGTTTCTTAAGTAAGGGTTTGGCTCCTTCTAGTGACCGCTGAAACTTTACCAGGATCTTTCTTTCTTTTAACCACTTAAGGACCAGCCTCCTTTTAAATTTTAGGTGTTTACATGTTTAAAACAGGTTTTTCTGCTAGAAAATTACTTAGAACCCCCAAACATTATATATGGTTTTTCTTCTAACACCCTAGAGAATACAATGGCGGTCATTGCAATACTTTTTTTTGCACCGTATTTGCGCAGCGGTCTTATAAGCGCACTTTTTTTGGAAAAAATTCACTTTTTTGAATAAAAAAATAAAACAACAGTAAAGTTATCCCAATTTTTTTTATATTGTGAAATATAATGTTACGCCAAGTAAATTGATACCCAACATGTCATGCTTGAAAATTGCGCCCGCTCGTGGAATGGCGTCAAACTTTTCCCTCAAAAATCTCCATAGGCGACGTTTAAAAAATTCTACAGGTTGCATATTTTGCGCTACAGAGGAGGTCTAGGGCTAGAATTATTGCTCTCGCTCTACCGGTCGCTGTGATACCTCACATGTGTGGTTTGACCACCGTTTTCATATGCGGGCGCTACTCGCGTATGCGTTCGCTTCTGCGCGCGAGCTCGTCGGGACAGGGGGGTTTTAAAAATTTTTTTTTTTTTTTTTATTATTTATTTTACAATATTTTATTATTTTTACACTGTTTAAAAAAAAAAATTTGTCACTTTTATTCCTATTACAAGGAATGTAAACATCCCTTGTAATAGAAAAAAGCATGGCAGGACCTCTTAAATATGAGATCTGGGGTCAAAAAGACCTCAGATCTCATATTTACACTAAAATGCAATAAAAAAAAAAATAAAAAAAAAAAGTCATTTAGAAAAATGACATTTGAAAAAATATGCCTTTAAGAGGCGTGGACGGAAGTGACGTTTTGACCACCATAGCACATGTATACATCCTGGGAAACATGTAAGCTCCTACTCAGCTACCCCATCCACATATTTATTTTTTTCACAATCAGTCACTATTTCTTTTTCTATTTTTCCTTTTTTCTCCCCCTTTTTTTTTTCCCCCCTGTCTTTTTGGTTTCACTTACCAATTAGGTCTGCGTTTGTTACTTTTTTATTCATACCACATCCCATGGGGATTGTATGTTATTCATCCCTTCATCTTTTATTCATATTTAGTCTATTTTATCACTCATTTCACTTATAATTTTCCACTCATTTATTATTATTTTTTATTTTATTTTATTTCTATTTCTTATCCTTTTAATATATTTTTCTTTTTGTTTCTCATTTTCCCCTGTTTTCTTTTATCCCCAGCTAGGTTTCCCTTTGTTGCTTTGACTTCTCCAATTTCAGTTTCTACGCATCTGATACATATATATTTCTTAATTACCCTATCAGTACAATATGGTTTACTGATTATGTACCTTCCCTCTTTCTCAGACTCCGTTTGGCAGTCATTACTGGCAGATCACTGTCTCATCCCTAGATCCAGTGCTCCGGGTTCTGTGTATGTGGGGGGGGTTCTGTGCATGCGCCCCGCCAGTGCGTGTTTCGGTCACCTCAGCTCCCGGTACGGACTACTAATATGGCCTTGGCTCCATCATCACCACACCTCCTCTGCAATGATTTTATGTAAGTACTCTGGGGTGCACGTTTGCTTCCCCCGGCTACTATTGGTTGCATATAGATTAATTGTTTACTCTACTATACCCCATAGATATGTTTGAGCACTGTGCCCCTGATGAGTGGTTTACACGAAACGCGTCGGGCATTTTGTTACGCAGATACATGCTCACATCACACTATCAACTCAGAACATCTTTCTTCAATCAATTACGGGTTTACATATTTTTTACGATTACTGTCCTATGCTGCTTTTATGTGTATATATATCTTTTATCATTGTATGTATCCATTGATCACTTGTGACTATCATGTGGCCTCTAGTTTGACATATTGATGTATTCTTGATGCTTATTGCATGCGCTCACACATATGTGCGTAGGTATATTGAATGACATTTATTACAATGTTCTTCTTTGACATGCAGTCTATAATTGTGATATGCTTTGATACAGACTTCATGACC
This sequence comes from Aquarana catesbeiana, assembly GCF_042186555.1. Taxonomy (NCBI): domain Eukaryota; kingdom Metazoa; phylum Chordata; class Amphibia; order Anura; family Ranidae; genus Aquarana; species Aquarana catesbeiana. The sequence goes on from NC_133330.1 coordinate 264,644,336, forward strand.
AATAAACAACATTTTTCCTTCACCTCCTGATGTCCGTGGGCCTCATTTAAAGTCCCAAACTCCTTTCCTTTTTTCTCTGAACTAGGGATGGAGACGCATTCCCCATGCGCCTCATTTAAAGTCCCGAAAACTCCAATATTCTTCCGCCCAGCAGTGTCATGGAGACAAGTGAGCGCCATCTTGGCCTCACTCGTCTCCAGACACACCAGAGAACAGGACGCGATCGCCTCCGCCGCTACCGACGGCTCCGGTAAGCGGCGGAGGGCACCGGATCACGGAGGGGGGGGCCCTCTCCCGCCACCGATAAAAGTGATCTCACGGCGAATCCGCCGCAGGGACCACTTTTATCTGAAAGCCGGCCGCCGCACGAAAACGGGGATACCGGGGTTATGGCAGCTAGCTGCTGCCATAACAACGATATCCCCGTTCAAAATTAGGACGTACATAGTCGTGCGGCGGTCGGGAAGTGGTTAAGAAGTAAACAACTATGCATGGTGGGGAATGTAGTTTGATGAGAAAGTGACTCATGTTGTTAAATCAGTCTGGGAACTACTGACCCACAATGCCAAGTCACAAATCCACAATGCCAAGTCACAGAACAGCTTGCTGGGTAAGCAGATAAAAGGACAGGCGTGGCCTGCTTTCGGGCTCTCCAGACGCCATTCAACAACCAGCAGGGAGGTCTGTGTGTGTGTGTGACCAAAAGACTGCGGCCTCCACAGCACGGAGCAGGATCACCAGCCTCTGAGGGACTTCAGAATACAGCCGGCCAGCTTAGCAAGCGGATCGGTGTATAGTGCCAGGACACCTGTAAGTTTCCTGCACCCCAGCCATCCGGAGGAGCGGTACAGCTTGGCAGCGCCATCTTCCATCAGACTGAGACATCAAGAAGGGAGACTGGACAGAGCCTTACAGCTTCTGGGTCTATTGTGGTGAGAGGGCACCTGCCCATTTCAGTAAAGTGCATAATTGCTGAGTGAGTTATTTACAGACTGCTGGTGAGACTTGTAGTCCCACAGAAGTGATCCTACCTTTTCACAGGCTGCATACAGCTGAACTCTAGGGTCTTTTATTCCCTGTGCTATAAAGTCAGTACTGTATTACATTTACAGATAGGGAGGAAGTGTTACAAGTGCCCTATTTCTTCAGTCAAACAGTTATCAACACATCATTTATTCCACAGTTTGCTTTCCCTTTGTTTCCCTGTTAAATTACAAATACTGCAGTTTAAAATACAGGCTAGCTGAAGATACTTGGAGAAAAGAAACTTTCATCATCTTCTGCAAAGCATCACAGCTCTACTTTATAGTTTGAACATTGAATTACCACCTAGGGGGAGCCCTTGAGAGCAAGTTAAATATTGCATTGTACTGTTGGATGTAAGTAACATTATATTATAACAGTTTGGTGTGTGTGTATTGGGGTTCCGTGGGAAGGTGTTTAATATAGGAATTGCAGCTTATTGAACGCCTGTCCCATTATACGCCAGTCTGCATATACTCCCTACTGTGATTATTGAACTCACCATTTTACATATACACTTAGGGCTCTTTCACACGGGGCAGATCAGTGATGATCCGCCCTGTGAACACCCGCTTGCTCAGCGGGGATCGCTCCACCGATCCCCGCTGAGCAGGAAAATGACGGGTCCGTCGCTGCACAGTGTGCAGCGACGGACCTGTCAGAGCGCCGCTCTCCCCTATGGGGGATCGGATGATGACAGACCGTAGAGTCCGTCGTCACCCGATCCGATCCAAAAACGGATGGAAAAGTAGGGTTTTCCTCCGTTACACTTTTCGGATCGGAGCGGGTCGGATGTCAATGGTGACATGTCACCGCTGACATCCGACGCTCCATAGGGATACATGTATGTCCGTTTTTCATCCGAAAAACGGACATACGGATCCTCCGTGTGAAAGAGCCCTAACTGTTATCTACTGTCATTTATTGTTTCTGATTTGTTACATTGTTCATCGTGTTTAATATCCACTTTAGTAAACTTTCTGAGTGGTTCATTGCTATTCTGTGTGAGTCTCTATTTACCAGAGGTGGGGGACTCGAGTCACATGACTTGACTCGAGTCAGACTCGAGTCACCTGTTTGAGGACTTGCGACTTGCTTGACAAAATTAAATAAATGACTCGACTTGACTTTGACTTGTCACTAATGACTTGCGACTTGACTTTGACTTGGGCTAAGACTGACTTGGCACTACCAGTGCTGTGTCTTGGCCTAGGCAAAAGCCGCCCCCCACAAAAGAAAGCTCCCCCCAAGTCCCGGCTTCGGGGTAGGTCAGTTTTTTGACTTACACAACTTACAAAATTCCTGCTAAATCTAAAAGATAAAACTGTACTGAGTTAATAAATAAAGTTCTGTGTGCAAACAAGGTGTTGTGGCTCATTCACATGGATTATGTGGCCTGTTCAATGTGAATCAGTGTTTTTTTTTTATTTTTTTTTATTTTTATGTAGCTGGAGCTGTGTGCAGGCAGCCTATGTTAAGCTATGGGAATGCAGCAGCTGTATGAACACAGTCTCAGGTCCTAATTTGACAGGCACATGGGTGCAGGTTTACGGCCCCAAACACAGACAGGATGTATTCAGGGCCACTCACCCGCACCTGCACATTTACAAATTAGGACCTGCAGCTGTGTTTATACAGCCGCTACTATATCCTCATAGAGTAACAGTGTGAATGAGCCCTTCATTTTTTACATTATTTTTAAAGTTATTTTTCAAATGTTTTAAAATTATTTTTTAAAATTTTTTTTAATGATTTTTTTCACAATTTAAAAAAAAAAATATTTTTTACAATTTGTTATTTCTTTAAAAATGTAAAAATGATTACATTTTTTTTTTTACAATACTGTTTGGGGCTTTGGTGAGATATCAGGGATCTAAATAGACCCCTGACATCTCCACCCTTGAGACAGAGAAAGGAATTAATTACACATTCTTCAATTCCTTTCTGTGTAGCCTCAGCTACACTGCAGATGAATGAACAGGAGGCAGAGGCTTCTGTTCATTCATAAACTGAAGCATCGCAAAACACAGTTTACTATGCTAAGTTATCAATGGGCACGCGAGTGATCAGTGCCGATCACTCACTTTGATAAATGCCGCATTAATGTTAAAATAACTCATGCAGTATTTATACCAAAAGTAGTCAATTTACTCAAAAACATGTGTTATTTAACCAATGCGTTAAATATTTTTGTTTTGCAATATTTATCACTTAAATATTACATTTTTTTAGGCATTATTTTTTCAAAGTCTTTTTATTTTTACATGCTAACACTGCACCAGAGGAAGAAATAAATGCACGCAGAAATACTATGAAATACTATGACACTGTAAAAACATTCTAGTGTGCTTTCATTCACATAACGATCGTCCTCTGGTGAAATGTTACAATTTATTTTCATTCCTAAGCTCAGGGCAAAACATTTCCACACTGATACATTGTATACTTTTAATTTACTGGCCATTGCAGAGTTCCCCAAATTGTTATTTTGTACTGCTAATATACCGACTGCCTACTGGCAGGTGATAAATGGCGAATGTGTGTTCTTTAGTGAATTGACTTTAATGATTTATCTCTTTTTTTTTTTTGCGGGATTTACCTCACATTAAATATTTTACTTTAATGAATTGACTCTTTTATTATCTCATGAGATATTTCGAAAAAGGGTCACATGACCGTCATATCGCCTGGGGTAACCTTTAGTGAAATGACCCCATAGTCCATTAAGAAAAGGAAGGGTCCAGTAAATGACATATTTAATGGCCCCTTCCACTGCTCTCCATTCTGACACATCTCTGTGTACCCGTAGCAGCTGGCGGGACAGGTAAGTCGGCAGAGCTGCGGGAGGGGTGTCCGAGCAAACGGGGGCACAGAGGGGGTAATAAGATGTCGGTAGAACAGGGAGGGAAAATTGTGCAGAGGGTGGCAGTTGCAGAACGAGCCCTGTGTCTGTGTCTTTCCCTGCAGCAGCTAAAAGCAGACGGGAGGGGGAGAAACCAGCTTTCAGCTGCTGCAGAGAGCCACACAGGTCATTGTTCTGTAATTGCCCCCACCCTGCTGCATTGATTCCCCCTGTTTGTCTAGGCCCCACTATGTTCCCCAACCCCCTACAGAAGGACAGGGGGGTACCCCCTTATCAGAGGCCCTGGCCATTAGTAGATCTTTTAAGAGTTTTATAGGAAAGCAGTTTCTGTGGAGTGCTAAGGGCAAAGTGCAAGAAGAATGTTATTTTCAGTGAGAAGGTCGCTCAGTCGGTGGGACTTTGACTTAGACGCAGGACTCTTTTTTAGTGCTGGACCACCAAAAGTCTTTTGCAACCATTATGTTAAATCACCATCTGTGTAATTTCCATTAGATTGCCAGTCATTGTTAGTAACACTGCAGCCCGAAGAAAACAGACACACCTGCTTCTAAGTTCATCACAATCTATGCAATAAAGAATACACGCCCTGCCTTGCAGCATGCTGAAAAAATCTAACACAAGCTGACATGAACTCATCCGTGAGCCTTTTTTAATCTTTTGATAGCCATGACGTGTGGGACACAACATTGATTGCCATGATGTGTAAAGTGACAGCTACGCATGGGCGTGGGTACATTGCTGTGAATATTGGACATAGCTTAAAGGGGTGTGATTATAGTCTGAATCCACCCATAGAATACACCGCACGCATTTGCCTCCATCACAAAATATCTTGTAATTACTATGTCATAAATGGGAGTCTCACAGACTCGCATAAACCTCAGGACAAAATATTTTTTAAAACTCTTTCAACTCTTACCTTATAGAAAAACACTAGAGGACTGACAGTCATGAGTATGGCTATCACATATTACCCTTTTAGACCTCAGCTCACCCCCCCCTTCCAGAAATTACCCCATTCAGACCTCCCCTTTTAGTACCTGGTGTAGGTACATGGGGTTAATCATGGAGTTAAACCTCATACAGACTAGTACATGCTTTGGGAATTGGTAGGCATGTTTAAATGCACAAGAAGTTAACAACTCTCTAGATTTATGGCAGGATCAGTAGGTATTTTTTGTTGTACAGGTTGTCGGACAGGTTGTAAGTGTGTCTCCTGGAGACACACGACATGTGGGTTAATTTGAATCAGAAAAGGGCTGGCGACTCGGATGCTCTTGAATAAAAGTCCTTTATTGGGTTACATGGATACACGGGTACAGGCTACGCTGACACGCGCTTCGGCTAAGAAGCCTTCATCAAAGCATCCGAGTCGCCAGCCCTTTTCTGCATTTTGGGGCCTGAACGTCCTGGCTAGAGCACCGGATCACAGTTCATAGAACATCATACTGGCAGTGGAGCCGGGGTATCATTTTGCTTCTCATGTGGGTTAATTCTAGATAAATAATGAAACATTGCCCCCCGCTTTGTCCCGTCACTCAAGCCCCTCACATTCCATGAGAGGAAGAGCAGTCCCTTATTAGAGTTGGCAAGCATAGTACATAGAGGCAGAATATGGGGGAGCATTATTGGCTTGTCCTCTATGTTGCAGGGATAGGCCCATAATGTAGACTGTCATTATAAACAGCAGTATTAACACATGTTTGGTGCTTCCTCTAGTGTTAATTTGAAGAATAGACAACCGTGGATTTTCCCAGTTCAGACCCATTTGTAGAAAAAAATGAAAAGAAAAAAAAAAGTAAAACTGTTGAAAGAAAAATTGTAAAAGAACAAAAAGAAAACCGAAACCATAGTTCCGAGTACCCAAGTAATCATAGGATGTCCCTCAACATGAGGGGGGGATAAGTCTGCTCAGGACCAGGTTGCTAGGGGGAAATAACGTTGCCCGAGATGTAAATAGACCAGTTAACTAGTGTCAAACTTGATCACTTACTATATGTCCCAAAACGTAGTAGATTAGCCGTATAGTGCGGAGTGGGACCAATAGATCGTAAGATCAAACAGATGTAACCTGCCCCACCGCACAGATCATAATATGTGCTTTGCACCAATTCTTTCTGTTTTCAGCCTTCAGGCTGGCGCCGCTCCAGATTATGTTCCTCCCTGTCCAGCCAGTGCATGGCAGAAGTAGGATTGTCAAAGAAGTGAGATGATCCATTGGTGAGTACCTTCAATTTTGCCGGGAAAAGCATAAAATATTGAACGTTCACTGCCCGTAGTCGTTTCCTAACATCCAGGAATTACTCCCTTTGCCTTTCTACTTCTGCTGAAAAATCAGGAAACAGCAAGATTTTTGCATTATCCGCTTTTAGGGAGGGAGTAACCCTGGCTTTAGATAGTATGGTGTCCCTGTCTCTGTAATTGAGCAGACGGAACAGGAAGGGTATCGGGGGTGCTCCCTGTGGTGGTGGGTGCGTTGGGACCCTATGGGCTCTCTCAACCGCGAACATAGATGAAAAATCTAAAAAGGAATGAACATCCAACTGAACCATAGAGGTTGCCAACATCCCTGGGATACGAGATAAAGAGGATACCCCCAAAAGAGTGGGACTTTAACGGCAATAAAAATAAAAGATAAAATCATTTATTCAGATTATACAATATGAAATAACACTGTACATCAATACAAATATTAGAAAATCACTAAAAACAATGGTCGATGGTAGTGATTATCATAGATAGTCCAGATGGTCCAACGCGTTTCAGGACTGTAAGGATGTCCCTTCATCAGGGGCAAATCATGGAGCAGGATCATACTATATAACGAAATAAAAAAATTAAACATCTTGAGTAACATAGTACATACATCAGTCTAAACAATTGCTTTGAATGAGAAACATACAGCATAATAATCGCATAAGGGGACATACCCAGAGATGGTCACCATAAACGTTTCACTGCTGGGATCATGACGGCAACTGTATCACATATCAACCGCCCCAGTGATCTCTGAGTGTTGGCTCAGGATCATTAGTATCATTAGTGTCCTGTATGCTGGGTGCCGCCATATTGGATAATTGTGTGGGGCCTTGAGACACAGGGGACAGAGCAGGTGGGTTAGCCAGGATCAGAGGAGGTGTCATCCAGATCCCTGTTATCCTCCTCCGGATCGTGTCTGCTAGGCCCTGGGGTAGATGGAGTATCTTTCCCCAATTCAGAAAAGAGGCGCTGGGCCGCTTCCTCAGCCGAGCGGGGCGGGAGGCCGCCATCCTGGATCAGGACGTCCGGCGGGATTCGGGGGCCCTGTCTGCATCTAGACATTATGGGGGAACAATAATAATACTGGCCTTTTATGCAACAGGTTCCACTGAGTTCAGTGGTGTTTGTCCCGAGGCTGTAGGTTGCAGGGTGGCGGTGCTATGGCTCGGATCCTGCAGGATGATCGGCGGAGCAAACGGCTGCACATCCTCTTACATGCCTCGCTCGGCCACTCCATGTTGTTATTTATGCTATGTGCTTGTTTTTATGTGATTCAATTTTTTATCTGATACTTTATCTATAAATTGTATACTTTTCTACTACATTTCCTGTTTCGCTGCCGTTAAAATCCCACCCTTTGAGGAATCCTTTGTTTAGTATTTACAGTTAGGTCCCTTATATAAAGTGCCTTGAAAAATTATTCATACCCCTTGACATTTTCCACATTTTATCATGTTACAACCAAAAACGTAAATGTATTTTATTGGGATTTTATGTGATAGACCAACACAAAGTGGCACATAATTGTAAAGTGGAAGGAAAATAATAAATGTTTTTCAAAATTTTTTATACAAATAAATATCTGAAAAGTGTTGCGTGCGTTTGTATTGAGCCCCCCTGAGTCAATATTTTGTAGAACCACCTTTCACTGCAATTAAAGCTACAAGTCATTTTGGGGATGTCTCTACTGGCTTTGCACATCTAGAGAGTGACATTTTTGCCCATTCTTCTTTGCAAAATAGCTCAAGCTCTGTCAGATTGGATGGAGAGCGTCTGTAAAGAGCAATTTTCAAGTCTTGCCACAAATTCTCAATTGGATTAAGGTCTGGACCTTAAATGGGCCATTCTAACACATGATTATGCTTTGATCTAAACCATTCCAATGTAGCTCTGGCTGTATGTTTAGGGTCATTGTCCTGCTGGAGGTGAACCTCCACCCCAGTCTCAAGTCTTTTGCAGACTCTAATGCCGCGTACACACGGTCGGACTTTTCACCTACAAAAGTCCGACAGCCTGTCCGACATACTTCCGACGTACCTTCGGCGGACTTGCGGCAGACTTTCTTACGAACGGACTTGCACACACACGACCACACAAAAGTACGACAGCCTAGTACGCGGTGACGTACACCAAGTCCGACGAGACTATAAAACGGAAGTTCAATAGCCCGTACGACACCCTTTGGGCTCCTTCTGCTAATCTTGTGTTTATCTCGTGTTAGTAGAAGTTTGGTGAGAGACGATTCGCGCTTGTGAGACTCGTATTTTTCAGTTCGTTTTAACTGTTGTTCAGTCTGTGCTTGTGAGGTTTGTATCTGCTTTTCAGTGCGTTTGGTCAGTTGGCATTGAGAAATCTTTGTTTTATTGGCCGCTCGTTCCTGATTTTCAGGTCGTTCTTCACAGGCCTTGCTGTTCTTCAGTGCGTTCTGTTTAGTGCGTTCTGACCAGCCGACCGTTTTGAAGCCATGTTACCTGTACGTACTCGTCGTAGAGCTCGTGCATTGTATGTGCTTGGTGCTGTAGTTTATTCTTCAGCCCAAGACCAGTCCATGAACAGGGCGAGGAGGAGTTCATGGACCAAGAATTGGTTGCTTCAGCGTGACCAGTTCTGTCACATGCCTTTGCTCCGTGAGATCCGTGAGAATAATCCTGAGGATTTCAGGAACTTTCTCCGGATGACGGACCCCGTTTTTGACCGTTTGTTGGCTTTGCTGACCCCCTATATCAGCAGGCAGGATACCTGCATGAGGCAAGCCATCACTCCGGAGCAGAGGCTGGTCGCTACCTTGTGGTATTTGGCCACAGGGAGAAGCCTGCAGGACCTTAAGTTCTCGACAGGCATCTCCCCCCAGGCTCTGGGGATCATTATCCCAGAGACCTGTTCTGCCATCATACAGGTCCTGCAGAAGGACTATATTAAGGTAAGATATTTTTCTTTTATTAGCATCACATGTTCTTTTATGTAATCTTTGATAATGTAATGTATTTCTTGCTTCAAACACTACTTACCATCATTGCAATATAGTGTGAATGTCCCCTTTTTATCCTCACACATGCTGGAATTTTTTCCTGTTATTTTTTGTCATGCATGTATATTTTCCTTCAATAACCTTCCCAGCATGAAGTGATGGGAACATATCCACCTAGTCTACTCATTTGGAATGTATTTTGTTTGAGTGTATTTAGTGTGCTTATAATGAGCAATTATCTAGATTTCACAACTCCCCCCCCCCCCCCCCCCCCCCACCTAAACTCACTCCAAATAGTGTGCTGCTAATGAGCAATTATCTAGATTTCACAACCCCCCCACCCCCACCCTCGTTAAAATTTGCTTGAATGTTCTGTGGTGTTGATTTGTCTAAAGCAAATATATGTTGCAGTTTGCAAAATGCATGTGCACTCTACAAGTGCATTTGTTCCAGTGCTTTAGTAAATGAGCAGAAGCTCTGCTGATTTCCATCATCAAATCATATGCAAGCCTCAAAGTGTTTTCATTAATTGCCCTTGCCTGTGATTGTGTACTCCTTGCAACATGAATGCCTTTTTACATTACCTCATTTACTGTAAGCTGGTTAGCAACTGCACCTGCAGAGTGCGACAACTGCAGTCTTGTAGCCTTTTTAGTCCCTAAATTCCTGCGTGTCCTAAAAGTAATTTTTTTTAGGGATTTCACAACCCCCTAAAATGTAATCAATGTTCCATCAGAGGGGGTGAGCAATCTGATAAGTGTGCCTTTCCATATTAGTTATTCCAGAAGAATTAAATTATTGACTGTTATACTGATGCTGGGAAATAATGTTTTTAATTGTCTAATTTTCTTGCAATGTTAGCTTCCAAATTAATTGATTTTGGTTTTCTTGTTTGATTCCCCAGTTTCCTTCAACGCCACAGGAATGGCAGACTGTGGCATCCCATTTTGCCAGCCGTTGGGACTTTCCCAATTGTGGAGGGGCTATAGATGGGAAACATGTCCACATTGTGCCACCACCCCATTCGGGGTCATATTATTTTAATTATAAGGGGTTCCACAGTATTGTTTTAATGGCGGTGGTGTCGGCACACTATGATTTTTTATATGTGGACGTGGGGAAGAATGGCCGGATGTCGGATGGAGGAGTATTTGCCCAGACGGAGTTCTGCCAGCGTCTCCAGAGTGGTGGCCTGGGATTGCCACCTGATGAGGATAACGTGGAAGGACTCCCCTTTGTCTTCATTGCCGATGAAGCCTTCGCTCTCAGCAAGCACCTCATGAGGCCATTCCCCCAAAGAACCCTCACCCCGGAGAGGAGGGTTTTTAATTACCGGCTGGCCAGAGCTAGAAGAGTGGTTGAGAATGCGTTTGGAATTCTGGCCAGCCGGTTCCGCCTGTTTCAAACAGCCATTAATTTGGCGGAATACAAACTTAATTTTATCATTTTATCGTGCTGCATTCTGCACAACTTTTTAAACAAGCATTCTACCAATTATATAGGCACAGTTGGGCCTGAGGCCGGACAAATAGAAGCCAACCTTACAGGCCTGGATACTGTCCGTACTGGCTTGGCCCCCCAAAGTGCCCGTCAAGTTAGACAGCAATATGTTAATTATTTTATGGGTAGGGGGGCCATTGCAATGGGCCAGGATATATAATTTTTTACAATAAAAAAAATATTGAGGAAATCTGGCATTATATTTATTGCTTGCCTTTCTTTTGGGCTGTCTCCTAGGTTATGGTCGAGCAGTTGTAGTGCCAACTGTATTTTAATTTTAAAAATGTCTAAATAAGCTCCATTGCCACTGTAAACAACTTTTTTACAATTATAACCAAACTGATACTGAGCCTTGAAATAACAAACCACACATTTTTTAAAATCCTATAAGGAGATGTTTTTATTAATGGTTGTTATGCATTCAGTTCTGCATTTAGTATAAAATGTTCATAGACAAAAATATAATGATATCTTAATAATGTAGCAAAATATAATTATATTTAAATATTTCTACCTAATCCACAAAAAAATATTTTTGGCTTTTTGATTTTCGCAAACAGGCTTTTTTTTTTTTTTTTGGAAAATCAAGTTTTGTTTTTTTTTTTTTTTTTTTTTTTAAAAGCAAGTTTTTTTTATTTATTTTTTTTTTTTTAATCAAGTTTTTTTATTTTTTTTTGTTTTTTTAAAATCAAGTTTTTTTATTTTTTTTTGTTTTTTAAAATCAATTTTTTTATTTTTTTTTGGTTTTTTAAAATCAATATTTTTATTTTTTTTTGTTTTTTTAAAATCAATTTTTTTAGTTTTTTTTGGTTTTTTAAAATCAATTTTTTTAGTTTTTTTTGGTTTTTGAAAATCAATTTTTTTAGTTTTTTTTTGGTTTTTTATAATCAATATTTTTATTTTTTTTTGGTTTTTTAAAATCAATTTTTTTAGTTTTTTTTGGTTTTTTAAAATCAATATTTTTATTTTTTTTTGGTTTTTTAAAATCAATTTTTTTAGTTTTTTTTGGTTTTTTAAAATCAATATTTTTTTTTTTTTTTGGTTTTTTAAAATCAATTTTTTTAGTTTTTTTTTGGTTTTTTAAAATCAATTTTTTTAGTTTTTTTTGGTTTTTTAAAATCAATTTTTTTAGTTTTTTTTGGTTTTTTAAAATCAATATTTTTATTTTTTTTTGGTTTTTTAAAATCAATTTTTTTAGTTTTTTTTGGTTTTTTAAAATCAATTTTTTTTTTTTTTTTTTTTTTTTTTTGTGTTTTTGAGAAAATCAAGTTTTATTTTTTTGTGGATTTTTGAGGTATTTACGAGAAACAGCCCTCCTTTTTTACATTAGGTTAAACAGCCATTTATGTTCTGCCAAAAAAAGAAAGAGAAGGCCCAGAATGGGGTCAGCAAAACAGGAAATGAAGGACATGATTGATGTTTTGGGGTTTAAAAAAGGGCATTTAGATTCGACCCAAAACATCAATCATGTCCTTCATTTCCTGCTGCATACGATCCAGCCGATTACGCATTTCATCCATGTCTTTATTCCAGGCCATTATTTGACCAATTAGCCGTTGGGCACTTTCAGAGGTGAAATAGTCACTTCTTGTTGTTGTACCTAAAGTGGAATGAAACCAAAAAATGTCTTTAGAAATATGCACACATACATAGTTTACCTTACCATAAATAAAGCTGTTGTCTCAGACACTGACCTGGTGGGGTGCCCATGTAGCCTAATTCCTCCACATCCTCGGGGGTGGCACTGTTGCTTGAATGAAGCACAACCAGATCCCCTAAAATAGAGTAGACAAATTACATTAAACAAAAGGCAGCCATGCATAGATTAACGTACGCTGGTGTGTCAGACACTCACCTGGTGGGGTGCCCATGTCGCCCACCTCTCCTTCCTCCACATCCTCAATGGGACTTGGGCTGATTTCCCAATCATGTTTGGCTTGGGGTGGACTGTCTTCTTGTTGTTGGCTGAGTGATTTTTCCCCTATGTGAAACAAAAAATTATTAATCTAATTAGCACACAGATATTTTAGTACATAGTAATTTTCCAACATTTGTAGTGAAGTGGTTTGTGTAGAGTTCCTATTTTACCTCAATATTTAAAATTATAAAGACATATCGGATAGATAGATATCAATATCTCAAAATATAGTTAATAATCTTTTGATCTCTCTCTATATCTGGAACAAAATCTCTAAATATCTAACTAAATGTAAAGAAAAAAAATTAAGATAACTTCAAATATTCAAAAAGAATGTTTTACATTTCTATATCTATCTATCTACCTATCTCTATATTTCTCTCTCTCTATATATTTCTCTCACTCTCTCTCTCTCTCTCTCTATATCTATATCTATATCTATATCTATATATCTATATCTATATCTATATCTATATCTATATCTATATATCTATATATATATATCTCTATATATCTATATATATCTATATATATATATAGATATATATAGATATATATATATATATATATATATATATATATATATATATATATATATATATATATATATATATATCTATATATATATATCTATATATATAGATATATCTATATAGATATATAGATATATCTATATAGATATAGATATATATAGATATATCTATATATATCTATATCTATATAGATATATATAGATATATCTATATATATATATATCTATATATATATATAGATATATATATATATAGATATATATATATCTATATATATAGATATCTATATATATATAGATATATATATATCTATATATATATAGATATCTATATATATATATATATCTATATATATATATATCTATATATATCTATAGATATGTAACGAGGTTTATTAAAAGATCATTTAAAACGATGAACAAAAAATCGTATAGGAAGGAAAAGCACATGGAGCAGTATACAAGGTAATAAACACAAGAGAAAAACACGACAAGTACTTACTTTTTTTAAGAACTTTCCGGATACGTCGGTATTGATCCGGCTCCCTGAGTTTCAGGTCAGACCATCTTTTTCTCAATTGATCTTTGGAGCGCTGGACCCCAAAAGATGCCTGCAAAGTCTCCACGACCTTCGCCATTATTTTGGCCTTGCGCAAATTTGGCCGTGCGTACGGCCCATAATTGCCATCATAGTCGTCTTTGTGAAGAATGGCCACCATCTCCACCATCTCTTTAAAACTCATATTAGAGGCCTTAAATCTAGGCCTCATAGATTTCGTTGACGTTCCAGCCTCCGGGCTGTCTCCACTACCTGAGGTCGTCAACATTTCAGGTGTCTCCGCCATTCTTTAACTCCACTACGCGCCGTCACAAAAAATGGGCGGAGAACATGAGTTAAAATCGAACGTCAGGGGCGGGCGACGCAGGCGGAGTTTCACACATGCGTAGTGTATAAAGAGGGGCCTTGCGCACGTGTCGTACGTACGTTCTGTGCGTCGAATTAGGGGGCGGAGAACATGAGTTAATTTCGAACGTCAGGGGCGGGCGACGCAGGCGGAGTTTCACACATGCGTAGTGTATAAAGAGCCTTGCGCACGTGTCGTACGTACGTTCTGTGCGTCGAATTAGGGGGCGGAGAACATGAGTTAATTTCGAACGTCAGGGGCGGGCGACGCAGGCGGAGTTTCACACATGCGTAGTGTATAAAGAGGGCCCTTGCGCACGTGTCGTACGTACGTTCTGTGGTAGGTGATAGTGGACCAGGACGTTACAAAACGAAGGTAATTTTAGATATATATTTTTTGGGTTTTATGGTCATGACTTTGTAGCAAGCGGCCTATATAGCTTGATAGATTGATGAGGCCTACATAGGGAGAAGATGATGAGGGGTTAGCAGAAACCTATAATAAAAGTGTTTTTTGTCTTGTGACTTCATCTTTTCCAGATATAATGAATCCCCTATTTAAGGATCCAGAGTTCCTTACAGCTTTTATTTCGAAATATCGAGAGATGAGGAATTTGTGGGAGGTGAAACACCCTCAGTATTATGCAAAGCATGTGAGGAAGTCAACGCTGGAGAGACTTCTGGCCTTTGTCCAGGCGACCATCCCGGAAGCAACAATGGAGACATTGCTCAAGAAAATTGGGGTCTTGAGGAACATGTATAAGAGGGAGCATAAGAAGATCCAGGAATCAAGGAGATCAGGAGCATCAGCAGATGATGTTTATGTACCCAGGCTGTGGTACTACAATCAACTCCGTTTTCTGGATGACCAGAATGAAGCCAGGCCATCACTTTCAACCCTTCCCTCCACCCTTCCCTCCACCCCAGCAGAGGCTGATGAGGAGCAAGCTGGGTCTTCCATCCTGGATGAACCAGATATGACCATCTGGAGTCAGGTAAATTATTTTAACAAATATTTACTGTACTAATATTAATGATGTTAACTGGATGTTATAATTGTCTAAAATAATTTGTCACTCAAAATTGTGTATACATATCAATTGACAGTAGTGGCTAAATATGTTTGGCACCTGCTTGAAATAATTAGGGTGTCTGATTAGACTCTTTTATTAAAGAGATGTATTCACATTGAATTTGCTATTCATGAGAAGCAAACTGTGTGTCATTGATGAACCCAAAAAAATATACTCAAACTATTGTCCTTTTTTTATACACAGGATGAGTCCATCCAGGAGGAATGTGGGGAAAGTGGCAGGCAGGAGGAGACCGGGCCCATGGACAGCCTGGAGGAGGCCGGATTCACCATCATCCTGGAGGAGGCTGGGCCCAGTGTCAGGCAGGAGGTGGCTGCTCCCAGTGAGGTGGCTGCTCCCAGTGAGGTGGCTGCTCCCAGTGAGGTGGCTGGGCCAAGTGAGGTGGCTGGGCCCAGTAGGAGCCTGACCGAATCCCAAGTGCCTCCCCTCCACCTTCCCAAAAAAAGGGCCAGGAAGGGGATGGTCACACAGGACGCATCCCTGCGCCTCATGCAAGAGGCCACCCGTTTTTTAAGGAGCCCCCCCGAAGCGGAAGAATCCTATGGCTGCTACTTAGCCAGCAGGCTTCTTCAGATGGATTGGGAGCAGCGCCTCATTTGTGAGCGCCTATTTGGGGAAACAATCCATAAGGGGCTGCAGGGCACGCTAACACAAAACACCCAACTACATGAGGCAGCCCCCCCTCCTCCTCCTCCTCCTCCTCCTCCTCCTGCCACAACTGAAACACCAGAGCCACAGCCTCAAAAGAAGGCTACAGGGAAGGCTGCAGGGCAGCGTGGAGGAAAGGCTGCAGGGAAGAGAAGAAAGTGATGACCTGGGTTCAGTCTGGTCTGACAGAAGACGCAGGCTGTTGTAGGACCACAGTCTGGGGACATCTAGATCATCTGCTGGTGCTGTTGATCTCTGGGATTCTTGGACCAGATTGTGCTCCCTCTTATATGGACTCCGCAAGATCCCAATTTTCTGGTACACCTACTTTTTCCAGCGTTGACTTCCTCTTTATTTTATTTTGACCATGAATAAATGGATCTTTTTTGAGTTTAGCAAAAGACTTTATGTGTTTTCTTTGAAATCATTGATTTTACACACAATGTTAAATTAACAAGGGACAACAATCTCATTGAGTTTTGAAAAAACACACCAAAAATACATTACTAATGTTAATAATGTTCAAGTGGTAAGTCTTGAAAATAAAAACATTTACATAACCAAAAACGGTGCTTTGGGTTAACTTTATCTAAAAACTAAAAAATAATCACTATAAAAAAAAAACAGAATAATGGGTTCTTTGTGGTAACTTTACAAACCTAAAAAAAAAAAAAAAAAAAAAAGGGGAAAAAGTATTATTAGTATGGAAACATTGTTTTTAAAATGCATACTATATCATTCATGAGATCAAAGAGAAAAAGAATCCAGAAATCAGTTTGGGAGAACTCTGATTATGAACAGCAAAACACCTTCGTTCTTTAGAGCCTTCGTAAAGAAGAAATAAAATGCGCTGCATTCAACGATCACAGATTTGGCAGTGTGATGAATGTGCTACCTACAATACGAACACTAGTTTTACTAGACCGAGTGCTTCCGTTTAGTTTCTGCTTATGAGCATGCGTCGTTTTTTTGTCCGTCGGACTAGCATACAGACGAGCGGACTTCGGGGTCCGTCGTAGTTACGACGTAAAGATTTGAAGCATGCTTCAAATCTAAAGTCCGTCGGATTTGAGGCTAAAAAAGTACGTTGAAAGTCCGGAGAAGCCCACACACGATCGGATTACCAGCCAGCTTTAGTCCGTCAGCGTCTGTTGGACTTTTGTAGACGAAAAGTCCGACCGTGTGTACGCGGCATAACAGGTTTTCTTCTAAGAGTGCCCTCTATTTGGCTCCATCCAGCTTCCCTGTCTCTGCTAAAGAAAGGCATCCCCAGAACATGATGCTGCCACCACCATGTTTCACGGTGGGGATGGTGTGTTCAGGGTGATGTGCAGTGTTCGTTTTCTGCTACACAAAGCGTTTTGCTTTTAGGTCAAAAAGTTCAATTTTGGTCTCATCTGACCAGAGCACCTTCTTTCACATGTTTGCTGTGTCCCCCAGGTGACTTCTCGCAAACTGATTTCTTATGGCTTTCTTTTAACAATGGCTTTCTTTTTGCCACTCTTCCATAAATGTCAGATTTGTGGAGTTCATGACTAATAGTTGTCCTGTGGACAGATTCTCCAACCTAAACAGTGGATCTCTGCAGCTCCTTCAGAGTTACCATGGGTCTCTTGGTTGCTTCTCAGATTAATGCTCTCCTTGCCCAGCCTGTCAGTTTAGGTGGACGGCCATGTCTTGGAAGGTATGCAGTTGTGGCATACTCTTTTCATTTTCAGATGATGGATTGAACAGTGCTCTGTGAGATGTTCAAAGCTTGGGATATTTTTTTTATAACCTAACCCTGCTTTAAACTTCCCCACAACTTTATCCCTGACCTGTCTGGTGTATTCTTTGGCTTTCATGATGCTGTTTGTTCACAAAGGTTCTCTAACAAACCTCTGAGCAGCTGTATTTATACTGAGATTAAAATTACACACAGGTGGACACTATTTAGTAATTAGGTGACTTCTGAAGTCAATTGGTTCCACTAGATTTTAGTTATGGGTATCAGAGTAAAGAGGGCTGCATACAAATGCACGCCACACTTTTCACATATTTATTTGTAAAAAAATTTGAAAACCATTTATCATCTTTCTTCCACTTCACAATTATGTGCCACTTTGTCTTGGCCTATCACATAAAATCCCAATAAAATACATTTACGTTTTTTGTTGTAACATGGCAAAATGTGGAAAATTTCAAGGGGTATGAATACTATTTGGACACATTTTAGATTTTTTCAGGTGTTTACCAAAATATATTCAAGCTATATTTATATTATGGACATGGGCTGAAAGTGCACACTCTCAGGTTTGATTTGAGGGTATGTACATCCAAATCAAGGGAAGGGTTTAGGAATTACAGCATTAAGAGGTTGTAAAGGTTTTTTTTTTTTTTTTTAAACAACAAACATGTTATACTTACCTCCATTGTGCAGCTCGTTTTGCACAGAGTGGCCCCGAACCTGGTCTTCTGGGGTCCCTTGGGGGCTGTCCCAGCTCGTCCCCGCAAGAACTAAACACCTTCATGCGAGCTCCCTTGCATGGTGTTTAGTTCTTGCGGGCGCGCTCCCGTGATACAGCCGGCGGCTATAGCTGCTGACTGTATCACTCGGCCCCGCCCCCAGGCGCGCCGTGTCATTGGATGTGATTGACAGCAGCGCGAGCCAATGGCTGCGCTGCTTTCAATCCATCCACTCTAGCCAATTAACGGCCAGGCTGAGCGGCGAAGATGATGTCGGGAGCGAGCGCGGGACTTTTGAAGGGTCAGGTAAGTAAAACGGGGGGGCTGGGGGGGCTGGCATTGTCGGATGTTTTTTCACCTTAATGCATATGATGCATTAAGGTGAAAAAACGTGAACCTTTACAACCCCTTTAAGAATAGCCAACCCCCCCCCTTTTTCAAGGGACCAAAAGTAATTGAACAATTGAATCAAACGCTGTTTCATGGCCAGGTGTGGGCTACTCCTTTGTTATTTCTTCATCAATTAAGAAGGTAAAAGGTCTGGAGTTGATTCTAATGCCCTGTACACACAACTTTTTTTTCCGCCAACAAAACTGTGGATTGTTGTTCGAAGGTTGTTGGCTCAAACTTGTCTTGCATACGCACGGTCACACAAATGTTGGCCAACAATTACGAACGTGAGAACGCGGTGACGTATAACACGTACGACAAGCCGAGAAAAAGGAAGTTCAATAGTCAGTGCGGCTCCTTCTGCTTGATTCCGAGCATGCGTGAACTTTTGTGCGACGGACTTGTGTGCACACGATCGAACTTTCCGACAACAAAGTTTTGTTGGCGGAAAATTTGAGAACCTGCTAAGAAACATTTGTTGGCGGAAAGTCCGACAGCACGGTCGGAGTTTCCGACAACAAGCTCACATCCAACATTTCCCGTTGGAAAGTCTGACCGTGTATACGCGACATAATTTTGGTATTTGCATTTGGAATCTATTGCTGTGAACCTACATCATGCAATCAAAGAAGCTGTCCATGTAAGTGAAACAGGCTATTGTAAGGCTTCAAAAAAATGAAACAAATCCATCAGAGAAATAGCAGCAACATTAGGAGTGGCCAAATCAACAGTTTGTTACATTCTGAGGAAAGAAGAATGCACTACACTGGTGAGCTCAGCAACATGAAAAGGCCTAGACGTCCATGGAAGGCAACAGTTGTGGATGATCGCAGTATCCTCTCTATGGTAAAGAAAAACCCATTCACAATATCCAGACAAGTGAAGGACGCTCTCCAGGAGGTGGGCGCATCATTGTCAAAGTCTACAATCAAGAAAAGACTTCAGGAGTGCAAATACAGAGGGTTCACCACAAGGTGCAAACCATTCATAAGCAGGAAAAATAGAAAAGCCAGATTAGACTTTGCCAAAAAACATCTAAAAAAAACAGACCAGTTCTGGAAAAGCATTCTTTGGATGGATGAAACTAAGATTAATCTGTACCAGAATCACAGGGAAAAAAAAGTGTGGAGAAGGCTTGGAAGAGCTCATGATCCAAAGCACAAAACATCATCTATAAAACATGGTGGAGGCAGTGTGATGGCATGGGCATGCATGGCTTCCAGTGGCACTGGGTCATTGTTGTTTATTGATGATATGAAAGAAGACAGAAATAGCCGGAGGAATTCTGCAGTGTTTAGAGACATACTGTCAGCCCAGATTTAGCCAAATGCAGCAAAGTTGATTGGACGGAGCTTCACAGTACAGATGGACAATGATCCAAAACACCCTGCAACAGCAATCCAGGAGCTTTTGAAGGAAAAGAAGTGGAATATTCTGCAATGGCCGAGTCAATCACCTGATCTCAACCCAATTGAGTGTGCATTTCACTTGCTGAAGGCCAGTGGGTTCCCGTCCATTAGAGGCTCACAGGTGCCGCCCCCCTATTCACGGCCGCACCCCCCCCCCATTCATGCGTCCAGCTATTTTCAGGACGCCGGATGCATAAATTGCAATGGGGAGGGGGGGGGTTGAAGCACCGGATTGGAGCTAAAGGCTCTAATAGGCTTTAAAATAGGGTGGGCTCCGGGCTCAGAGCATTGTGTTACGAGCCCACCCAGGTGTGTTACAATAGCGAATGCATTATTGAAACACTGAACCTCCTCCCAGCCAATCAGGAAGCCCATCTGAGACCTGTTTCCTGATTGGCCGAAAAGGAGAAGCGTCCCGATTGGTCGCTGAGGAGGAGGGAGGAAACGGAAGCCGCCACCCGTGGATGCCCGCGGAGAGCAGGGGTTCGGGGGAAGCTGCCGCCTCCGTGAAGGGTAGCCGCCGCTGCCGCGTTGATGACCATGGGGAGCAGGGGAAGCCGCCGGTCAAGCCCAGGAGAAGCGCTGCCCGCTATAGATCGCAGCTCCGCCCATTCGCAGCGCCGGAGCTGCGAACCCGGAAGAAACGCCAAGGGAACGTGTCAGCTCCCTTATCGGTGACCGGGAGGTGATGCCGGCGCTTTGTTCTAAGGTAAGTAGTTCATAATGAGCTAGTATGCGGTGCATACTAGCTCATTATGCCTTTGCTTTACAGGTTTTTTATTTATGATTATATTAATGTCCAATTACATTTGAGCCCCTGAAAATGGGGGGACTGTGTATAAAAATGGTTGTAGTTTCTAAATTTTGTGCTGAAAGTCTGCAGTTCAAATTCATTTCTATTGTTTTGTTTTAATTTTATTCTGGTGGCATACAGAGCCAAAAGTATGAAAATTGTGCCTGTGTCCAAATATATGTGTACCTAATTGTTTTATGAATTACCCCTAATGTTTGAGGGTTTCCAGTATCTGAACAACGTAACTCTGGGCAATGTAATGTAACTCTGGGCAATGTAACGTGAGTCTGGGCAATGTAATGTAACTCTGGGCAATGTAATGTGAGTCTGGGCAATGTAATGTAACTCTGAGCAATGTAATATGAGTCTGGGCAATGTAATGTAACTCTGGGCAATGTGATGTAACCCTGGGCAGCAGTCTTTGTCATGATGAGTATGGAAGGCTCATTACACCTTACTGCAAAATATTATACAGACTTACAGTATATTATGTTAAACTCAATAGGTTTCCTGGCTTGCAGTTGTTCCTGGGTAGCATTAGCAGTGTTTATTCATTTATTTATTTAATTATGTATGTATTTGTCTGGAGTTCTTTTTTTTTTAAGTTGTTCTCCTTTTGTTTTGTGTTTAGATGTTTTAGTTTTTTATTTTATTTGTATATTACTATTTCATTTGTATTCACATTTTTTTTTCATTAACTGTTCAAATGGACGGGCAGATAGGGCTCTTCTCTTGATCAGTTCTACAATGTTTGCCTATTATATATCATAATTACAGATGATAGAAAGTTTATTATGAAACATTGCACAATATTATATAAGAAGAGTACATAAATTGCAAAATAAAAATAAAAACATTTCATTGTGGTAGAAATAAAAAAACAACTCATTTCTGATGCTTAAACGTAACGTGCATAACAGTGACCTCTAGTGGCAGTTAAACAGGATGGCGATTAAATTATCCAGCTCTATAAGCGGGAAGGTATGCATCCAACTGACACTACAGCCATGCCCTCTAGTGATTAAAATGAAAACTGACGAGCAAAATGTCCAGGCTATTGTCAGTCGTTGCCCCATTTATTTATTGTCCTTATTTACATATTACATTTACCTATTACAGACTTTTTTTTTCTTACAAGTAACATCAGTCTCTACATCCATAAACTCAAGTCTCCACCACTGTTAAAAGTTCCCCACTAGGAAAAAAATCAGTTTAAAATATTGAAAGTGGTTGTAAACCCTCACATACAGTATAACCACTGAAGTGAGTGGCCTCAGGGGATACACAGAGATTAAAAAAGTTCTCGTACTTAAGTTGTTCCTGTTTATTTGCAGTCTTCTCTTCTCTACATCCATTCAAAGTCCAGACTTTACAAAGCTTTTCTGAGAGTTCAGAAAAAGGGGGCGGAGAGCTGAAGTTACACTCTGCAGAGCTCAATGAGGAGAGCTCTGAGAGCTGATTGAAGGGAAGAGACACGCCCCCTTCACACAGCACACAGGAACAGATATGAGGCTGTCAATCAGCTGGAGCTCCGTCGCCTGCAACTTTTTTCTCTTGGTGTCAGGAAAACTTGTCAGAAGTGATTCATACTGATATCAGAGGAACGAGGCAGCAGACAGAATGACACTTAGTGCTCTGGATTGAGACTATAGAAGGATATGCTTTATTCACATTTCATGTCTGAGGTTTACAACAACTTTAATATAGACCAATAACATATAGACTACTGTATATTGTCAAAAGTATTGGGACACCTGATACACACATGAACTTGGCATCCCAGTTTTAGTCCATAGGGTTCAATATTGAGTTGGCCTACCCTTTGCAGCTATAACGACTTCAACTCTTCTGGGAAGGCTGTCCACATGGTTTAGGAGTGTGTCTATGGGAATGTTTGACCATTCTTCCAGAAGCGCATTTGTGAGGTCAGGCACTGATGTTGGATGAGAAGGCCTGGCTCGCAGTCTCCATTCTAATTCATCCCAAAGGTGTTCTATTGAGTTGTGGTCAGGACTCTGTGCAGGCCAGTCGAGTTCCTCTACCCCAAACTCGCTCATCCATGTCTTTATGGACCTTGGTTTGTGCACTGGTCTAAATCATTTGGTGGAGGGGGGATTATGGTGTGGGGTTGTTTTTCAGGGGTTGGGCTTGGTCCCAATGAAGGGAACTCTTTAGGCGTCAGCATACCAAGACATTTTGGACAATTTCATGCTACCAACTTTGTGGGAACAGTTTGGAGTTGGCCCCTTCCTGTTCCAACATGATTGAGCACCAGTGCACAAAGCAAGGTCCATAAAGACATGAATGAATGAGTCTGGGGTGGAGGAACTTTAAAAAAAAAAAGTTTTGCCTTTAGTTGTGTTTTAAATTGGCAGAATGTGTTTTGGGGCGTATTTGTAAATATGCACATGCTGTGTGTTAGGGATATCTTGTTAATTGACAACTTTGTGTAAAAAAAATAAAATGCTTCATGCTTCTTAAAAATACCCTTTGGGTGTTTGCTTTCCAAAATGGTCACTTTGTGGGTGTTTCTATCCTGGAGCTCCAGGTCCTCAAAAATGTAACAACTAATCAGCAAATTAGATACATAATTTGTGCCCCTTGAAAGTCTGAAGGTGCTCCTTGGATTCTAGTCACTCTATGCAGCTAGGCTCTGAAAAGATCTCACACATGTGGTATCCAATACTCCGAAGGAGCAGCAGAATGTGTTTTGGGGTATAATTCTAAGTATGTCCATGCTGTGTTTTAGAAACGTCTTATTAATTGACAGCTGTGTGTAAAAAAAATACATTTTTATTAGCTTCATTGTAGAATAACTTGTGGCAAAAAAATGTGATCCTCAAAATACTCACAATGCTTCTAATAAAATATGTTAGGGGTCTACTATGTAAAATGTGGTCATTTTGTGGGTGTGTCTATCTATCCTGGCACTTCAGACCTCAAGAAATGAGATAGGTACTCAGGAAATCAGATGCAAAATGTATGCCCCTTGAAAGTCTGAAGGTGCTTCTTGGGTTTTGGGCCCCTCTATGCACCTCTCTAATTATTTTCCAAAAGAGTTGTGGCAAAAAATTACAACTTCTGGAAAGAGAGGTGGAGAGGGGAGGTGGAGACACCTGGTGTATTCTGAGGAGCCCTGACCAATCCCCAATCTGGATTGACAGGGGGCAGGCCTCCTTAACCACATGCTGACCGGACCATAGCCGAAAGACGGCTGCAGCGCGTTCGGCTTATTCTGGGAGGGCGTCCATGGACGTCCTCCCAGAATCTTGCTCCCGCATGCCCCCGGGAATATCTGTGACCACGGATCACAGTAAATGGCTGCTGACAGCAGCCGTCTACCACATGATCGCTCCGTGAAATGACGGAGCGATCACTTGTAAACAAACCGGCGTCATGTCCAGTTCATCTTTCCCCTCCCCATACCGTTTGGTGCAGTGCGAGGGTAGAGGCGAGAGGTCAGGTGCAGCAGCGCTGTGGGCTGCATGTGTAGTGACCACAGCACTTATCTGTGCACTCATCCATCCACCCCATCCCATCCATACTCAGAAATACTTATCCATCCATCCATGCTTAGCAATACTCATCTATCCATCCATGCTCAGCAATACTCATCCATCCATCCATGCTCAGCAATACTCATCCATCCATCCATACTCAGCAATACTCATCAATCCATGCTCAGCCATCCATACTCAGCAATACTCATCCATGTTCAGCAATACTCATCCATCCATCCATTCATGCATCGGTAATACTCATCCATCCATCCATGTTCAGCCATCTATAAGCCATACTCAGCAATACTCATCCATCCATCCATGCTCAGCCACCCATACCCAGCCATCCACATTCATGGCTCAGCCATGCTTAGCCATCCTCATCCACGGCTTATCCATGCCACATCAGTTTGCATCCATGCCACTACAGTGCCTCAAAGTGTAATAGGTAGTTTAATTAGCTTTGAAATGTATGCCCCTAGAAAGCCTGATGAGGCTGTGTAAAAGTCTCACACATGTGGTATCGCCATACTCAGGAGGAGTAGCAGACAATGTTTTGGGATGTAATTTTTGGTATGTACATGCTATGTGTTAGAAATATTGTATAAATGGACAACTTTGTGTAAAAAAAAATAAAAAAATGCGTTTTTATTTTCTTTCCACATTTTCCAAAAACTTGTAAATGACATGTTCAAAAGACTCAATATGCCTCATAGATTATACGTTGGGGTGTTTTCTTTCCAAAATGGGGTCATTTTTTGGGCGTTTCCATTGCCCTGGTACTACAGGGCCTTCAAAATTGTAAGAGGTAGTCAGGAAATTAGATGTGTAATTTATGCTCCTAGAACGCCTGAAGGTGCTCCCTGCATGTTGGGCCTCTGTATGTGGCTACGCTGTGTAAAAGTCTCACACATGTGGTATCGCCATACTCAGGAGGAGTAGTAGAATGTATTTTGGGGTGTAATTTGTGGTATGCAGCTGTATAAAATTTGGCCAAAATTTATGAAGAAACATTATTAATTGGCAAAATTTTATAACTGAAGCAAAGAAAAAAATATATTTTTTTACAGAATTTTCTGTCTTTTTTCATTTATAGTGCAAAAAATTAAAAACCCAACGGTGATTAAATGCCACCAAAAGAAAGCTCTATTTGTGTGAAAAGGACAAACATTTCATATGGGTACTGTGTTGCATGACTGACTAATTGTCATTCAAAGTGTGAGAGCACTGAAAGCTGAAAATTGGTCGTGTTAGGAAGGGGGTTTAAGTGCCCAGTCGTCAAGTGGTTAAATACCCAGGGTCAGCCCAGATGGGGAGGAGTTGATGGAGATGGAGTGTTATGCTATTGGGGAGTAACTGTCATTTATGGCAGTTACTCCCATTGGGAGTATCACAGTTCTGAAAACTGAAAAATGGCCTGGACAGGAAGGGGGTTTAACATGCTGGTCTTCAAGTGGTTAAAGCAATGAGATACAGAAGATATTTGCACTGACCATATAGCCTACAACCTAAAGCCAAAATGTTTTTTTCTGGCCACATACCATGCTGTTTATGTGCTTTGGGTCTATACTGCCATTGTTCCACTTTCAGACTCTCCACCCCCCATCCTCAATGACATTGTCTGGCCATGATGTTAGGGCTCTTTCACACTGGGGCGGTTTTCAGGCGCTATTGCGCTAATAATAGCGCTTGCAAACCGACCCGAAAGTGCCGCTGCTTTGTCTCCAGTGTGAAAGCCCTGAGGGCTTTCACACTGGAGCGGTGCGCTGGCAGGACGGTAAAAAAAGTCCTGCTAGCAGCATCTTCGGATCGGTGAAGGAGCGGAGTGTATACCGCTCCTTCACCGCTCCTGACCATTGAAATCAATGGGGCAGCGCGGCTACACCACCGGCAAAGCGCCTCTGCACAGGCGCTTTGCAGTGGTTTTTAACCATTTCTCGGCCGCTAACGGGGGGTAAAACCGCTCCCCGCTAGCGGCCGCATACCGACGGTAAAGCGCCGCTTACAATATCGGCGCTTTACCGCCGACGCTGCCCCCGCCCCAGTGTGAAAGGGCCCTTAGACCATAAGTGATGCCAGTTAGAAGTGAAGACAGTGCAGTCAGCACCTGAACAGATGTGGAGAAGGACAGCACTGCTGGTGCACTGTACTATACATGCATAGTGCCTAAGATATTGCTCCTCAGCCGTACAACCGGGTTTAGGAAAAAAAAAACCTAACCTTCTGGTTTGCACTCAGCATTCTTTTTTAACATGCTGCACTTTAACCTTCTTAGAATGATCTTAACTATGATAGTGGCTGACCCTAGTTTGCTGAGCTGCCTGCTCTCACTCCTCTACCCTACCCTAAAACTTGTCTATCAGGGCAACTTTCTCTGTGCTACCTCATTATTTCCATGCCTATATTTTCAATGTTTGAAACATTTATAGACAAAAGGATGGCTGCCAGGGTTGCCAACCTCCCGCAGCATTTTTTCCTGACAAAACATGGAAAATTTAACAGTGGTAAATTTATACTGAGCTAGAACAAACACACTCAGAGCCCCCACCTACTATAGGCTGTTCCTTTCCGAAGCATTTTCCTTATGGGCTTTTTTTTAGTTTTGGATAGTGGAGAGGGATTGGAAAACCTGTTAGCTTTTATAGCTGTTTGTGTTCCCATTAGGTAGATTCACCCTCTCTATTTGTTCTGTTTACCATTATCACCAAAAATGAAAGTAAAAAAAACACATTTTGGGTTGTCACCAGAACAATTATAGAGGCAAAATCTTCCACTGCAAAAGTATTAGTAAATATAAACTGCTAAATACATTTTCTCATCAGCAGTATATTGCAGTCTTGTGACTTCTATCAGTGTCTAGTTAAAGCTTGAAAGGGGAAAATGTAATTCTCCCATGATTGTCCTATGAGGATGCAGGACCCCTGACCCTTTGTCTGGACAGTGCTGATTGGCCCTGTGCTGATCGCATTCTCCCAAAAAAAACCCCTCTAGCAATACACACCAAACTGAGTATGTGCAGCTTGTCCTCTAGCCTCTGTACTATCTATGGTTTGGGGACTGTGGAGGAAGGGGAGGATCAGAGAAGACAGGATCAAACAGCCTTTTTACACAAGGCAGAGGATTAACCCCTTAAGTTCCACAGTGAGTATAACAAGCATGCTTTACAGCATATACAGACTGATTTTACTGTTGTGGGTTTAGTAACACTATAACAGGCTTGCTGTGGCAAGGAGACAACACTGGACAAGTACTTTTCCCAAATGCATTGGTTAATGTACAGGCATACATTTAGACATGCACAACCAGAATGCAACATATTCCTGCTCCCAGGAGTGAATGGTATTGGCGTACAGCTGCAACCAGCATCCTGAATTAATCAATGACAGGTGACAGACACAGGGGCTGTAATCCTGTATCCCCACATCTGATCGGTTACAAGCGTCCAGGGGTGGCTATGCAGCCCAGGTCACAAACTATTTGCAACCAGGGCTGCTGGTCTGCCCCCATATGAGTTTAACCACTTGGATGTGCGGTTACAGGATTACAGCTGCGGCCGTTGTCAGCCTGTCATTGATTTGTACAGACTACTGGTCGCAGCTGCACGCAAAAACCTGTGATTCCTGGGTGCAGAAACACACTGGATTCGTTAGGTCTATGCCTGAATGTTTCCATGTGCATGAGCCCCATTAGAGGTATGTAGTGTCCACTCTTGGATCACTGTTCTACAGTGTGGGCTTTTATGCACTAGATCTCCTGTGTTCTATAACTGATGGGTTTAGCTGTACTATTGGACTGTTCATCTAAAAACTCATAATAAACACATTAAAATGCATTATAGGCATCTGCTGCAAGCTTATCATAGCAAGCCAAGCTAGTTCAACAATACAAACAGCTGCTCAAAAAGCACAACTCTGTTCTCTGTTCGTGTGCTAATAAAGTTGCTTAAGGACAAAAAAATTGAACGAACTTTATTGTCCTTGAAGAGTCTGACAATAGGCATTGTGGGAGCAGCCGAGGTGATAGGAAGGTGAGAGCTGTTTATAGATGTCTGTATGGATTTTGTTGTGTGTTGTAGGGCGGGGCCGTGTGTTTAACCCTTCATTGCCGCCTCCGTGACTACTGACACGATTAGGTTCCGTGTGAGAGGATTGTACGAGAGGGAGAGACATTGATCTGTGGGCACCACTGCAGAGGCTTCCAGGCGCAGGAGCAAAGCATCCTGGGATTTGTAGTCTGCAGGCAGCTAAGAGGGTTTCATGCATTGATGTTGTGTTTATTGTCATTCTTTACAGATCCTGTGTACATAATACCTATACACCTAATATATAGAGGGGGGTATTATGGTGTTTACTGTCTGTACTAAAGAGGTGCAGTTATATCCAGGACAGTGTCTTCCTGTACATGATTTTATAATGATGAGAATGTAGAGTCTGCCATGGCACACCTCCACCAGTGTTCTGTCTATCAGGTGACCCAATGATGTCATTACTTTGTACTGCACTGTCCAACACTGCCACGCCCTCCACCGCACTGACACACCCTTCTACACTCCACCACCGCCGCCACACTGACACACCCCTCTCTATTCTCCACCACCACCACACTGACACACCCTTCTTCACTCTCCACCACCGCCACACTGACACACTCCTCTCTATTCTCCACCACCGCCACACTGACACACTCCTCTCTATTCTCCACCACCACCACACTGACACACTCCTCTCTATTCTCCACCACCACCGCACTGACACACTCCTCTCTATTCTCCACCACCACCACACTGACACACCCCTCTCTATTCTCCACCACCACACTGACACACCCCTCTCTATTCTCCACCACCACCACACTGACACACCCTTCTTCACTCTCCACCACCGCCACACTGACACACTCCTCTCTATTCTCCACCACCGCCACACTGACACACTCCTCTCTATTCTCCACCACCGCCACACTGACACACCCCTCTCTATTCTCCACCACCACCACACTGACACACCCCTCTCTATTCTCCACCACCACCGCACTGACACACCCCTCTCTATTCTCCACCACCACCGCACTGACACACTCCTCTCTATTCTCCACCACCACCGCACTGACACACCCCTCTCTATTCTCCACCACCACCACACTGACACACCCCTCTCTATTCTCCACCACCACCGCACTGACACACTCCTCTCTATTCTCCACCACCACCGCACTGACACACTCCTCTCTATTCTCCACCACCACACTGACACACTCCTCTCTATTCTCCACCACCACCACACTGACACACTCCTCTCTATTCTCCACCACCACCACACTGACACACTCCTCTCTATTCTCCACCACCACACTGACACACTCCTCTCTATTCTCCACCACCACCACACTGACACACTCCTCTCTATTCTCCACCACCGCCGCACTGACACACCCCTCTCTATTCTCCACCACCACACTGACACACTCCTCTCTATTCTCCACCACCACCGCACTGACACACTCCTCTCTATTCTCCACCACCGCACTGACACACCCCTCTCTATTCTCCACCACCACCACACTGACACACTCCTCTCTATTCTCCACCACCACCACACTGACACACTCCTCTCTATTCTCCACCACCGCCGCACTGACACACCCCTCTCTATTCTCCACCACCACCGCACTGACACACCCCTCTCTATTCTCCACCACCACCACACTGACACACCCCTCTCTATTCTCCACCACCACACTGACACACTCCTCTCTATTCTCCACCACCACCACACTGACACACTCCTCTCTATTCTCCACCACCACCACACTGACACACTCCTCTCTATTCTCCACCGCCGCCACACTGACACACTCCTCTCTATTCTCCACCACCACCACACTGACACACCCCTCTCTATTCTCCACCACCACCACACTGACACACCCCTCTCTATTCTCCACCACCACCGCACTGACACACCCCTCTCTATTCTCCACCACCACCACACTGACACACTCCTCTCTATTCTCCACCACCACCACACTGACACACTCCTCTCTATTCTCCACCACCACCACACTGACACACTCCTCTCTATTCTCCACCACCACCACACTGACACACTCCTCTCTATTCTCCACCACCGCCGCACTGACACACCCCTCTCTATTCTCCACCACCACACTGACACACTCCTCTCTATTCTCCACCACCACCGCACTGACACACTCCTCTCTATTCTCCACCACCGCACTGACACACCCCTCTCTATTCTCCACCACCACCACACTGACACACTCCTCTCTATTCTCCACCACCACCACACTGACACACTCCTCTCTATTCTCCACCACCGCCGCACTGACACACCCCTCTCTATTCTCCACCACCACCGCACTGACACACCCCTCTCTATTCTCCACCACCACCACACTGACACACCCCTCTCTATTCTCCACCACCACACTGACACACTCCTCTCTATTCTCCACCACCACCACACTGACACACTCCTCTCTATTCTCCACCACCACCACACTGACACACTCCTCTCTATTCTCCACCGCCGCCACACTGACACACTCCTCTCTATTCTCCACCACCACCACACTGACACACCCCTCTCTATTCTCCACCACCACCGCACTGACACACCCCTCTCTATTCTCCACCACCACCGCACTGACACACCCCTCTCTATTCTCCACCACCACCACACTGACACACTCCTCTCTATTCTCCACCACCACCGCACTGACACACCCCTCTCTATTCTCCACCACCACCGCACTGACACACTCCTCTCTATTCTCCACCACCACCGCACTGACACACTCCTCTCTATTCTCCACCACCACCACACTGACACACCCCTCTCTATTCTCCACCACCACCGCACTGACACACTCCTCTCTATTCTCCACCACCACCGCACTGACACACTCCTCTCTATTCTCCACCACCACCGCACTGACACACTCCTCTCTATTCTCCACCACCACCGCACTGACACACTCCTCTCTATTCTCCACCACCACCGCACTGACACACCCCTCTCTATTCTCCACCACCACCACCACCGCACTGACACACTCCTCTCTATTCTCCACCACCACCACACTGACACACTCCTCTCTATTCTCCACCACCACCACCACACTGACATGCTCCTCTCTATTCTCCACCACCACCACACTGACACGCTCCTCTCTATTCTCCACCACCACCGCACTGACACACTCCTCTCTATTCTCCACCACCGCCGCACTGACACACCCTTCTACACTCCACCAACACCACCGCACTGACACACTCCTCTCTATTCTCCACCACCACCACACTGACACACTCCTCTCTATTCTCCACCACCACCGCACTGACACACCCCTCTCTATTCTCCATCACCACCACACTGACACACCCCTCTCTATTCTCCACCACCACCACACTGACACACCCTTCTACACTCCACCACCACCACCGCACTGACACACTCCTCTCTATTCTCCACCACCACCGCACTGACACACCCTTCTTCACTCTCCACCACCGCCACACTGACACACTCCTCTCTATTCTCCACCACCGCCACACTGACACACTCCTTTCTATTCTCCACCACCACCGCACTGACACACTCCTCTCTATTCTCCACCACCGCCACACTGACACACTCCTCTCTATTCTCCACCACCGCACTGACACACTCCTCTCTATTCTCCACCACCACCGCACTGACACACTCCTCTCTATTCTCCACCACCACACTGACACACTCCTCTCTATTCTCCACCACCGCCGCACTGACACACCCCTCTCTATTCTCCACCACCACCACCGCACTGACACACTCCTCTCTATTCTCCACCACCACCGCACTGACACACTCCTCTCTATTCTCCACCACCACCGCACTGACACACTCCTCTCTATTCTCCACCACCACCACACTGACACACCCCTCTCTATTCTCCACCACCACCACCGCACTGACACACTCCTCTCTATTCTCCACCACCACCGCACTGACAGACTCCTCTCTATTCTCCACCACCACCGCACTGACACACTCCTCTCTATTCTCCACCACCACCACCACACTGACACACTCCTCTCTATTCTCCACCACCGCCGCACTGACACACCCCTCTCTATTCTCCACCACCGCACTGACACACTCCTCTCTATTCTCCACCACCACACTGACACACTCCTCTCTATTCTCCACCACCACCACACTGACACACCCCTCTCTATTCTCCACCACCACCATCCTGACACACTCCTCTCTATTCTCCACCACCACCACACTGACACACTCCTCTCTATTCTCCACCACCGCCGCACTGACACACTCCTCTCTATTCTCCACCACCACCACACTGACACGCTCCTCTCTATTCTCCACCACCG
Organism: Aquarana catesbeiana; assembly: GCF_042186555.1. Taxonomy (NCBI): domain Eukaryota; kingdom Metazoa; phylum Chordata; class Amphibia; order Anura; family Ranidae; genus Aquarana; species Aquarana catesbeiana. The sequence continues at coordinate 264,676,977 of NC_133330.1, forward strand.
CCACACTGACACAATCCTCTCTATTCTCCACCACCACCACCACACTGACATGCTCCTCTCTATTCTCCACCACCACCACACTGACACGCTCCTCTCTATTCTCCACCACCGCCACACTGACACACTCCTCTCTATTCTCCACCACCGCCACACTGACACACTCCTCTCTATTCTCCACCACCGCCACACTGACACAATCCTCTCTATTCTCCACCACCACCGCACTGACACACCCTTCTTCACTCTCCACCACCGCCACACTGACACACTCCTCTCTATTCTCCACCACCGCCACACTTACACACTCCTCTCTATCCACCACCGCCACATTGACACACTCCTCTCTATTCTCCACCACCACCGCACTGACACACTCCTCTCTATTCTCCACCACCACCACACTGACACACTCCTCTCTATTCTCCACCACCACCACACTGACACACTCCTCTCTATTCTCCACCACCACCACACTGACACACTCCTCTCTATCCACCACTGCCGCACTGACACAACCTTCTTCACTCTCCACCACCGCCGCACTGACACACTCCTCTATCCACCATCTCTGACACACTCCTCTCTATCCACCACCGCTGCACTGACACACCCTTCTTCACTCTCCACCACCGCATCACTGACCCACGCCTCTCTATCCACCACCGCCGCACTAACGCTCTCCTCTCTTTCCTCCACCACTAACGCACTCGTCTCTATCCTCCACCACTAACACACTCCTCTCTATCCTCCACCACTAACGCACTCCTCTCTATCCTCCACCACTGCCACCACCACCGTACTAATCCACTCCTCTCTATCCACCACAGCCGTACTGACGTACTCCTCTCTATCCACCACCACTAACGCACTCCTCTCTGTCCTCCACCACTAATGCACTCCTTTCTATCCTCCACCACTAACGCACTTCTCTCTATTCTCCACCACTGACGCACTCATCTCTATCCTCCACCACCGCCGCACTGATCCACTCCTCTCTATCCACCACCGCCGCACTCCTCTCTATCCACCACCACCGCACTAACACACTCCCCTCTATCCACCACCGCACGCCTCTCTATCCACCATCGCCTCACTGACCCACTCCTCTCTATCCACCACCGTCGCACTTCTCTCTATCCACCACCACCGCACTAACACACTCCCCTCTATCCACCACCGCACGCCTCTCTATCCACCACCGCCACCGCACTGACACACTCCTCTCTATCCACCACCGCACCACTGACACACTCCTCTCTATCCACCACCGCAGCACTGACACACTCCCCTCTATCCACCACCGCACACCTCTCTATTCACCACCGCCACCACACTGACACACTCCTCTCTATCCACCACCGCCGCACTGACACACTCCTCTCTATCCACCACCGCCGCACTGACACACCCTTCTTCACTCTCCACCACCGCTGCACTGACACACTCCTCTATCCACCATCACTGACCCACGCCTCTCTATCCACCACCGCCGCACTAACGCACTCCTCTCTTTCCTCCACCACTAACGCGCTCCTCTCTATCCTCCACCACTAACACACTCCCCTCTATCCACCACCGCACGCCTCTCTATCCACCCCTGCCACCGCACTGACCCACTCCTCTCTATCCACCATCACCTCACTGACCCACTCCTCTCTATCCACCACCGTTGCACTTCTCTCTATCCACCACCACCGCACTTCTCTCTATCCACCGCCACCGCACTTCTCTCTATCCACCGCCACCGCACTTCTCTCTATCCACCGCCACCGCACTTCTCTCTCTCCACCGCACTTCTCTCTATCCACCGCCACCGCACTTCTCTCTACCTATCCACCACCACACTCCTCTCTATCCACCACCACCGCACTGACTCACTCCTCTCTATCCACCACCACCGCACTGACACACTCCTCTCTATCCACCACCACCATACTGACACACTCCTCTCTATCCACCACCGCCGTACTGACGCACGCCTCTCTATCCACCATGGCACCCCCCTCTATCCACCACTGACGCATGCCTCTCTATCCACCACTGACCCACTCCTCTCTATCCCCCACTGCCGCACTGACCCACTCCCCTATATCCACCACCGCAGGCCTCTCTATCCACCACCGCCAAACTGACCCACTCCCCTCAATCCACCACTGCACGCCTCTCTATCCGCCATCACCGCCGCACTGATCCACTCCTCTATATCCCCCACTGCCGCACTGACCCACTCCCCTATATCCACCACCGCCAAACTAATCCACTCCACTCAATCCACCACTGCAGGCCTCTCTATCCGCCACCACCGCCGCACTGATCCGCTCCTCTCTATCCACCACCGCACTCCTCTCTATCCACCACCACCGCATTGACCCACTCCTCTCTATCCACCACCGCATGCCTCTCTATTCACCACCGCCGCACTGACCCACCCCCCTCTATCCACCAACAGCCCCTTTATGTATGTCAGCAGCAGGGTGGGATATCCCCTGCCCACAGCTTATTGGCTGCCCAATGACAGCTGACTTCCGGGTTTGGAACAAACATAAGCTTATCTCTACTCTTCAGGGAAGCCTATCCTCTCCCTGTTACATAGTTGGTAAGGTTGAATAAAGACACCAGTTCATTCACTTCAACCTGTGGTGTATGTGTGAGTTTATGTCAATAATAATTGCCATATCCCTGTATGTTGCGATCATTAGGATGCCCATCTAATAGTTCTTTTAAACTATCGACGCTCCCTGCTGATACCACCGCTTGTGGAAGGGAGTTCCACATCCTTGCCACTCTGACAGTATAGAACCTTATACCAGTAGCGACTGGTGGTATATTTTTTTTTTTTGGGGGGGGTGGTGGCAATCCGTCCGACACCCCCCCCCCCCCCCGGGTTGGTCGATTACCCCACCTAGATTGCGGGCTTGCAGCGGATGGCGGCCTCACCCTGCGTCTCCTTTTTCCTTGGTTTCATGACGGCGGGGCTTCCCCTGCATCTCCTCCCTCCTACTCTTCGGTGGCCAATAGGATCGCCTCTCCTCTTGACCAATCAGGTCTCAGGACCCTCTTCCTGAGCTGGGATTGGCCGGGAGGAAAATTAGGAAGACAATAGCGAATATTAATTCGCTATTGTCACACAACTGGGTGGGCTCGCTACCTAGATGGCAGGTCACTTCATCATAGAATGTTAACAGTACTTTGGCTCTGTACAACAGTGCTTTGTTTGGCCAGTGAAAGTAAAATAAGGGTTGTTAGGAGGAGGGGTTTGTTGTCATTATTTTATTATATCACAAGTATTTTACAGTTTACGCTTTACATATATAACATTCACATCAGCCCCACCCTCAAGGAGCTTACAATCTAAGGTCATGCTCTAAAACATGTTTTATGCATATTTTATGTGCTACCATTGAAGTCTATGGGGCTCACTACGCATATTGATTCACCAAAAACGCGCCTGTACTATTTTTCCCAATGCAGGACGGCGTGGTGCGCTAGTGTAAGCAGAAAAGATTGACAATCCTCTTGTGACAATAATGCGCATTGTGTTAAATCACACAGGTTACATATAGGTTTAACACATGTATTACACACATAACTGATGGAGGTTACATAGTAAATAGTTTGTTTTCAGCAGGTTGCAGTTTCTGGTCTTCCATCATTTGAGTTGTTGATTTTGCTGCGACCCCCATCTGTAGAAAAGGTAAAGACAGAGCAAGAAGAAAAGGAGATACAGGGTCCATGCTATCATAACCTGTTGTAGTTCACCTGAAGAGAAAAAAAAAAGTTATTAGTATGCAAGTACAAGGCAGTTCTGTCATGTGTAGGGTGATTATAATGTTGCTCGGGCTTCCTTACTCGCTTCCTATGTTGCCTGTGCATCCAGTGCAGTATGGATGTGAGAGTCACTTTCTCTGACTACTGTTATTTCTCTGAATATACCAACCTTCAAGACTTGATGGTACACTGGGTCTGATTCATCAACTCTATTGTAAACAGGAGCGGGGCCATTTGTTATCACTGCCAGCTAATCAGATCATTTATTTTATTTTTCCAAAGACAGATCAAAAACCAGACTGGTTACAGTGTCAATCAACTCTACTTCTGTAAAACAGCTGCAGGATCAATGGCTGATTGTGGCAGTTAGGCAGGAGAGAGATATCCTTCCATCCCAGCTCCACTCCTTTTTTAAAAGCCATTGCAGACAATCAGCCTTGATCAGTATACTATACTAAGGCTGGTCATACGTGGTGCAGATTTCTACCCTGCAACCACAGGTTGCAGGAGAGAAATTTACACAATTCCCCCATCAACACAGACCGTGCTGACGGGAATCAGAAATTGTTAATAGTCTTCTCCCGGCAGGGGAAGACAATGATTATCACTTGCAATAATCGGAAGCAAGTCTGGCAGGCTGGTTGTACCCAAGTTGATCAATCAATCAACTTGGTATTTTCAGCCTTCCCATTAACGGTTAGAATAGTTCCTGTTGAATTGGCTGAGATTCAAACTGTGTATGGCCAGCCTAACATCTTCAAAAGGGGGTCAGCAGTGGCAGCCCCCACCGTGTGTGTGTCTTTAAGTTTGCATTAAAGTGGTTCTAAAGTCAATTTTTTTTTTTTTACTGTAACCACCTGCTGCAAGTGGGTGGCAGGTGTGGCCACAATCATGTACCTGTACTTTGGCTCTTTTTTCTGAGTTTGGGGGTGCGCGCCCCCTGCCAACCCCTGTAATAGGACACGGCATGACTTTGGCAGCTGATTTCAGTCAGTGATCTTGGCGGAAGGCAGCTGATCGGCTGTGTCCAATCACACACAGTGTTTACAAACACACAGAATGCTGTGTGCATAGGACCAGCGATCTGGCTGTTTATTTTCCCTGAAAAGCAGGGAGAAAAAACAACCAGATAGTAAGGTAAAAGCAGCACACATTACACATTGTTAGGCACACAGTTAATACCTTGATTGCTCTTAGATGTTAATCCCTTCCTAGCCAGTGTCATTAGTACAGTGTTATTGTACAGTATTATCACTGTATTAGTGTCACTAGCAACGTCAGTGTCAGTGACCCTCCCAGATAGAGTCTGTTAGTACCAGATTGCTCATCACCCTATTATAGTATAAGTTGCTGATCACCATTATTACAGTATAGTGTCTATAGCTGAGTAAATTCCAGCATACAGTATGTACCACAGATAGTAGACGCTATAACTTTCATACAAAACCAATAAATATACACTTAAAGAAATAGGGCAGAATACATTTTGACTTAAATTTTTGAAGAAATTATATTTTTTGATTTTTTTGGATATGTTTTAACACAAAAATGAGAAAATATCGCTTCTCTTTTCCTCAAAATTTTCAGTCCTTTTTGTTTATAAAATAAAAAACCCAGTGGTGATAAAATGGCACCAAAAGAAAGCTCTATTTGTGTGGGGGCAATACTGATGCCTAAAATGTTTTACCTTAAAGCAAGGAATGCATTAAGGTAAAAAATATTTAGGCATTAGTATCGCCCCCTCACCCCTCTTTTTTTCTGCATGTCTGCAGCTCCCCCCCCCCATTACTTCTTGGTCTCACTGACTTTGCTGGGACACGGGGTGCCATTGGCTCCCCCTGCTGTCAATCAGAGCCAATGAACGGAGTAGCGGGGCTTGGGAGCGAGCTTGCATGAGTGCCTCCATGGAGAGCACTGGACAGAGAGGAGGAGCCAGGAGTGCCAGCGGGGGACCTGAGAAGAGGAGGTTCATGGGCGCTCTGTGCACAGAACAGGTGAGTGTAGAGATGTTTTTATTTTTTTTCCTTTATTTACCTTTTTAATCTCTTTAAAGCAGTGTTCCACCCACTTTAAAAAATTTATCTCAATCTATATATTACTGGCCATATTTTCTTCAAATTTCTTCATTTCTTAATCTTTTTTTTTCTGTTAGCTTACCATGATTGTAAGCTTTTCCATATCGCTTCCGGCTTCTCCCACCCGCGGATATCTCTGTCATATCCTGCGGCGCACTGTCTCCTGGGAGCTTTGTGTCATAATTCCCAGGAGTCAGTGTGGCTCGCCGCCGCTGCTCATCATTGCGAAATTTGAAAACCGGATCCTGCGCTGCTAAGAACGGGTGGTGCATGCTTGTTATTCAGCAGCACCGAATCCCGGAAGATTATGCTTGTGGGCTTCACATGCCCACAAGCAAGATGGGAAATGGCAAGAAAGAAAAATATAAGGTGATTTTAGTGGCGCAATGTATAGTAATAATGCTTCCCATTATTCTATATTATGATGTAAATATATAAATAATAATAATTAAAAAAAAATGACGATATGTCGTTGGAACTCCACTTTAAGAAAACCTTCCCCTGGCTGTTCATTCCCCCTCTCCCTAAACACTTACCTGAGTTCTGTCTCGATCCAGTGCTGTGCCCGTCTGAAGCCCTGCTCTTCTCTCTTCCTCTTCTTGCAGGACACACAGGCTACATCCAATGGCTCCTGCTGCTGTTAGTCAAATCCTGTGAGGAATAAGCATGGGCGTGGCCAGCCGCGTTGTGTGTGTCTATGGACGCACACAACCTGGCATGGGAGTGTGCCAGAGTATGGCTTGCTATGGGGGGGCACACGCAGGAGAGGATTTACGAACAGCGCCAACAGGGGACTCCAGAAGAAGAGGTAAGGGGCCACTCAGTGGATGAATGAGAAGATTTGGACAGCCGCACACCGGGATAAACAGATTAAATTCTTCTTTTTATTTGTAAAACAGGATCATAAGGTCCATGAGACACCACTGGAGTGGTACAGCACAACAGCTGATGCGTTTCACACTTATACAAAGTGCTTACTCATGTCTAAGTCTGTTTATCCCGGTGTGCGGCTGTCCAGATCTTCTCATTCATCCACACCTATACTAGCAATTGCCAGCACCTGGGGCTCTCTCTCTTCTTCTGGAGAACGAGGAATCTCAGCTTGGTTTGTCCGGAGCGGTCGTAACTATTTTTATCTCGTCTAAATAAGGGGCCACTCAGTGCAGTATCCTTGCATATAGAAGGTAAGTACAGTCGTGCTCAAAAGTTTGCATACCCTGGCAGAAATTCGGAAATGTTGGCATTAATATTGAAAATATGACTGATCATGCCGAAAAACTGTCTTTTATTTAAAGTGGGGTTCCACCCAAAAAAATAAAAATACCTGAAAAATTCTTAAAAAAAAAAAACAAAAAAACATTTGGATATTTTTTTTTTACTTACCTCTAAATGCCTGTTGCTAGGTGGTCCCTCGTAGTCTGCCTCTTCCTTTGCCTGGGATGGTGACATCACTTCCCCCTCGGCACAGGAAGTGCTTGGCTCTGCTCCCTCCCTCCTGTCAATCATCTGGGACCCATTACAGGTCCCAGGTGATTGAGCGGCCAATCACGGCGCGCGGCGCCGCTCGCGCCTGCGCAGTGGGTGCCAGGCTGTGAAGCCACAGCCCGGCACCCACAGTTGAAATGCCGGCGCCGACGAGCGGAGGGGGGGGACGAGCGGGGCTTCGATCCCCCGCATCGCTGGACTCTGGGACAGGTAAGTGTTCAATTAAAAGTCAGCAGCTGCAGTATTTGTAGCTGCTGACTTTTAATTTTTTTTTTTTTAATGGACCCCCTGGGTGGGCCTCCTCTTTAAGGATAGCAATCACATGAAGCCATTTATTATCACATAGTTTTGTGGATCCTTTTTAAATCATAATGATAACAGAAATCACCCAAATGGCCCTGATAAAAAGTTTACATACCCTGGAATGTTTGGCCTTGGTCCAGACACAGAACGTGGCACACACAGGTTAAAATGTCAATTAAAGGTTAATTTCCCACATTTGTGGTTTTTTAAATCACAATTAGTGTCTGTGTATAAATAGTCAATGAGTTTGTTAGCTCTCACATGAATGCACTAAGCAGGCTAGACACTGAGCCATGAAGAAGTGGAAAAGAACAGTCAAAAGACCTGTGTTACAAGGTAATGGAACTTTATAAAGATGGAAAAGGATATAAAAAGATACCCAAAGCCTTGAATATGCCAGTCAGTACTGTTTAATCCCTTATTAAGAAGTGGAAAATTCAGGGGATCTCTTTATACCAAGCCAAGGTCAGGTAGACCAAGAAGATTTCAGCCACAACTGCCCCAGGAACTGCTCAGGATACAAAGAAAAACCCACAGGAAACCACAGGAGAAATACAAGCAATACAATATATCACACAGAACTGTCAGGTAGTGTGGGAGTCAGCGCTCACTGGCAGCTATAAGGTGGACCATAAGGGATCAATAACAGGGAGGGGGGAAACAACAAGATATACCCAAAATAAAATAATAAGAATGAGTCCATACAGTCCATAGTAGTAAGGGATATCAAAGAGAAGTCCACAGGATGGATGGATCCACAGGTGGATGGGGATTGCACACACAGTCACCGCCTCCTTCTCCAGTTTTGCCTGAAGACGGTGGCTGCGGGTCGGAAATGTGTTGCGGCCCGCTCCCGTCCTGATTTGGTCTCTTGCTAGCTCTGTGAGAGCAGGTATGAGAGATGGAGACGCTGCTGGTTGTACACCTCCATACAGCAGGTCAGAGCTTATCCCCACAGTGGTTTTCTCATCCCTTGTGACGGCTGACTGCTTGATTGGTGATCCACATCCACCCTGTGTGCAGCTTGCAAGATACTTTTATGTAAGTGTATCTGAATAAAGTGTTACTTGCTTGTACTATCACACTGACCCAGGCGCCCTCTTTCTGCTGTTTTTGCAGGAGAAATACAGGCTGCTCTCCAAAAAGACGGTGCGGTTGTTTTTAAGGAGCACAATTCAAAGATACTTGAACAAAAAAGAGCTGCATGGTTGAGCTGCCAGAAGGAAGCCTTTACTGCGCCAATGCCACAAAAAAGCCCAATGAGGCATGTCAAGGTGTTGTTGGGCATATTGTAACCAGGCTTTTTTGTGGAACTTGTACAGTAAAGGCTTCTTTCTGGCAACTTGACCACACAGCTCTTTTTTGTTCAAATATCATCGTATTGTGCTCCTTAAAAACAACCACACTATCTTTTTCCAGAGCAGCCTGTATTTCTCCTGAGGTTACCTGTGGGTTTTTCTTTGTATCCCGAACAGTTCCTGTGGCAGTTGTGGCTGAAATCTTTCTTGGTCTACCTGACCTTGGCTTGGTATCAAGAGATGCCCACATTTTCCACTTCTTATTAAGTGATTGAACAGTACTGACTGGCATATTCAAGGCTTTGGATATCTTTTTATTTCCTTTTCCATCTTTGTAAAGTTTCATTACCTTGTTACGCAGGTCTTTTGACTGTTCTTTTCTACCTCCTCGTGGCTTAGGGTCTAGCCTGCTTAGTGCATCCAGGTGAGAGCTAACAAACTCATTAAATATTTATACACAGACACTAATTGTGATTTAAAAAGCCACACATGTGGGAAATTAAATTTTAATTCACATTTCAACCTGTGTGTGCCACCTTCTGTGTCTGTACCAAGGCCAAACATTCCAGGGTATGTAAACTTTTTATCAGGGCCATTTGAGTGATTTCTGTTATTATTATGATTTAAAAAGGATCCAAAAAACTATGTGATAATAAATGGCTTCATGTGATTGCTATCCTTAAATAAAAGACAGTTTTTTGGCATGATCAGTAATATCTTCAATATAATTGCCAAAATTTCTCAATTTCTGCCAGGGTATGCTAACTTTTGAGCACAACCGTATAATCTTTTTTTTTTTTTATTTTAGGAAAAGAAAGTGGAGCCTTTACCATCACTTCAAATGCATTTAGAAAATCGTTTGTATTTCATAAGTGATTGTCCTTACCACTCTTCCTCTGCTTCACATGCAACTTCATGGAGCAGCACTTCTGTTCAGGTAGAGGACCCACTGAGGACTCTTTTATCCAACAGCTGTATTCTCCTGCATCGTGCTGTGTAATATTCTTCACTGTCAGAGTCATCTCACCCTGAGTCAACCATTGCTCTGACATTGTAGCTCTGCCCATGTAGGCTTTGCTCTGGTTCATCATTTGGGTTTTTGTATTTCGGAAGGACACCACAATTTCCTCCACTCCAGCTGTTCTCTTCCACAGTACCTCCCCAACGTTTTTAGGGGTTTTTGTTTGAAGGTGGCATGACAGGACTGCAGTGCCCCCTACAGGTGCAGCAACTTCATTACTTGATGAAGAGAGAGGAATATCTGGATATCAGAAATAAAAGTTATAAAGACTTCACCTTTTGAATAAAATTCACTATGCAGACAGTGGGCCTCAGTAGGTTGACAAACACTGAGGAGCTTCTAACAAACCTGTAGAACATTTGCAGCACCACTAAAGCCTGACCAAAAGACTGCCATTCTGAGCATTCTCCTATTCTGCTTAGCTTGTAGGACAGCTAAGCTCCACCATAGCTGATATAAGGGCAAGGAGAGCCACTGTGGAAGTTTTAAACAAGGAAGAGGACTTCATTCCCGCATACCTCAACTTTTTTGAGATGGGAGGCATAGGACACAACCCCTGCCACTTCTTCTTAACCACTTGCCGACCGCCGCACGCCGATGTACGGCCCTTTTTTGGGGACAGATATCGTTGTTATGGCAGCAGCTAGCTGCCATAACCTCGGTATCCCCGTTTTCGGCTGGCGGTCGGCTACAAGATAAAAGTGGTCTCTGCGGCGGATTCGCCGCAAGATCACTTTTATCAGTGGCGGGAGATCTCGCCGCGATCCGGTGCCCTCCGCCGCTTACCGGAGCCATCAGCAGCGGTGGAGGCGATCGCGTCTGTTGCCTATCTGTGCATGGAGACGAATGAGGGTTAGATGGCGCCCACTCGTTTCCATGACACTGCAGGGCGGAAGCGACGTCAAAACATCACTTCCGCCCATACGTTTTAAAGGCACATTTTTTTCAATTACTTTTTTTTTTTTATTGCATTTTAGTGTAAATATGAGATCTGAGGTCTTTTTGACCCCAGATCTCATATTTAAGAGGACCTGTCATGCTTTTTTCTATTACAAGGAGTGTTTACATTCCTTGTAATAATAATAAAAGTGACACTTTTTTTTTTAAACAGTGTAAAAATAAATAAAATCATGTAAAATAAATAAGAAAAATAATTTTTTTTTTTTAACGCCCTGTCCCAACGAGCTTGCGCGCAGAAGCGAACGCACACGTGAGGTATCACCGTGATCGTTAGAGTGAGAGCAATAATTATAGCCCTAGAACTTCTCTGTAATGCAAAACATGCAACCTGTAGAATTTTTTAAAACGTCGCCTATGGAGATTTTTGAGGGTAAAAGTTTGACGCCATTCCACGAGCGGGCGCAATTTTGAAGCGTGACATGTTGGGTATCAATTTACTTGGCGTAACATTATCTTTAACAATATAAAAAAAAAAAATTGGGCTAACTTTACTGTTGTCTTATTTTTTTATTCAAAAAAGTGAATTTTTTCCAAAAAAAAGCGCGCTTGTAAGACTGCTGCACAAATACGGTGTGAAAAAAGTATTGCAATGACCGCCATTTTATTCTCTAGGGTGTTAGAAAAAAAACAATGTATAATACTTGGGGGTTCTAAGTAATTTTCTAGCAAAAACATGTAAACACCTAAATTCCAAAACGAGGCTGGTCCTTAAGTGGTTAAAGAGAAGTATACAAAACAATGATTAGTTAAACTCACGAGTGCTTTTTTTTTTTTTTTTTTTTTAACCAATACTATTTCTTTATACTGGCTGTTGAAATTTACAAATGTATAAACTGAACGAAAGGTTTAGCGCTGGGAAACACTTTTTTTACAGATAAAAAGTGCATTTTATATACAACTATATAGATCAGACCAAATTGAGGGACAAATGAGGAGGAAAGAGGGACAGAGAGACTTTGTTCCAAATCAGGGACAGTCCCATGAAATCAGGGGCAGTTCCATGAAATCAGGGGCAGTCCCATGAAATCAGGGGCAATTCCATGAAATCAGGGGCAGTCCCATGAAATCAGGGGCAATTGGGCAGGACAGAAGAATGCTCAGAATGGAAGATTTTTAGCTAAACTGTGGGAATGCTGTAAATGACCTACTGGTACACCATTAAAAATAAAGTGGAACTTCACTCTATCAATCAACTTTGATTATTCTTAATCCTTATGCTGCTATCATTAGTAAATAGATAGGAAAGTATATCGTAATTACTTGTTAACCTTTTTTGTTTTTTACAACTTCAGTTACTTCCTGGTTTCCATACCTAGGCAAATGATGTCATACATCCCAGGAGTCTTTAGGAGGGAGGAGGGACTTTCTCATATAAGCATATCCTCCTGCTTTTCTGCCTCAGCTAAGGGCAGATGGATTCCAGGAAATCAATTCTACATGAATCATCTCTTACTGGCCTTGGTAAGAAATGAAGGGGGTGTTTCTCAAAGTGATTTCTCAACAAAATAAAGCATGAAGACACAGATGGATGGGGCAGTTTGTATTAAATAGCATTACCATACTGGACCCCTTGACTGCATAGTGAATTTTATTCAAAAGGTCAACATAGCTTTTAAAGTAGATATAAACTAACTGGATGACATTTAGTTTGCTGAAGAAATATGTATCATATACAGCTGCCATGTTTTTTTTTACTTTCGTAAAATACTGTTTTCCATTTTTTTTCCATTCTGATTTGAATCCCATCTCAGTGCTGCCAGTGTCCTAAATCCTCCTTCAGCCACTTCCTGTCTACATACACTTACCTCCGTACCTACTGCACATCATTGCTCTGGTCCATCTCCTGTCGGTGACAACAGTGGAACATGCCAGCAAAGTGAACGTTGGCAAGGCCACTGATTCTCCACTAGGAGCCCATGTGACAGGGTGACAATGCAGGAGAACAATTAGAGAGAAATCTGTCACCCTATTACAGGGAGTATTTTAAGAAGGACTTTCATTGCAGGATTGCCAAGTATTATTTTAATGAAATCTGCAGATTTAAAAAGATTGGAAATGATTTTGGAATATCATTCCATAATATTTAGCTTGCCTGGGTTTACATCTATTTTCATTTTAAATTAGGATCATATGATATTAGACAGGTAATGGACATTTCTAGTATTCCTCCCAACTTTCTGAGAAAATGGGATACTTTGGTATGTAGGAACAAACATGCCACTGTCCGACACTAGTTTTGTGAACTGTGAAGAATTCATTTGCAAAAATGATTGATCCACAGTTGTTTTTCTTTAGTTTTTCCGAATAACAAATGTGATCATTTAGTAGGTCTCGTCCAGGGTTCCTCTAGAGATAGCCAGGGGTTCCTTAAACTGTGGCTGATTGACCTCCCATTCGATGGTGCTTGCATAGTTTTGTGTCAAATGGCACCTAAAAGAGCCAGCGGCACAACACCAATGATCTTTTAGTCTGCCTCTAAGGGTGGCATTTCTATCCCCACTGTAAAGGGGGCATTCTTCTTATGGGCCACCAAGGAGTGTGTTCCTCGAGGTAAAAAGGTTGAAAAAGGTTGATTTAGTGGCTGTATGTCTCCATGCTTTATTTTGTTAAAAAAGCATTTCTAGCTGCAGCTATCTTCAGTAAGGGCCAATGATTCATGTAGCATTTACTGCCCTTAGCTCAGGCATGCAGGCAGGAGGGTGTGTTTAGCTGAGAAAGCCCCTCCTCCCCTCCTCCAGATGAAAGAAAAAAATGCCCTTGAAGACACCTGGGATGTATGACATCATTTTGGCCTAGACCAGAAACCAGGAAGCAACTGAAGAAATGTAAAATGGCTAAAAGAGAAGTGTGTTTTTTAAAATAAATAAAAGCAGTCAAACTCACCTAGGTGGATGCAGCATGCAGCACGCTGAGAGGCTGAGCCAGCTCCCAGTCAGGAATCTGGGTGAATCCCGACATTAAAGTCAGAATCACAGGAGTGTAGAACGAAGTGCACTCCTGTAACCCACAGGAGAAGTATAACCAAAAGAGCTTTGGCCATACTTCTCCTTTAAAACGATTAAATATAATATACCATTTTATCTATTTACTAAAGCTAGCAACATAAGCATTAAAAATAGTTAATGTTAATTGAGAGAGTAAAGTTCTGCTTTAAATAGTAAATTATTTTTTATAGAGTTCTAGAGGGGACAGCTAATGAGGAAAAAGGGAGAGAAGGATTTGGTTTCAAATGACAGTCCATCTAAGTAAGGGTCAGTTGTAAACTATGTAATAGTGGAATAATGTTAATACTATTAGTATACCTAAGAACTAGCCTTTAGCTTCTGCCAGTGACTTACATTTACCAAATAAAAACAGAAATGTACACATACATTTTGTGATTTCCATGCAAACCAGAACTACACAGTGCCACATTGTCAATTTCGTTTATGATTAAGGATTTTGGTTGTTTCAGATATTTTGGGAAGCTAGCTTATTCACAGATCTACTTTCTAATTGGTCACTTGATGTGAGGTGGCTTATACTATTCATATTGAATTTTCTGGGCACTGAGATAGCTTATTGATTAATTTTTATTATTGGTATTTATTTTCCCATCTCCACTCTTTAGAATTGATCTCCTCTTTGATCAACCCATGTATGGTGACATCTTTTTTAAGTCAATATATTGTTTCCTGGCATTGATTATAGGGGGTGGAGTTCACTCTACCAACTTCACCCTATATCCTAGATAAGTCTAGTTGGAATTTCGGATTATCTGTTTGATACTGATTGATGGAGTAGCGCCACACATCTCTATTTAATACACAGTGCACTTGTTGAAGTTGTATAATTATTACTTGATCTGCCTAAAAAGGAGAAATCTAGTCTAAGCACTTCTATGTCTAGTCTTCCTTTAAGCACTTGTGTGTAAGAATATATCCAATAAACTAGGAGTAAAAAAGGATCCCACTTTATGTTCCTCCAATCCCCCAATCTCTCTGCTGAATGTGGACGTGAAACCCCTATCAAAAATCTTAGCTAACCGTCTAAATACGGTCATGGTTCACCTGGGTGGTCGACCAGTCCGGTTTTATGCTGGGGAGGGGAATGGACATCAATATTTGTTGGCTCCATACTCACCTGGCCATGGCTGGCCTGGAGAGCTCGGGTGTAGTGGCCTCCTTGGATGCCGAGAAGGCCATTGACTATGTAGAGTGGGGCTATCTCTGGGCTGTCCTGGCTAGCTTTGGGTTTGGTCCGTGTTTTCTTTCTTGGTTGTGACTGCTCTATGCCTATCCTCGAGTGCGAGTCAGGACCAACGGTAACCTTTCGGCATCTTTTCCTTTGTGCCAGAGAACACATGACAGATGTCTCCAGTCTCCTGACCTATTCGCTTTGGCTCTGGAGCCTCTGGCCATCCTTCTCAGAGCGGATCCAGCGGTGGAGGGTATAATTGTTGGATCTATTGAGGAGAAACTGTCCTTATATGCTGATGATTCCTTGCTCTGTCTGGTGGATGCATCCTCCCCTACATTAGTTGTTTTTTAACGATATGGTTAGTTTGCGGGTATTCGTACTTTTCTATTACATACCACGCATAAACACGCAGATGCAGTTGCAATTGGTCAATGAATTCACATATTTGGGACCTTGGGTGGGAAGTACTAGCGTGCATCCGCTAATCTCACAATTTGCTCGCAAATGTAACACCTAGCGAACTCTTGACCCCGGTTGAGTGGATAAACCTTCTAAAGATGGTACAGTATACCTACCAAAATGTTTATGCTTTTTTCGTAACATTCCAAACCTCCTTCCCAAATCCCGCTTTCCTTGGTTGGATGGCATTGTGGTGTCCTTTGTCTGAGCTGGGCGAACCCCCCTTGTTGGCTAGGACAACTTTGCAACTTCCGCTATCTAGCTGTGGTTTGGCGCTTCCAGACTTTCAAATATATTACTGGGCTGCAGTGCTGGTTTCCGTGCGGTGGTGGTACCCCCAGCCTAGACAGAATCCTGAGGTAACCCTGGAAGCAGCCCTCATGTGCTCCTATGCAGCCTTAACGTATAACTAAGGGCAAAACTTTTTTTCCCAGTTTTGGATAGAGTGGAGAGGGATTAGAGCTAGGGTTGCACCGACACCGTTTTTTTATCAACAAGTACAGTACTGATACTTTCGGTCAAGTACTCGCCGATACCGAGTATCGATAGTTTGCAGTGCGATTTGCATCAACACAAATAAAATTTACACAAATAGCACTACAAAGAATCGCATGCGATTTTCACAAGCATGCATATATATAGAAGCGCCATCTAGTGGGCAGTTTAGAACTCACAAAGTTCAGCAGAGGGACCGCTGTTCCAGTAAGTAGGTAGAGACAGATTAGAAGTTCAAAGCGGCAATCATATATTGGAAAACTGAACAGACTGATGACATTAGGTAAATAGATCACAAGCCCATGCAAGGAAACGGTAGTGTGCCAGTGAGACACTGTGACTTTCAGGATCTGTAGTTTACTCTGCTGAGCCTGGTGGAATGAATCGCTGTCTCTAACTCTAGAGCTCCTGGGGGCAGGGGGTGAGCCCAATGGATGCTGGATCAATAAACGGAGCTGGAGCACACCCTGAAATGACAGCTGTGGTCAGGGCTCATCACTGCCAGCTGGGGGAAATGCCAGGAGCGTGTGGAAGTGCTCCACTATGGAGACAGTACTGTACAGGCAACCAAAGACGTCCATCGATCCGGCATCCATTGGGCTCACCGCCTGCCCCCCGGGAGTTCCAGTTTCCAATAAATGATTGCCACTTTAAACTTCTAATCTGTCTCTACCTACTTAGGGGAACAGCGCTCCGTCTGCTGAATTTTGTGAGTTCTAAATATCAGTTTTGGGATCTGGAGTATTTGGACGAGTACCAATACTCGCTCAAATGCCTGGTATCGGTGCATCCCTAATTAGAACCCTGTTTGTTTACCATTATCATTGAAGTTGAAAGTAAAAGAAAATCCCAAATTTTGGGTTGTCCCCAGAGAAGTAATAGCTGGGAAATCTTCCAATGGGGACACTAGTTCTGGTGAACGGAGGGTCCCCAAAAAAATCCTTTAATTTGCAGGGATTTCCTCTCACTTCCTGTTCGGCTATGGGACAGGAAGTGAAGGGAAATCTCTGCAATCGGACACAAAAAAAAATCTGACGGGTTATCCCCCTTTTCCCATCCCTCTCTTGTCCTTCCCTGTCTCAACTATTCTTTGACAATAAGTTAGCACTTCTATCTCCTCAAAGGTATCATGTCTTTATATTATGTTCCTGCTATGCTTCTGTACCATTGTATTGTATGCCTTCTAGGACTATTCTGCGGATTTGCTGTATCACTCATGTTATGTCCTTTACCATGAAACGTTTCTGGTTGTTTTGTAATCCTTGGTAATAAAAGTTTCTGTTAAAAAAAAAAAAAAAATAAAACACACTAGTTAAAGGTTCTATTCAGAACACAGCATATGCACAGCAGCATGAGGAGGACTGACATTGGGTGTACTTGGAATGGGTGCCTTTGGAAGTTGTTCTGGTGGAACAGAAGTTCAAGTGAAAGTCATATTTATATACGGTAGCTGCACCCTCTAATCCAGATGTGTCAAACATAAGGCCTGCAGGCCGAGCCATTTATTGTAGCTCTCGCACCTCTCCTATAACTGCAGCACCCCCATCGTCTCTGCCCCCACCTTGTCTCAGCAATCTGCAGCAATCTGCAGCAGAGAGGACAGAACACCTCTGCCAGACTCTCTGCTTCTCCTTGCAGCCACAGAGAGGCTCATCTCCCCCCCCCCATCCATCTCAACAGTCAGCAGGGAGGAGGACAGAACTCCTACTACAGTTCCTGCACATCTCTGTGCAGCCGCAGCACCCCCTCCCTTGTCCCTTGGTTTCAGCATTCAGCAGATTCCAGGAGCTGACCCCAGCCCTCTCCTCTGGTCCCCCACCAGACCCTGCAGTTTGTGCTTCCCAGCTCTGCCCCCAGCTTCTTCCCGGCAGCAGCACACGGTAAGGGGGGGTGCACTGCTATGTAAAGGAGGGTGGGGAACTGTTGACTTCTGATAGTGGGGGGGGGGCTCTTGACATCTAATGTAAGGGGGGGGGGGCTGCTCTGGACATCTGCTTGTAATTATTATTATTAGGATGTACAGTGCTAGCTGAAAAGGAGGGTCACACACCGCTGGTATCATCCACAGACATTTTTATTGGAGACTGCCCAGACAGAACCCCGTGGCAGAACCATTTTCTGTCTGAGCAGTCTCCAATAAAACTTGGATGATACCAGCGTGGAAAGAGTAGATCCATTTATATAGTCTTACAGATACAACTGGCCCTTTAAGCCTTTCGCTGCCAGGTCCATACGTTGTGCGGACCTGACAGTGGGGGTTTCACACACAATCTGGTGGCTGCAGACACCAGGATTGTGTGTAAAACTGATGGGCATATTCCTGACTGTCTGGTGAAAGCATTCAGGCGGCTGCGTGTTGCCGCTCGATTGCTCACACACACCCTCGGTACCGGCACCCACCCTGAGAAAACTAAATTGCAAAACATTCAGTGGAGCCTAGCCACTTAAGGACCAGCCTCGTTTTGGATTTTAGGTGTTTACATGTTTAAAACAGGTTTTTCTGCTAGAAAATTACTTAGAACCCCAAACATTATATATGGTTTTTCTTCTAACACCCTAGAGAATACAATGGCGGTCATTGCAAAACTTTTTTTTGCACCGTATTTGCGCAGCGTTCTTATAAGCGCACTTTTTTTGAATAAAAAAATAAAACAACAGTAAAGTTATCCCAATTTTTTTTAATATTGTGAAATATAATGTTACGCCAAGTAAATTGATACCCAACATGTCATGCTTGAAAATTGCGCCCGCTCGTGGAATGGCGTCAAACTTTTACCCTCAAAAATCTCCATAGGCGACGTTTAAAAAATTCTACAGGTTGCATATTTTGCGCTACAGAGGAGATCTAGGGCTAGAATAATTGCTCTTGCTCTACCGGTCACTGTGATACCTCACATGTGTGGTTTGACCACCATTTTCATATGCGGGCGCTACTCGCGTATGCGTTCGCTTCTGCGCGTGAGCTCGTCGGGACAGGGGGGTTTTAAACATTTTTTTTTTTATTTTTATTATTTATTTTTAAATATTTTATTTATTTTTACACTGTTTAAAAAAAAAAAAAATTGTGTCACTTTTATTCCTATTACAAGGAATGTAAACATCCCTTGTAATAGATAAAAGCATGGCAGGACCTCTTAAATATGAGATCTGGGGTCAAAAAGACCTCAGATCTCATATTTACACTAAAATGCAATAAAAGAAAAAAAAAAAAAAAAAAGTCATTTAGAAAAATGACATTTGAAAAAATATGCCTTTAAGAGGCGTGGACGGAAGTGACGTTTTGACGTCGCTTCCGCCCAGCAGTATCTTGGAGACGAGTGAGCGCCATCTTGGCCTCACTCATCTCCTGACACACAACGGCAGAGGACGCGATCGCCTCCGCCGCTACCGACGGCTCCGGTAAGCGGCGGAGGGCACCGGATCGCGGCGGGAGGGGGGGGGCCCCTCTCCCGCCACCGATAAAAGTGATCTCGCGGCGAATCCGCCGCAGGGACCACTTTTATCAGAAAGCCGGCCGCCGCACGAAAACGGGGATACCGGGGTTATGGCAGCTAGCTGCTGCCATAACAACGATATCCCCGTTCAAACTTAGGACGTATATAGTCGTGCGGCGGTCGGGAAGTGGCTAGAGGAGGGTCTCATTAACCACTTGCCGCCTGCCCACCTTCAAATGATGGCGGGGCGGCTCTCGTTCTGGGACGCTATCATATGACGGTGTCCCAGAATGCCGCTCTCGCGTGCCCGCGGGGGCACACAACACGGCCACGCCATGCTGCTAGGACACAACCCCGATCTCTGTAAAAAGCCGCGGCTCCTTAATCATGAGATTGGCTGTGTCCAATCACAGCCGGTCACATGTAAACACGGAGATGCCGGTAATCGGCGCTCCTCGCCTCACACTGAAAGAGTGTGTGGTGAGGAGAGACGATCAGCGGCATCTCCTCGTAGAGGACATCTAGATATGTAATCAGGGCACTGATCATCAGTGCCCTGATTACAATAAAGCCCCCACAGTGCCAGCAATTAATGCCCACCAGTGCCAGCAATGAGTGGTCACCAGTGCCAGCAGTGAGTGCCCACAAGTGCCACCAATCAGTGCCCATTAGTGATGCCAGTCAATGCTGGCTATCAGTGCTGCCCATCAGTGCCGCCTCTTAGTGCTCACCAGTGCCCATAATTGCAGCATATTAGTGCCTCCTCATCAGTGCCGCCTCATCAGTGCAGCCTATCAGTGCCCATCAGTGAAGAAAAAAAATTACTCACCGTATATACTCAAGTATAAGCCGAGTTTTTCAGCACATTTTTTTGTCCTGAACGTGCCCCCCTCGGCTTATACTCGAGTCAAGCACCTTTCTGGTGTAAAGAATGACATTTTCCGAACGGACTTTGGGGCCCCGTATCTCGGGGCAACTTGGTGCTAGGAACCTAGTGGAACTAGCACTACAACATATCCAAATTTGGGGTTTCTAGCACCAAGTGGCCCCCGAGATATGGGGCCCCAAAGTCGGTTCGGAAAATGTCATTCTCTGCTGCAGAAGTGCTTGACATTTTCCAAACTGACTTTGGGGCCCCATATCTCGGGGGCCACTTGGTGCTAGGAACCCCAGCTGGGTATGGATATGTTGTAGTACTAGTTCCACTGGGTTTGCACACCAAATTTGGGGTTCCTAACACCAAGTGGCCCCGAGGTACGGGGCCCCAAAGTCGGTCAACTGTGTCCATCTCCAGCAATGTCATTTTGGGACCCTTTGGGTCCAGAGACCCCAAATTTTGGCTGCAGCTAGGAGGCATCTAGGAACCCTTAACTACCGAGTTTGAAGTTCAGAGGACCTATGGCTGCAAATTGGCACAGTGAGGCTGCAGATGGGCATTGTTGACCCTCTTTTCCACTTACAGTAGCTGCGCATTTCTCACCCTAGGCTTATACTCGAGTCAATAAGTTTTCCCAGTTTTTTGTGGTAAAATTAGATGCCTCGGCTTATATTCGGGTCGGCTTATACTCGAGTATATACGGTATTTTCAAAATTTACTGACAGAAACTAAGAAAAACTTTTTTTTTTTTAGGAAAAAATAAAAAACCCAGAAGTGATTAAATACCACCAAAAGCTCTATTTGCATGAATAAAATGATAAAAATGTCACATGGTTACAGTGTAGCATGACCGCACAATTGTCATTCAAAGTGTGACAGCGCTAAAAGCTGAAAAATGGCTTGGGAAGGGGGGAAGTGCCCTGTATTGAGGTGGTTAAAGAGAACCTGTCACTAAAAAAATCACCATATGGGGACTTTTTGTCCTCTATGTGATGAAAAAAAAGTTAAAAAAAATGTTTTTATTTTATTTTTGCAAAAAAATAAAGTTACACTCAAGCACATAAAATCCCTAAAATCCCCCTGCAAACATTTTTTGAGGACCCCCACCCCAACATATACGCACATACGAACATAAACACATGTGCCAGGGGCGCCTATGTGTGAAAACGTGGATTGCGATACACATGTTACATATTGCTGAGCACGCCAGAGTGAGAGCAATAATTCTAGCACAAGACCCCCTCCGTAACACTAAACTGATTACCTATAGGGGCTTTAGAAGGGTTGCCTATAGAAAATATAGGATGCCATTTCATGGATGCACACAAAATTAGGAGTTGACATGTTGGGTATCTATTCACTCGGTATAACCTCATGTTTTATATTTTGCAAAAACAGTGGGCAGTTTGCTGCATTTGTTTACCCTAAAAATAAACTTTAGTGTGTTTTGTTCTGAAAGTTTGCGTTTCCTAGACTTTTTCTATAATATTGTGTGACATAAAAAATTGGAACTACCACTATACAGCGCTATACAAGTCACTAATTCATTCATTCCCTATTTTATTCTCCAGGGCGTCTGCTTTCAGAAAATATATAATATTGTGGGGGTTTTTTGTAATCTTCAGGCCTAAAATGATTTTTTTAAACGTGTGCAAAAACGGCTCTGGCAGAGAAAAGGTTAAAGTATAACTAAAGGCAAAACTTTCTTTTTAGTTATGGATAGAGCGGAGATAAAATTAGAACACCTGTCAGATTTTATTGCGGTCTGTGTCCCCCTTAAGGAGATTCATCCTCTTTATTTGTCCTGTTTACCATGTACTGCTGGGACCTTGAAGAAGGGGACATACCCCGAAAGCTTGTCCTGAAAAACTGAATGTTAGTGCAAATAAAAAAAGTATCACGGACAGTACTCAATTGTCTCCATTATCATTGAAAGCGAAAGTAAAAGAAAATCGCACATTTTGGGCTGTCCCCAGAAAAGTAAGAGAGGAGAAACATTCTGAAGGGGACACTAGCTCTGGGGGTCCCCAAGGAATTCCCTTAATTTGCAGAGATTTCCTCACTTCCTGTTTGGCTGTGGGACAGGAAGTAAAGGGAGATCTCCCCAATCTTACGAGTTATAGCCCTCCCTTGCTCCAAAATGAAAAAAGTGCCTATAGTTCTACTTTAAGGGCAACCATAATGCTGATGCGGCCCGTAATGAACTTGAGCTTGACACCGCTGCTCTAATCCATTCTATCAAACATACTTCTAAAAAATAATATTTATAATAATAATATTTATAAAAGTTCAGGAGGGGAGTCACTTACTTGCTAATCCTGCTGTGTGGATGACCGAGTAGATGCAAACTAATTCTGTGAGGACTGAGCCCATGGTCGATCGTTTCTTCTTTCCTGAGAGCAGACCTTTAATAACGTTGTAAAGTCACTGCAAAGTCCAACTAAGAACAGGAATCAGTTCTTAAATACATTTTGGTTTCACATTGGTTTAGTATGAGGCTGACTAATTATGTAACCAAGTACAAGAAACTAAACATCACAACACTTATAGGAAGTTGAAACTCAGAACTTAAAGGAGAACTGTGGTTTATAATTACACAATTGCAAACAGGCAAGCTTTAAAATCTGAAGAGATAGACTACACTATATTGTCTAAAGTATTGGGACACCTGCCTTTACACACACATGACATTTAATGGCATCCCAGTCTTACTCTGTAGGGTTCAATATTGAGTTGGCTCACCCTTTGCAGCTATAACAGCTTCAACTCTTCTGGGAAGGCTGTCCACAAGGTTTAGGAGTGTGTCTATGGGAATGTTTGACCATTCTTCCAGAAGCACATTTGTGAGGTCAGGCACTGATGTTGGATGAGAAAGCCTGGCTTGCAGTCTCCGGTCTAATTCAAGGTTTTCTATTGGGTTGAGGTCAGGACCCTGTGCAGGCAAGTCAAATTCCTTCACCCCAAACTCACTCATCCACACTATATTGCCAAAAGTATTGGGCCACACCTCCAAATCATTTGGTGGAGGGGGGATTATGGTGTGGGGTTTTTTTCTCAGGGGTTGGGCTTGGCCTCTTAGTTTCAGTGAAGGGAACTCTTAAGGCATCAGTATACCAAGACATTTTGGACAATTTCATGTTCCCAACCTTGTGGGAACAGTTTGGGGATGGCCCCTTCCTGTTCCAACATGACTGCACACCAGTGCACAAACAAGGTCCATAAAGACATGGATGAGCGAGTTTGGGGTGGAGGAACTTGACTGGTCTGCACAGAGTCCTGATCTCAAACCGATAGAGCACCTTTGGGATGAATTAGAGCGGAGACTGCGAGCCAGGCCTTCTCATCCAACATCAGTGCCTGACCTCACAAATGCGCTTCTGGAAGAATGGTCAAACATTCCCATAGACACACTCCTAAACCTTGTGGACAGCCTTCCCAGAAGAGTTGAAGCTGTTATAGCTGCAAAGGGTGGGCCAATTCAATATTGAGCCCTACAGACTAAGACTGGGATGCCATTAAAGTTCATGTGCGTGTAAAGGCAGGTGTCCTAATACTTTTGACAATATAGTGTATGTCTCTTCTGCAATAAAACCTTCTTACCTGCCTGTTTACAGTCTTCCACACAATGTACACTGAGCTATGCATGCACAGCGTGATGTACATTCTTGGTACACCTTGGTGCTGGGATGATTGAACTCTTGTGCACATGCGCTGGAATGACATCATCTCATCATAGCCAATCAAGATGGGTGAAGATTCCAAACCCTGGAGGAAGACTTGGCTGAGATGAAGGAGAGGTAAGTTTCAGCTTTTTTCAACGTTTTTGCAATAGCGGTTTTTAGCGTTAGCGGTTTTTAGTGTTTTTTAGCTTTTTTTTCAAAATTTTTATTTTTTTTTTCAATGGATCAAAAACGTTAAAAAACGTTGGTGAGTGACGTTTTTAAACGTTTTTGAGCTTTTTTGAGCGTTTATCAGCGTTAGAGCATTTTTACAGCTGAAAAACGTCTCTCAGAACCCACTGGTCCTGGGTTTTTTTTACAGCTTAAAAACGCCTATGACATTTGCAGCTCAAAAACGCCTAGGTGGGCATGAAGCCCTAGACTAACATAGACAGGCCTTTTTAAGCTGCAAAAAACGCTCAAAAAAGCGGCTGTAAAAATGTCCATGTGCATGAGGCCTTACCATTCTTTCTGCCTGGAAACTTCAGAACGTCCATGGCATCCAAAAAGTGGCTTATGACCAGCTTGAAAACAGCCAGAGTGAATTAGAATAACTTGCAGAATTGAGTGATAGTGATGTGTGATCGGAGACTGAAAGTGACGACAGCGACGATTCTGCGACTCAGCTCAGTGATGTGCAAACTTGGTGCTCTATTGACTGCGGTACGGATCACACAGCACCCCCAAGATTCCCCTTTACTGGAGCATCTGGTATGAAAGTAGGCGTTGAAGACGACAACCCCTTGGTATACTTACAATTATTTCTGACCAATGAGGTTATTGAAAAAATAGTGACTAAGCAACAATTAGCTACTACACATCGGTTGTTTCCAAGAATCACAAAGTGGGAACCAGTGACCAAAGATGACATTTGGAAATTTCTGTGACTAATAATACTTCAGGGAGTGGTGAGGAAACCCCTGCAGAAGTGGTATTGGACAACTAATAAATTACTTGCCACTCCATTCTTTGAAACAATCATGTCAGAGTACAGATTTTCCCTGATCATGAAATATTTACACTTTAAAAACAATGAAGAATTTTAAGAAAATACTCATCCTGCACCAAAACTCAAGAAACTTTGGGAAGTATCTCAAATGTTTCTAAAGAATTTTCAACGGAGCTATGTGCCAGAAAGAGATATCAGCATAGATAAAAGTCTAATGGCCTACAAGGGAAGGCTCAGCTGGGTACAATACATTGGGGGAGATTTAGCTCCGGTTCACACAGGGGCGACTTGTCAGGCAACCTAGCCGCCTGACAAGTCGCGTCCCATTTTGTACTACGGAACCGTTCTAATCGGAGTGAATCAAGTCGCTCTGACTTAGAAAAAGGTTCCTGTACGACTTTGGGGGCGACTTGCATTGACTTCTATACAGAAGTCGTTTTGCAAGTCGCCGCTCCTGTTGTGTCCAGGTCGCCTGAGGCAGTCACACTGCAAGTCGTGCTGCCTCAGTGTGAACCGACACTAACTAAAACTGGTGCACACACGATCTGGTGCAGTTGTGCATAGTAACCAATCAGCCTCCAGGTTTTAGGCTCGGTTCACACATGGGCGGCACGACTTGCAGGTCGCCTCAGCGAGGCGACCTGCAAACGACTGCCGGGGCGACTTGCGAGACGACTTCTGCATAGAAGTCTATGCAAGTCGCCCCAAGTCGCCCCCAAAGTAATACAGGAACCTTTTTCTAAGTCGGAGCGACTTGCGTCGCTCCGATTAGAACGGTTCCATAGCACAGAACGGGAGGCGACTTGTCAGGCGACTAGGTCGCCTGACAAGTCGCCCCAGTGTGAACCGAGCCTTATTGGCAAAGCTTAATTGAACAAGCTGAAGAAGTTAGAAGCTGATTGGCTACTATGCACAGCTGCACCAGAATCTGTGTGCACCAGTTGTCTTATTTTTTAACTCAAAAAAGTGTGCTTGTAAGACCGCTGCGCAAATACGTGTGACATAGTATTGCAGCGACCACCATTTTATTCTCTAGGGTGTTAGAACCCCCAAACACTTTTTTTTTCTAAGTAATTTTCTAGCAAAAAAAAAACAGTTTTTAAACTTGCAAACACCACATCTCAGAAAGAGGCTCGGTCCTTAAGTAGTTAAGGGAAATCTCCCCAGCAGGATACAGACAACAACAAAACTAAAAAGAAAAGAAGTTTTCAGATGTGAAGTTATGATCACAATGTGGCCTAAAGAGAACCAGTCAGGAATGGGTGTTTATATGTATCTGGATTTCTATTCCTTTGTCATTTGTGTCACTTTTTATTATTACATGATTTATACACTATCAATGCATTATAGTGTGTTTGCTCTTTGATTTAAGGTTTATGCACTTTTTATTAGCGCAACTATTTCCATTCACCATATTCCTAAAGAAGACCTGAACTCAAAATTTGAAGATTTCCTATCTATGTTCTATAGGGAACATCCAGAAATGCTAAATGTGTCCAATCTGTACTTTGAGGCTGGGTTCACATATGAGCCGCATGCGGCTCACAGCAGGGGTCCGGTGCGTTCTGGTTCATCGTTTCAGGGCTGATTTCAGCCCTGAAACTGACCAAAAGGTGCACAGTGTTTTTTTGCAAAACGCACCAGACTTGCTGCGGAGATACGTAAACCTGCTCCATAGAGAGCCAGTCAAAATCTCCTACTATTGCGAATTGGATGCGGAGATCCCGCATCTAATTTGCAACAGTGTGAACCCAGCCTGAAGGGTTTACCTTTCGTCTTGAACTCCTCCTGAAACCTGAAAAAAAAATAGCAGAGCACTTCCTATGCCTCGGCACCCCTGGGCTATAAGTCTTTGGGCTTATGCACACGGTTGTACACTTTGCTGCGTTCAGATCTGTAATTGATATGGATCTGAACACAGCAGTATTGGATCCTATGGGCTTAAGCACACAGGTCCATTTTGGTCTGCAGCGTTTAACTGCATAAACCAAAAGTAAGAAAATCCCATTCGGTAATTATGAGCTCCGGCGTGTTTTCACAGCCCATGTGCAGAGCCCGCCAGGAAGTCGGCGCTGTGCTAATCGCAGGCAGTGAGACATTGTCCTGTTGTGCGCCTGCAGAGATCAGGGAATGTCTCACTGCCTGTGATTAGCGCAGCGCCGACTTCCTGGCGGGCTCTGCGAACACGCCGGAGCTCATCCTTACCATTCAGTGGTGAATCTTACCTCTTGTTGTTTTGTATGCTATCATTTCTGTCTAAGCAAAAAATGTCAGCCCAGTGTCAGGTTTTAAGGCCCATATGAAACTAAGGAAAAGTTATTGATTGCTTCAGGTTGTGCTCACTAAGGGCTGCCATACACCGATTGAAATTTCGAACAGTGTGTGACAGTCCCTGCTCCACAGAAGTCGATCGATTTCTGTTGAAGGGATATGCAAGAATGTTTTTCTTTATCATCTTCTGCAGCCGGTGTCATTATCCAGGTGAGAGGGATTCCTCCATTTGTGTGGAAAGAGGAATCTGTTGGCTGGCTGAATGGAAAAAACAAACAAACGAACAGTGTATGGTCAGATTAAAGTTGACCTTAGATGGATCGAAATTCAGTCGTTTCAACGGGGACCACCTGAACTTCGATGAGTATGTTTCCTTCCCTGCTCTGCAGAAGTCAATCATTAGAACAACAAATTGCAGCCGCTAATCAGTGTATTGTGACGGCGGAGTCCTGCGGTCTGAATACAATGTCCTGATGGAGGCAATTCCTCCAGCCACCATCGCTTTTGTGGATGAAGGAATCTGTTTTAGGCATCATTCTCACGAGGCGGATCCGCTGCCACGGAGTCTGCCTCTGTCCGCTAGCTCAGCGGGAGATCTCTCCATTGATCTCCGCTGAGCCAGCGGATGACAGGTCCCTCTCTGCTCACTGAGCGGGGAGGGGCTTATCGAGCGCCGCTGCTTCCTATGGAGAGATCGGACGAAAACGGACAGCATGTCCGTTTTCATCAGATCTCACCCGATCCGCCAGGGACAGATGCGAACGTAGGGGCATCCATCTGCTTTTAGCAGATCGGACTGGGTCGGATGTCAGTGGACATGTCACCGCTGACATCCGTCGCTCCATAGACTAACATGGAGCGCCCATTCAGGTCCGCCGACAAAACTGACAGGCGGATCTGAACGGTCCGACAGCGTGAAAGGGGCCTAAAGCAGGAACATCTAAATGCAGGAAAAAGTGATGGGATGTATAAAAGGTGTTTATAGTTCCTAGGTAACTTATTCTGCATTTACAAAAACACAGAAGAGCTGGTGTTCTGCCGAGAAAGTTCCGCTCGGCGGATAAGGACCCTCCTCTACTGCACAGGCACTGCGCCTGCGCAGTAGGATCCGGCGGAAATAGCCGAAGGTGAATAGCTGAAAATCAGCTGTACACGGCGCCTGTAAGAGGGCCCCTCGCGGGCTCGCTTCGCTCGCCAAGCTTCAGGCATGGCCTCGCTTTGCTGGGCTCTTTTTGATTCCCCCTCTAGGTCCACTTGGATGGTGGGGAAGGAACCTAGACCTAGGGCGCAGGCGCCGTGTACAGCTGATTGAAGAGTTTGAGCTTCGGCTATCTCCGGTGGCTGACAGTAGTTCGTACTGCGCAGGCGCTGCGCCTGCGCAGTACAGGGGGGTCCTTATCCGCCGAGGGAACTTTCTCGGCAAGACACCGGTGTGCATGAAACCTTATAGAGAAGGCATCTGCCTTTACAGTCCTCTTAACCTAAGTTCACATATATGTGGGTGCAGTAGTAAATCGCACACATTCCTGCATCAGCTGGCAAAACGCAGACTATTACTACTTAATGGCACCCTCCCACGGATCTGAAAATGCAGTGTGTTTTTTGCAGATGTGGGAAATCATATGGTGCTTTTGCACCATGCGATTTCCCTGTGGCTGCGATTTGAAAATGGTGCACGGACCTTTTTCCTGCATTTCCCACATTCAAATGAAATGGCAATTCAGAAACTGCACATGCAAACCTAACCTTAATCCTTAGGGACTCAACAGGCTTGCAAGAGAGACAATATGGTGGCAGCCTTATAAGTACAAAGAAGCTGTGGTATAAAGATATCCAAGGTCTGTTTTGGAGAAAGAGCGACAATTTTGAAAAAAACAAAAACACAATATATTGTACTTTTTACTATAATAAATATCCCCATTTTTTTTTTTTTAAAAGCAATTTTTTCTGTTTAGGCTGATATGTGTTCTTCTGCATATTTTTGGTAAAAAAAAAAAAAAAAACACAATCGCAATAAGCGTATATTGATTGATTTGTGCAAAAGTTATAGCGTCTACAAAATAGGGGATAGATTTATAGCATTTTTATTTATTTATTTTTTTTTACTAGTAATGGCGGCGATCTGCGATTTTTTTATCGTAACTGCGACATTATGGCGGACACATTGGACAATTTGGACACATTTTTGGGACCACTGGCATTTATACAGCGATCAATGCTATAAAAATCCATTGATTACTGTAAAAATGTCACTGGCAGTGAAGGGGTTAATTGTGTTCCCTGGGAGGTGATTCTAACTGAAGGGGAGGGGACTGACTAGAGGAAGTGACGGATCGTGGTTCCTAGCTAATAGGAACACACGATCTGTCACTCCTGTCAGGACAGAACAACGGTTCGCAGGATTGTGCCGACCTGCCGCAGTAAAATGACGGCGGCTGGTTGGCAAGCGGTTAAAGAGTTTTAGAAGCAAATTCCAAGTGTTTTTTCAGCTTCAGGCATTTTTGTTTAACCAATGGAAAGCACTAGGAAGAGGAGAAGGAGAGGAAATTAGGGGTGGAGAGCTGATGTTTGAGAGTTTTTTATGAGTGTTTTTCTGCTCAAGTCGGGCGTTCCTATTGAAGTCTATAAAAAAGAGGGGTTTGGGACTTTAAATGAAACATGTACCTGGACGCAAAAACGCACTGTGGGTCTGTAAAGTGTTTTTAATAACATATACTAATACAGATAAAGTAAGACCACAATGCAGGTAAAATAAGTATAGCTCTAACATAAGATACAATATGTACACATAGTAACATCACATGGAGGTGCAAATGGTATCATGCCCACTATCAACATCCATGTTGCACATGATATAGCACAAAACATAATTGGCAGAATGTAGCATAGTCAGACATAGTTGGTAAAAAATATAAATATAATTGTATATGATGATGTAGCTCTGGCATCAGAGAAAGCTCAACACGTTTCGTGGATATGCCCACTCATCAGGAGCGTATGCGACAGGAATATCTATGGAGTATACATAGATATAATGAACATCAGTCTGGCTAAGAAAAGAAGTATAAAGAAGGCAGATAAAATGAGTAAACCTCATCTACCCATACTCACAAAAATGGACAGTGGGTGTGGTATGTGGTGGTAGGCACAAGGTGGACTGAGAACATCACATCTCTATTGAAGTCTATGGAGCTAAAAACGCTTGTAATCTGCCAAAAAGAAGCTCATGTATTTTTTTGAGACTTAGGCATTTTGCTTCAGGCGACAGATGTGCTCAGGGGCCATTGAAATTAATGTGATTTTGCTTGTTGGGCGTTTTGGAGCTTCAGAGCTGAGCGTTTTACAAGCTAAAAAATGCTCAGGTATGAACAGAAAGAAAGAAATAGGGTTGCGGCCAGTTTAAAATCCCCTCCCACCCCCTCCATTGAGGCTGTCCACCCCGGGACACAATGAAAACTAGGCTGCGGTCATTAAAACTGATAAACTTACATCTCTTTGTATACCTTAGCAGACCTAAGGCAGGTCATAGATAGTTGCGGTTTTCTTTTCTGCAACCACAGCCAGTGTTGATGGGGGAATCCCTCCCATGGAGCTCCTGGTAGGAGAACACAGTGAATATTGCTAGTGGCTATAGTCACGGGAATAATCGCATGCCAAAAATTCGACATGTTGGTTGAACCCACATCGATCAATAGATCGACCTTGGTTACATTTGGCCTGCCCGACGACTCCCTGCATTCCCCCCGCCGGCAAAAACATAATAGTTCTGCGGGAGGGATTCCCCCAATCAACACTGGCTGTCATTGGTGGCGTAGGGGCACTGCCGCTCTAACTCATGCGCCCGACCCCTAATCTACATTCAGGGCGCCGGACGCATGTATTTTAATGTGTTTTTATTTTTTGGAAGCACACGATTAATTCTAATTGGATTCAAAAAAAATTATATTCACTATTGTCTTCCTGATTCTCCTCCCGGCCAATCAGGAAGTGGGTCTTAAGACCCAAGTGGCCGAGAGGAGAAGCAACTGTATTGGCTGTTGAGGAGGAGGAGACACAGGAAGGACCTGATGATGACCGCGACCTAGATGGGGTAAGTGAGGGGCTGGAGGGCAGACAGACGAGCGAGCATTGGCTTGGTGTGGGTTTGACAGAGCGACTGAATGGCGGGGAGGGGGGGGGGTGTCTTTGGCGGGTGTGTGGTGGATGGTGGTCCAAGAAATTGACCACCAGCCGCCACTGCTGACTGTGTTGATGGGAGAATCGAGCAATTTTCTTTCCTGCAACCCGTGGTTACAGGAAAGAAATTTGCTCTGTTTATGGCCTGCCTAAGAGTATCTGAGTCAGCATTGGCAGTGGTAGATTTACCAGAGGCATTATATATCTGGTGTTATTGATCCAAGGCTTATGATTGTGCTCCAGGGATTTTTCCTCACTGTGGTGGATATGGAAATGTACATTGTGTTTGTGTTGCCTTTGAAAGGTCCCATAAACAGCATAACGTGCTTTAGGATTTTTTTGTCTTTCTTTTGTCTATGCATAAAAAATGTATGATATTACTGGCAATGAGAAGGAGCTGTTATGGGTGTGTACTGTATTCTGGAGTTCAAACATGCCTGTGCCAGCACCAGCTTTTGTGTTGTTTTCTATGCCACACACTGGTGTACTGAGCAGTGCAAAGAAAATTTCCAAGCACAGACCAAAGGTCATAAGCCCGCCAGTTAACCGTTTCAGCCCCGGAAGATTTTACCCTCTTCTAGACCAGAGCACTTTTTGCGATATGGCACTGCGTCACTTTAACTGACAATTGCGCGGTCGTGCGACATTGCACCCAAACAAAATTGATGTCCTTTTTTTCCCACAAATAGAGCTTTCTTTTGGTAGTGTTAGATCACCTCTGCGTTTTTTTTGTGTGCTATAAACAAAAAAAAAAGCGACAATTTTGAAAAAAAAAGGCATTTTTTTTACCTTTTGCTATAATAAATATCCCCCAAAAATATATAAAAAAACAATATTTTCCTCAGTTTAGGCCAATATGTATTCTTCTACATATTTTTGGTAAAAAAGAAATCGCAATAAGCGTATATTGATTGGTTTGTGCAAAAGTTATAGCATCTAGAAAGCAGGAGATAGTTTTATAGCATTTTTATTTTTAATATTTTTAATCTTTTTAATTTTTTCCTTTTTTATCGGGACTGCGACATTATGGTGGACACATCGGACACTTTTGACACTATTTTGGGACCATTGTCATTTATATAGCGATCAGTGCTATAAAAATGCACTGATTACTGTGTAAATGACTCTGGCAGTGAAGGGGTTAACCACTAGGTGGCGATGAAGGGGTTAAGTGTGTCCTAGGGAGTGATTTTAACTGTGGGGGGGTGGGCTTCAAGTCACATGACAGCGATCACTGCTCCCGATGACAGCGATTGGTGATCTCTCATGACACAAGCCAGAACGGGGAAATGCCTTGTTTACATAGGCACTTCCCCGTTCTGAGGCTCCGTGACACGATCGCCAGGAGACCGGCGGACATCGATTCCGCTGGTCCCGTGGGCACGGTCACGCTGTACGCAGCAGGTGCGCGTGCTATCCCTGGCTCTTAAAGGGGACGTACAGGTATGCCCATTTGCCCACCGCCGTCATTGTACCGGCGTGCGTTGATATCGGCGTGCAGCGGTCGGCAAGTGGTTAAAGGAGAAGTACAGCCAAACAAGAGTGCAGTTCGTTCTGCACTCCTGTGACCTGTTTTCAGCAGACAGCATCACAGAGCCGGTCCAGGCTCTAGAAAGACCACAACGATATGGTCGGGATCCGCCCGCGGGGGGGGGGGGGGGGTAGACAGCGGTGACTGACACTAACCAGCTCTCTGCTCGGGGAGCCCTGAGCGATTGCAGTGTTTGATCGTTCGGTTCTCAGTCTTAGAGCCGGCGGGGGACCAATGCTGCATCCACCTAGGCAAGTATGATTCTGCAAAAAAATAAAACATACTTCTCTTTTAGGTTCCTCTTGTATTAAAGAGGATATGTGAACATACTTTGTGCTCCTTTTTATAATGCGTTATGTACATTGCAGCATGTGACTTCTTATGAAACATTCTGGAAGTATGCCTGTGTGTTTATATGTTTATTTAAAGCTGTACTCCAAACAGATATAAAATACACAAATGAGAGGATAAATTCACCTTTTGAAGTATATTACACCCATATTTATAGTATATTGCATTACGTGCCCCAGCACCTGTCCCTGCATTCCCCTGATCCCCCCAATGACAGCGGGTCAGAGATCCTCTCCCCACACCCCCGGGCAGAGACTCAGAACGGAGCTCTGCCTTTGTAAACAAGGCAGAGTTCCGTTCTGATAGGGAGGAAAAGATGGATTCTGTCTACACCTATGCATTTTTAGTGCTTTTTGCATTTTGCAGATTTGCACTACAGAACTAGTTCCATAGGAAACCGTAGTGCAAATATGCAGAATGCAAGAAGCACTAAAAATGCAAAGGTGTGAATCAGGCCTTCCTGCAAAGCAGAAACTAAAATCCATCTCTTCTCCTAGTAAAAGCAGTACACATGGTAAACACAAACACTGGCAAGAAACACAGTTAACCCTTTGATCACCCTAAATGTTTAACCCCTTCCCAGCCAGTGTCATTAGTACAGTGACAGTGCATATTTTTGTAGCAATAATAATTGTATTATTGTCACTGGCTCCTGCAAGGTGTCAAAAGTGTCAGTTAGTGTCTGATTGTCCGCAATATCGCAGGCCCGCTATAAGTCGCTGAACGTTGCCATTACTAGTATAAAAATAAATAAATCTATAAATAAAAATTCCAGTATATATATCCCATAGTTTGTAGATGCTATTATGTTTGTGTAAACCAATGAATATACGCTTATTGTGATTTTTTTTTTTTACCAAAAACATGTAGCAGAATACATATTGGCCTAAATTTATTTATTTAATTTTTTTCCAATTTTTTTTATTGGATATGTTTGTTTTATAGCAGAAAGTAAAAAAATATTGTTTTTTTTTCTTCAAAATGGTCTTTCTTTTGTTTATAGCACAAAAAAAAAAAAACGCAGTGGAGATCAAATACCACCAAAAGAAAGTTATATTTATGGGAAAAAAAATGTCAGTTAAAGTACCGCAGTCCTGTATCGCAAAAAGTGACCTGGTCGTGTGGGGGGGGGGGGGGGGGTAAATCTTCCAGAGGTCGAGTGGTTAATGCAGCTCAACATTCATGAATACACCAAAAAATTTTTTTTTTAAAAAATAAAGATAGTGTATGCACTTGAATTTGACTTGATATCATCCTCTTGTAATCCCTGTACAGCAGAGCTAGGACTGGAGGAGGAAGAAGCAGCACAAAGAGACAATCAGTTATGCTGTGTTAACACGCACTGCTCTTCTCCATCAGGGGAGAGATCAGAGTGACAGACAGGAGCTCAGTCTGCTGCTTCTCCATTCACTGTCTAGTCACAGGCTGGCGGAAGCCCAAGACCTACAAACGTAACTTAAAGGGTTTGTAAAACCCTTGTTTTTGTGGCCACAAGGTGAAGCGACATAACATAACGTCGTTTCGCCCAGCCGTGTCATTCTGCCGAAGTAAAACTGCGGCGGCTGGTCGGCAAGTGGTTAGAGTCTCTGTGCAGGGAAGATCAGCATCTGAACCCAGGGAAAGTGGAGGCTGATAGACTGGAGGTAATATAAGGCATTACAATTACATTTAGACCCCTTTCACACTGGAGGTGTTTTTTAGGTGCTAAAGGGCTAAAAATAGCTCCTGTAAAGCGCCTGAAAAATGCCTCCCCTGCAGTCCCGGTGTGAGAGTCCGAGTGCTTTCACACTGGAGCGGTGCGCTTGCAGGATGTTAGAAAAAGTGCTGCAATCAGAATCTTTGGAGTGGTTTATGAGCGGTGTATAAACCATTCCTCCACTGCCCCTGCCCATTAAAATCATTGGGCACCGCTGATGAAGCTCCTGCAAAGCGCTTCTGCAGTGCTGCTTTTCAGGCGCATTTAACCCTTTCTTCGGCCAATAGCGGCCAAAAAGCGCCTCTAAAACTACGGTAAAGCGCTGCTAAAACTAGCGGCGATTTACCCTCAACGCGGCCGAGCTGTGAGCGTGAAAGGGGTCTTAAAGTAAACTTTTACCAGTATTGTGCATTATATGTAAAATGACCATATCCATGAAAAAAAAGTCTTGGCTTTAGATCGTCCTTCCACCCTTCATATAGCTTCATGTCTGACGTCTAGTTAAAATGCCCATATATCCTACTTCTGGGTGTATTTATTATTCGATATATATTATTATTATTATTATTATTTTACACGATTTATATAGCGCCAACAGTTTACGCAGCGCTTTACAATGTAGAGGGGAGACAGCACAATTACAGTACAATACAGAAGGGACAGGAGGGCCCTGCTCGTAGAGCTTACATTCTAAAGGGAGGGGGAGGTGGTACAAAAGGTAATAGATGTGGGGAATGATTTGATTGGGTGGCTCGGGGACAGTTGTTAGGTGGGTGTGGGATAGACTTCCCTGAATAGGTGAGTTTTCAGGGATCTCCTAAAGGTGGACAGGGTAGGGGCTGATCACATATACCGGGGCAGGGAATTCCGGAGGATGGGAGAGGCTCTGGAGAAGTCCTGAAGGTGAGCATGAGAGGAGGTAACAAGGGAGCTGGAGAGCAGGAGGTCCTGGGAGGAGCGGAGGGGACGATTTGGGCGATTTCTGCAGATGAGGTTGGTGATGTATCTGGGGGCGATGTTGTGGATGGCCTTGTATGTTGTGGTTAGTATTTTGAATTTTATACGGTGGGGTAGGGGAAGCCAGTGAAGGGATTGGCAGAGAGGGGCAGCAGTGACGGATCGATTAGTAATGTGTATTAGTCTAGCAGCAGCATTCATAATAGACTGAAGGGGGGATAGCCTGCATAAGGCCATTAAGGAGAGTTGCAATAGTCAAGGCAGGAAATAATCAAATATATATATTTTATTACTTTCACTGTTTCACGGTATAAATAAACCCCTTATAGTAGCGATTATCTGGTCTTTTTGTACTATAAAAAGGGCTAATTTTAGTTTTTTTAACCTCATGATGACAGGCAATACAAAAAAAGCATGCTGCTGCTACTAAACGTCTTGGGCCTGGTTCACACCTATGCGTTATTTGGTGCTTTTTGCAGAAACGCACTACAGCTCATTTAACATGGTTTCCTATGGGACACATTCACATCTATGCTTCTTTCAGCTGCTGCGTATTTGGAAAGGCTCAAGGACTTTCTTCAATGCAAAACTGTGCTTTTTTTGGTTCAATAGACCAATGGAAAATCTGGAGAAAAGCATGTAGTGCGTTTTAGCATCGATTTGCATTTTTAAATCTGTCCAACAACAAATTGGGCAAAAAAAAAAGCATAAAAAAAATAGCAAAATACAAAATCGAAGCAAAATCGCGTGTGCAGAAATGCAAAATGCACAGAAAAAAGCACTGTAGAAATGGATCAAAAGCAAACTGCATAGGTGTGAACCGAGCCTTATGCTGGCCATACATGGATGAGAATATTCATACGAAAAATCTTTGTAGATTTGCTGAATGAAAGAATGTTGTTTGAAAATTTCATTTTAAAACATGTTTGAACATTTTGTTTTAAAATGAATGTAATTTCTGCACGAAAACCACATACACCGTCTGAAAATTCCTTTGACCAAGAAGTTTTCTTTTCTGCTCCTTCAAATTTTCCCATCACTGTGGTCGATTAGAAAATCGTTAACCACTTCCCGACCGGCGCACGCCGATGTACGTCGGCAGAATGGCATGGCTGGGCAAATGGGCGTACCTGTAAGTCTCATTTGAATTCCCTGCCGTGCCATTGCGTGCGCGCTGGCCGGGAGCTCCATGAGTTGGGTTGCGGGTCCCGCGCACTCGATCCGCACGGGGATTCCCGCGATCGCCTCACAGAGAGGACGAATGGGGAGATGCTGATGTAAACAAAGATCTCCCCGTTCTGCCTAGTGACAGTCTCACTGATCTCTGCTCCTGTCATCGGGAGCAGAGATCAGTGACGTGTCACAGCTAGCCCATCCCCCCTACAGTTAGTAATCACTACCCTAGGACATACTTAACCCCTCCCCCACCCCCTAGTGGTTAACCCCTTCACTGCCAGTGTCATTTACACAGGAATCAGTGCATTTTTATAGCACTGATTGCTGTATAAATGGCAATGGTCCCAAAAATGTGTCAAAAATGTCTGATGTGTCCGCCATAATGTCGCAGTCACAATAAAAATCGCTGATCACCGCCATTACTAGTAAAAAAAAAATTATTAATAAAAATGCCATAAACTATCCCCTATTTTGTAAACGCTATAACTTTTGCGCAAACCAATCAATCATCGATTATTGCGATTTTTTTTACCAAAAATATGTAGAAGAATACGTATCGGCCTAAACTGAGGAAAAAAAAATTTTTTTTAATTATTTTTTGGGGATATATATTATTGCAAAAAGTAAAAAATAATTGTTTTTTTTCAAAATTGTCGCTATTTTTTTGTTTATAGCACAAAAAATAAAAACCGCAGAGGTGATCAAATACCACCAAAAGAAAGCTCTATTTGTGGGAAAAAAAGGACGTCAATTTTGTTTGGGAGCCACGTCGCACGACCGCGCAATTGTCAGTTAAAGCGACGCAGTGCCGAATAACAAAAAGTGCTTTGGTCGGGAAGGGGGTAAATTCTTCCGGGGCTGAAGCGGTTAAATCATAAAATGATATTTTTTTTGAAGGAAGACATTGTTTTTGTGTGGCAAGCATATAATATATTACAGTTGTGTCTGAAAAGCGTCAAAACAGTCTTTAAAGAGGAAGTAAACCACTGATGGGTTTACTTCCTCTTTGTTTCCCTGCAAAGGTAAAGCATAATGGGCTACTATGACAAAACACAGATTTTAAGAATTGGGTAATGTGCTATCCTGCCAACATCCTACATAACATTGGGAGAAAAAAATGCAGGGGAATGCATTAAGTGGACACCCCCTTGGACTTTAAAGGGCAGGAAAGAATAAATAGGAAGTAGATGAGTATAAAAGGCACAAAAATGCCAATTTTATTAATATACAGTACATATACAGTACAAAAATGCACCAATGATAAAACATCAAAAATTGTTAGACAATATATATCACCCAAAGCTGGTAATCCAAAGTGTTACTCATGATGAGTTGAATTCAATTTGAATTTCACAGCATATATCCCAACATGTTTCGGAAAATCGCATTGGGGTGTACTTTTCCTTCTTCAGGGGAAATTTATAAATGGGTATATTATTGTTGTATATACATATCATTGACTCATTGAGCAGAAGACTTTTATACTCATCTACTTCCTATTTATTCTTTCCTGCCCTTTAAAGTCCAAGGGGGCGTCCACTTAATGCATTTCCCTGCATTTTTTTCTCATAATTGGCTACTATGCAACGCATAGTAGCCCATTATGTGTCACTTACCTGACACAGGAGCCTGCGATGTCACCCCTGTCCCTTCTACCATGAAGCGTCCATCTTCTTTCCGGGTATCGCGGCTCTGGCGCTGTGATTGGCCGGAGTCGCGATGACGTCACTCCCTTGCATGCGCGCTGGTGCTGCCACTAACAGCATGATCGCCAATAGAAACGGCACGCTCAGTGCGCCTGCGCGCCGTTGTCTACGGCGCATGCGCCGTAGACATCGGTGCCTGTCTTTTGGAAATATCTCCTAAACCGTGCCTTAATCAAAGCTTACCTGTAGGTAAAAGTGGTCTGTAAGGGTGTACAACCACTTTAACCGCTTGCCGACTGTCGCACGACCATTTATGTCAGCAGAATGGCACGGACAGGCAAATGGATGTACAGGTACGTCCCTTTAAATTTGCCACCCGTGTGGTCATGTGTGCGCCGCCTCAAGCTCTGTGAGTGTGATCGCGGGTCCCGCGGACTTGATGTCTGCGGGGATACCTGTGATCGTCTCACGGAGAGGAAGAACGGGAAATGCTGATGTAAACAAGCATTTCCCCGTTCTGCCTAGTGACACTGATCACAGCTCCCTGTAATTGGGTGTCACACGTAGCCCATCCCCCCCACAGTTAGAACACATCCCTAGGAGACACTTAACCCCTACAGCGCCCCCTCCTGGTTAACCCCTTCACTGACAGTCACATTTACACAGTAATCAATGCACTTTTAATCGCACTGATCGCTGTGTAAATGACAGTGGTCCCAAAATAGCGCCAAAAGTGTCCAATCTGTCCGCCATAATGTCGCAGTCACGATAAAAATCGCTGATCACCACCATTACTAGTAAAAAAAAAAAAAAAAGAATAAAAATGCCATAAAACTATCCCCTATTTTGTAGACACTATAACTTTTGCGCAAACCAATCAATAATCGCTTATTGCGATTTTTTCTTACCAAAAATATGTAGAAGAATACGTATCGGCCTAAACTGAGGAAAAAAAATGTTTTTTTAGATATTTTTTGGGGATATTTATTATAGCAAAAAGTAAAAAATAATGTTTTTTTTTCAAAATTGTCGCTCCTTCTTTTGTTTATAGCGCAAAAAAAATAAAAAAATGCAGAGGTGATCAAATACCACCAAAGGAAAGCTCTATTTGTGGGAAAAAAAGGATGTCAATTTTGTTTGGGAGCCACGTCGCACGACCGCGCAATTATCAGTTAAAGCGACGCAGTGCCGAATCGCAAAAAGTGCTCTGGTCTTAGGCCAGCCAAATGGCTTAATTGGTTAATTGTTTTTTTTCTTTAAATAAAAAATTTGATCTCTGAGTCTGATGATATTTACCAGATTCAACCTCAAATAGTATATACAGTATATCTCTTCTGTCTGTTCTTCTCAGAGTGGATTAGAGATTTTGCTCCCTAACCATATAGTTGGTTATTTATATTTACCGCTGCATAGAGAGATTTAAGAATAAATTGCTTTTTTTTTTTTTTTTTTTACTTTTCATAGTAACTAAATTATATACCACACTTTTTTTAAGGTTGTTATCCGAGTAATTGAAACAATAATCAGCCAACTAATCGATTATGAAAATAATTGTTAGTTGCAGCCCTAGATTTGTGATGTGCATAGGACAGCGCACATGACTGCAGCTAATGTACACTACTCATTCCAAACAAACAGAAGTGAGAGGGAAGAGGGGAGATTCAGGAGCTCACAGACAACATTACAAGGAGGCTAAAAACAAAGTAAGTAAAGATTAAAAAAAAAAAAATAGATTAGGGTCATTAGAGCAGACCTTCACCCTAAAGTAGAAGTCATATTGCCCTGCCTCCTCCCTCTCTTAGACCCCTTTCACACCAAGGCGCTTCAAAAATGCCTTAGCGTTATTACCGCGTTTTTACAGCGTTACGGGCGTTAGCAGTAAAATTAACGCACCGCTGCAGGCGTTTTAACAGCGTTTTTCAAGTGTTATTGAAGCGTGTGTTATTGATGCTATCTTTCTGCTTGCATGTTTATCCTTTGTGATATCATGTAAAACAAGCAGTGTCTTGTAAAGTAACAAGCAGTGTCTTGTTTTACTTCAAATCTTCATTTTTCTGGGATTAAGGGCTCTTTCTCACGGGGCGGATCAGTGATGATCCGCCCCGTGAACACCCGCTTGCTCAGCGGGGATCGCTCCGCCGAGCAGGAAGATGACAGGAAGATGACAGGTCCATCGCTGCACGCTGTGCAGCGACGGACCTGTTAGAGCGCCGCTCTCCCCTATGGGGGGATCGGATGATGACGGACCGTAGTGTCCGTCGTCACCCGATCCGATCCGAAAACGGATGGAAATGTAGGTTTTTCCTCCGTTACACTTTTTCGGATCGGAGCGGGGTCAGATGTCAGATGTCGGACATGTCACCGCTGACATCCAACGCTCCATAGGGATACATGTATGTCCGTTTTTCATCCGAAAACGGAAGGATGAAAAACGGACATACGGATCCCTCGTGTGAAAGGGCCTAATTCTTTTTTTTGGCACTTTAATTTTGTTTTTTTGGCACTTTGATGGTCTGTTTAATCATTCTTACCTTTCCACAAGTTCAGTCCTGTTGTTGTAGATGCTCTCTTTTCTGCTTGCATGTTTACCTTTTTGTGAGATCATGTGAATTTTCTACAGCTCAGGGCAGGTTATAGGCACTATTCAGGCGTTTTTACAGCGTTTTCAATTCATTTCAATGGAGAGGGGCGTTTTTGAAGCGCTTTTCTCAACGCCTCGCCAGCGCAACGCCTCAGTGTGAAAGGGTCCATTGAGATGCATGGGGAGCGTTTTATGAGCATTTTAAGCGTTTTTTTTAGCGTTATTTTTAGCGCTAAAACGCTGCAAAAACGCCTTGGTGTGAAAGGGCTCATTTAAATCAGAAGCAGTCAGGTGCCTTTTGACACGCGGCACAAATGCACATGCAAAAAAAACGAATGTATTCCAATGAGCCTAGTTTACACCACTGTAGTGCTTTCATGTGCGTTTAAAAAAAAAAATAGTACAGAATGCTACATTTTCTGCACTGGAATGCACTGAAAACGCACAAAAACACACTGCAAACGTGCATAATCATGCGCAAACGCGTATGAATGCAACTTGAGCCTCGTACACACGATCGGATTTTCCGACGGGAAATGTGTGATCACAGGCTGTTGGCGGGAAATCCAATCGTGTGTGTCCCTTGTCAATTTTACATTGTATTTTTTAAATGTAACTGCCTACTCCCAAACTGTCATTTGAAGTAAAACACATAGCCAAGTATTATTCTACACAATTTTTTTTATTTTGCATTAAAATAAAGAAAACAAATAAAATTAGACATGCTATCTGCCAATAGAACTTAACCAAAAAGTGCATTCTATGCATCCAAAAATATATAAAATATACCAAATCAAATCATTATTATTCAACCAAAAAAAATAATGTCAAAGCAATAACTCCAAGGCCAATAATAAATAACGCGTTATCTCCTCCGATTCCGCAACATGTCTGGTTGACGAACGGCCGTTCAGAAACTGAAAAGCACGAACTGAAAAGCGCGAAATGAAAAGCGTGAAATGAAAAGCGCAAAATGAAAAGCGCGAATCAACACTCACGAAACTTCTACTAACACGAAATTAGCAGAAGGAGTCCAAAGGGTGGCGCTAAGGAGCTGAAAAACCATGTCGTACGTCACCACGTTCGTAATTGTTGGCCAACAATTGTGTGGCCGTGTTTTTGCAAGACAAGTTTGGGCCAACGCCCTTTGGACAAAATTCCACAGTTTTGTTGGCCAACAATCCGATCGTGTGTATGAGGCTTTAGAGAATAAAATAAATTGATATAAATGAAAAAATATTCCATAAAACACTCTGAAAACACATGCATAAACGCACAAACTGTGGTGTAAATGAGCCCTTACAGTTGGATATATATTTTTTTAACTGGTGATGTTTATTTGTTCTGCAAAGCAGCACTTCCTTATTTCTTGCCTAGGCAAGAATCTCCTTTTTTTTTTTTTCTGCCACACCCCACGCAGATGTGTCGCAGGGTTTTGGGTCCAGAGCATGCATACATGAGTTTCCCCAACCATCTGCACCCTAGCATGGTGTTCCGTGCATACACAAAGATGCCTATTAGAGAAATCAGGAGATTTCTAGGGCTATAATGAGGACACGGGGGTGGGGGGGCAGCAGAGCTGTTACAAGTTCTGCTTTGATAGTGGATGTGTATGGATTATTTCTGGAGAATAAGGTTACTGATTAGTGTCACTTTAACCGCTTGCCGACCGGCTCACGCCGATATATGTCAGCAGAAGGGCACGTACAGGCATATTAACGTACCTGTACGTTGCCCTTTAGGAAGCGGCTTGCAGGGGCGCTGTCTTCGGGGATACCCGCGGACGTCTCACAGAGAGGAAAGAACGGGGAGATGCTAATGTAAACAAGCATTTCCCTGTTCTGCCTAGTGATCCGGAGCGGTGATCAGTGTCGTGTCACACATAGTCCATCCCCCCCACAGTTAGAATCACTCCCTAGGACACACTTAACCCCTACAATGCCCCCTAGTGGTTAACCCCTTCACTACCAGTCACATTTACACAGTAATCAATTCATTTTTAATCGCACTGATCGCTGTATAAATGTGAATGGTCCCAAAATAGCGCCAAAAGTGTCCGATCTGTCCGCCATAATGTCGCAGTCACGATAAAAATCGCAGATCGCCGCCATTACTTGTAAAAAAAAAAAATAATAAAAATGTTATAAATCTATCCCCTATTTTGTAGACACTATAACTTTTGTGCAAACCAATCAATAAACGCTTATTGCGATTTTTTTTTTTACCAAAAATATGTAGAAGAATACGTATCGGCCTAAACTGAGGAAAAAAAAAGTTTTTTTATATATTTTTGGGGAATATTTATTATAGCAAAAAGTAAAAAATAATGCGTTTTTTTTTTCAAAATTGTTGCTATTTTTTTGTT
The DNA here is from genome assembly GCF_042186555.1 of Aquarana catesbeiana. Lineage (NCBI taxonomy): Eukaryota > Metazoa > Chordata > Amphibia > Anura > Ranidae > Aquarana > Aquarana catesbeiana. Next base: position 264,720,749 of record NC_133330.1, read on the forward strand.
TATAGCGCAAAAAATAAAAACCGCAGAGATGATCAAATACCACCAAAAGAAAGCTCTACCGAATCGCAAAAAGTGCTCTGGTCTTTTGCCAACCAAATGCTCCGGGGCTGAAGTGGTTAAATATTTCTGTCTATTCCACAATACATTTTAGCATGCCAGGGAAAATGCTGATGTGAGTGTTGTCCATTGTACAAGGTTAGGTGTCTAAGGAAAAGACTGATGTGAATAGAGGATCACATCAGAAGGTGGGAGCTGTGTATGTCACCATGCATTCAGTGGGGGGGGGGGACATCAGAAGGTGGGAGCTGTGTATGTCACCATGCATTCAGTGGGGGGGGGGACATCAGAAGGTGGGAGCTGTGTATGTCACCATGCATTCAGTGGGGGGGGGACATCAGAAGGTGGGAGCTGTGTATGTCACCATGCATTCAGTGGGGGGGGGGACATCAGAAGGGGTGAGCTGTGTATGTCACCATGCATTCAGTGGGGGGGGGGGACATCAGAAGGGGTGAGCTGTGTATGTCACCATGCATTCAGTGGGGGGGGGGGGGACATCAGAAGGTGGGAGCTGTGTATGTCACCATGCATTCAGTGGGGGGGGGACATCAGAAGGTGGGAGCTGTGTATGTCACCATGCATTCAGTGGGGGGGGGACATCAGAAGGGGTGAGCTGTGTATGTCACCATGCATTCAGTGGGGGGGGGGGGGACATCAGAAGGTGGGAGCTGTGTATGTCACCATGCATTCAGTGGGGGGGGGGGACATCAGAAGGTGGGAGCTGTGTATGTCACCATGCATTCAGTGGGGGGGGACATCAGAAGGTGGGAGCTGTGTATGTCACCATGCATTCAGTGGGGGGGGACATCAGAAGGTGGGAGCTGTGTATGTCACCATGCATTCAGTGGGGGGGGGGACATCAGAAGGTGGGAGCTGTGTATGTCACCATGCATTCAGTGGGGGGGGGGGGGACATCAGAAGGTGTGAGCTGTGTATGTCACCATGCATTCAGTGGGGGGGGGGACATCAGAAGGTGGGAGCTGTGTATGTCACCATGCATTCAGTGGGGGGGGGGGACATCAGAAGGTGGGAGCTGTGTATGTCACCATGCATTCAGTGGGGGGGGGGGGACATCAGAAGGTGGGAGCTGTGTATGTCACCATGCATTCAGTGGGGGGGGGACATCAGAAGGTGGGAGCTGTGTATGTCACCATGCATTCAGTGGGGGGGGGGACATCAGAAGGTGGGAGCTGTGTATGTCACCATGCATTCAGTGGTGGGGGGGACATCAGAAGGTGGGAGCTGTGTATGTCACCATGCATTCAGTGGGGGGGGGGGACATCAGAAGGTGGGAGCTGTGTATGTCACCATGCATTCAGTGGGGGGGGGGGACATCAGAAGGTGGGAGCTGTGTATGTCACCATGCATTCAGTGGGGGGGGGGGACATCAGAAGGGGTGAGCTGTGTATGTCACCATGCATTCAGTGGGGGGGGGGGACATCAGAAGGGGTGAGCTGTGTATGTCACCATGCATTCAGTGGGGGGGGGACATCAGAAGGTGGGAGCTGTGTATGTCACCATGCATTCAGTGGGGGGTGGTGGGGGACATCAGAAGGTGGGAGCTGTGTATGTCACCATGCATTCAGTGGGGGGGGCATCAGAAGGTGGGAGCTGTGTATGTCACCATGCATTCAGTGGGGGGGGGGGACATCAGAAGGTGGGAGCTGTGTATGTCACCATGCATTCAGTGGGGGGACATCAGAAGGTGGGAGCTGTGTATGTCACCATGCATTCAGTGGGGGGGGACATCAGAAGGGGTGAGCTGTGTATGTCACCATGCATTCAGTGGGGGGGGGGGACATCAGAAGGTGGGAGCTGTGTATGTCACCATGCATTCAGTGGGGGGGGGACATCAGAAGGTGGGAGCTGTGTATGTCACCATGCATTCAGTGGGGGGGGACATCAGAAGGTGGGAGCTGTGTATGTCACCATGCATTCAGTGGGGGGGGGACATCAGAAGGTGGGAGCTGTGTATGTCACCATGCATTCAGTGGGGGGGGGGGGACATCAGAAGGTGGGAGCTGTGTATGTCACCATGCATTCAGTGGGGGGGGGGGGGCATCAGAAGGGGTGAGCTGTGTATGTCACCATGCATTCAGTGGGGGGGGGGGACATCAGAAGGTGGGAGCTGTGTATGTCACCATGCATTCAGTGGGGGGGGGGACATCAGAAGGTGGGAGCTGTGTATGTCACCATGCATTCAGTGGGGGGGGGGGGGACATCAGAAGGTGGGAGCTGTGTATGTCACCATGCATTCAGTGGGGGGGGGACATCAGAAGGGGTGAGCTGTGTATGTCACCATGCATTCAGTGGGGGGGGGGGGGGACATCAGAAGGTGGGAGCTGTGTATGTCACCATGCATTCAGTGGGGGGGGGGGGACATCAGAAGGTGGGAGCTGTGTATGTCACCATGCATTCAGTGGGGGGGGGACATCAGAAGGGGTGAGCTGTGTATGTCACCATGCATTCAGTGGGGGGGGGGACATCAGAAGGTGGGAGCTGTGTATGTCACCATGCATTCAGTGGGGGGGGGGGACATCAGAAGGGGTGAGCTGTGTATGTCACCATGCATTCAGTGGGGGGGGGACATCAGAAGGTGGGAGCTGTGTATGTCACCATGCATTCAGTGGAGGGGGGACATCAGAAGGTGGGAGCTGTGTATGTCACCATGCATTCAGTGGGGGGGGGGGGACATCAGAAGGTGGGAGCTGTGTATGTCACCATGCATTCAGTGGGGGGGGGACATCAGAAGGTGGGAGCTGTGTATGTCACCATGCATTCAGTGGGGGGGGGGGACATCAGAAGGTGGGAGCTGTGTATGTCACCATGCATTCAGTGGGGGGGGGGACATCAGAAGGTGGGAGCTGTGTATGTCACCATGCATTCAGTGGGGGGGGGGGACATCAGAAGGGGTGAGCTGTGTATGTCACCATGCATTTAGTGGGGGGGGGGGACATCAGAAGGTGGGAGCTGTGTATGTCACCATGCATTCAGTGGGGGGGGGGGGACATCAGAAGGTGGGAGCTGTGTATGTCACCATGCATTCAGTGGGGGGGGGGGGACATCAGAAGGTGGGAGCTGTGTATGTCACCATGCATTCAGTGGGGGGGGGGACATCAGAAGGTGGGAGCTGTGTATGTCACCATGCATTCAGTGGGGGGGGGACATCAGAAGGTGGGAGCTGTGTATGTCACCATGCATTCAGTGGGGGGGGGGGACATCAGAAGGTGGGAGCTGTGTATGTCACCATGCATTCAGTGGGGGGGGGGACATCAGAAGGTGGGAGCTGTGTATGTCACCATGCATTCAGTGGGGGGGGGGGGGGACATCAGAAGGGGTGAGCTGTGTATGTCACCATGCATTCAGTGGGGGGGGGGGGACATCAGAAGGTGGGAGCTGTGTATGTCACCATGCATTCAGTGGGGGGGGGGGGACATCAGAAGGGGTGAGCTGTGTATGTCACCATGCATTCAGTGGGGGGGGGGGGGACATCAGAAGGTGGGAGCTGTGTATGTCACCATGCATTCAGTGGGGGGGGGGGACATCAGAAGGGGTGAGCTGTGTATGTCACCATGCATTCAGTGGGGGGGGGGGGACATCAGAAGGGGTGAGCTGTGTATGTCACCATGCATTCAGTGGGGGGGGGGACATCAGAAGGGGTGAGCTGTGTATGTCACCATGCATTTAGTGGGGGGGGGGACATCAGAAGGTGGGAGCTGTGTATGTCACCATGCATTCAGTGGGGGGGGGGACATCAGAAGGTGGGAGCTGTGTATGTCACCATGCATTCAGTGGGGGGGGGGGGGACATCAGAAGGTGGGAGCTGTGTATGTCACCATGCATTCAGTGGGGGGGGGGACATCAGAAGGTGGGAGCTGTGTATGTCACCATGCATTCAGTGGGGGGGGGACATCAGAAGGTGGGAGCTGTGTATGTCACCATGCATTCAGTGGGGGGGGACATCAGAAGGTGGGAGCTGTGTATGTCACCATGCATTCAGTGGGGGGGGGGGGGGACATCAGAAGGTGGGAGCTGTGTATGTCACCATGCATTCAGTGGGGGGGGGGGGGGACATCAGAAGGTGGGAGCTGTGTATGTCACCATGCATTCAGTGGGGGGGGGGGGGGACATCAGAAGGTGGGAGCTGTGTATGTCACCATGCATTCAGTGGGGGGGGGGGACATCAGAAGGTGGGAGCTGTGTATGTCACCATGCATTCAGTGGGGGGGGGGGACATCAGAAGGTGGGAGCTGTGTATGTCACCATGCATTCAGTGGGGGGGGGGGGACATCAGAAGGTGGGAGCTGTGTATGTCACCATGCATTCAGTGGGGGGGGGGGACATCAGAAGGTGGGAGCTGTGTATGTCACCATGCATTCAGTGGGGGGGGGGACATCAGAAGGTGGGAGCTGTGTATGTCACCATGCATTCAGTGGGGGGGGGGACATCAGAAGGTGGGAGCTGTGTATGTCACCATGCATTCAGTGGGGGTGGGGGGGGACATCAGAAGGTGGGAGCTGTGTATGTCACCATGCATTCAGTGGGGGGGGCATCAGAAGGTGGGAGCTGTGTATGTCACCATGCATTCAGTGGGGGGGGGGGACATCAGAAGGTGGGAGCTGTGTATGTCACCATGCATTCAGTGGGGGGACATCAGAAGGTGGGAGCTGTGTATGTCACCATGCATTCAGTGGGGGGGGGGGACATCAGAAGGTGGGAGCTGTGTATGTCACCATGCATTCAGTGGGGGGACATCAGAAGGTGGGAGCTGTGTATGTCACCATGCATTCAGTGGGGGGGGGACATCAGAAGGGGTGAGCTGTGTATGTCACCATGCATTCAGTGGGGGGGGGGGGACATCAGAAGGTGGGAGCTGTGTATGTCACCATGCATTCAGTGGGGGGGGACATCAGAAGGTGGGAGCTGTGTATGTCACCATGCATTCAGTGGGGGGGGACATCAGAAGGTGGGAGCTGTGTATGTCACCATGCATTCAGTGGGGGGGGGACATCAGAAGGTGGGAGCTGTGTATGTCACCATGCATTCAGTGGGGGGGGGGGGGGACATCAGAAGGTGGGAGCTGTGTATGTCACCATGCATTCAGTGGGGGGGGGGGGGACATCAGAAGGGGTGAGCTGTGTATGTCACCATGCATTCAGTGGGGGGGGGGGACATCAGAAGGTGGGAGCTGTGTATGTCACCATGCATTCAGTGGGGGGGGGGACATCAGAAGGTGGGAGCTGTGTATGTCACCATGCATTCAGTGGGGGGGGGGGGGGGACATCAGAAGGTGGGAGCTGTGTATGTCACCATGCATTCAGTGGGGGGGGGGGGCATCAGAAGGGGTGAGCTGTGTATGTCACCATGCATTCAGTGGGGGGGGGGGGGACATCAGAAGGTGGGAGCTGTGTATGTCACCATGCATTCAGTGGGGGGGGGGGGGACATCAGAAGGTGGGAGCTGTGTATGTCACCATGCATTCAGTGGGGGGGGGACATCAGAAGGGGTGAGCTGTGTATGTCACCATGCATTCAGTGGGGGGGGGGACATCAGAAGGTGGGAGCTGTGTATGTCACCATGCATTCAGTGGAGGGGGGACATCAGAAGGTGGGAGCTGTGTATGTCACCATGCATTCAGTGGGGGGGGGGGGACATCAGAAGGTGGGAGCTGTGTATGTCACCATGCATTCAGTGGGGGGGGGGACATCAGAAGGTGGGAGCTGTGTATGTCACCATGCATTCAGTGGGGGGGGGGACATCAGAAGGTGGGAGCTGTGTATGTCACCATGCATTCAGTGGGGGGGGGGACATCAGAAGGTGGGAGCTGTGTATGTCACCATGCATTCAGTGGGGGGGGGGACATCAGAAGGTGGGAGCTGTGTATGTCACCATGCATTCAGTGGGGGGGGGGGGACATCAGAAGGGGTGAGCTGTGTATGTCACCATGCATTTAGTGGGGGGGGGGACATCAGAAGGTGGGAGCTGTGTATGTCACCATGCATTCAGTGGGGGGGGGGGACATCAGAAGGTGGGAGCTGTGTATGTCACCATGCATTCAGTGGGGGGGGGGGGGACATCAGAAGGTGGGAGCTGTGTATGTCACCATGCATTCAGTGGGGGGGGGGACATCAGAAGGTGGGAGCTGTGTATGTCACCATGCATTCAGTGGGGGGGGGACATCAGAAGGTGGGAGCTGTGTATGTCACCATGCATTCAGTGGGGGGGGGGGGGACATCAGAAGGTGGGAGCTGTGTATGTCACCATGCATTCAGTGGGGGGGGGGACATCAGAAGGTGGGAGCTGTGTATGTCACCATGCATTCAGTGGGGGGGGGGGGGGACATCAGAAGGGGTGAGCTGTGTATGTCACCATGCATTCAGTGGGGGGGGGGGGGACATCAGAAGGTGGGAGCTGTGTATGTCACCATGCATTCAGTGGGGGGGGGGGACATCAGAAGGGGTGAGCTGTGTATGTCACCATGCATTCAGTGGGGGGGGGGGGGGGACATCAGAAGGGGTGAGCTGTGTATGTCACCATGCATTCAGTGGGGGGGGGGGGGACATCAGAAGGTGGGAGCTGTGTATGTCACCATGCATTCAGTGGGGGGGGGGGACATCAGAAGGTGGGAGCTGTGTATGTCACCATGCATTCAGTGGGGGGGGGGGGGACATCAGAAGGTGGGAGCTGTGTATGTCACCATGCATTCAGTGGGGGGGGGGGACATCAGAAGGTGGGAGCTGTGTATGTCACCATGCATTCAGTGGGGGGGGGGGACATCAGAAGGTGGGAGCTGTGTATGTCACCATGCATTCAGTGGGGGGGGGGACATCAGAAGGTGGGAGCTGTGTATGTCACCATGCATTCAGTGGGGGGGGGGGACATCAGAAGGTGGGAGCTGTGTATGTCACCATGCATTCAGTGGGGGGGGGACATCAGAAGGTGGGAGCTGTGTATGTCACCATGCATTCAGTGGGGGGGGGGGGGACATCAGAAGGTGGGAGCTGTGTATGTCACCATGCATTCAGTGGGGGGGGGGGGACATCAGAAGGTGGGAGCTGTGTATGTCACCATGCATTCAGTGGGGGGGGGACATCAGAAGGGGTGAGCTGTGTATGTCACCATGCATTCAGTGGGGGGGGGGGACATCAGAAGGTGGGAGCTGTGTATGTCACCATGCATTCAGTGGGGGGGGGACATCAGAAGGTGGGAGCTGTGTATGTCACCATGCATTCAGTGGGGGGGGGACATCAGAAGGTGGGAGCTGTGTATGTCACCATGCATTCAGTGGGGGGGGGGGACATCAGAAGGTGGGAGCTGTGTATGTCACCATGCATTCAGTGGGGGGGGGGGGACATCAGAAGGTGGGAGCTGTGTATGTCACCATGCATTCAGTGGGGGGGGGACATCAGAAGGGGTGAGCTGTGTATGTCACCATGCATTCAGTGGGGGGGGGACATCAGAAGGTGGGAGCTGTGTATGTCACCATGCATTCAGTGGGGGGGGGGACATCAGAAGGTGGGAGCTGTGTATGTCACCATGCATTCAGTGGGGGGGGGGGACATCAGAAGGGGTGAGCTGTGTATGTCACCATGCATTTAGTGGGGGGGGGGACATCAGAAGGTGGGAGCTGTGTATGTCACCATGCATTCAGTGGGGGGGGGGGACATCAGAAGGTGGGAGCTGTGTATGTCACCATGCATTCAGTGGGGGGGGGGGGGGACATCAGAAGGGGTGAGCTGTGTATGTCACCATGCATTCAGTGGGGGGGGGGGGGACATCAGAAGGTGGGAGCTGTGTATGTCACCATGCATTCAGTGGGGGGGGGGGACATCAGAAGGTGGGAGCTGTGTATGTCACCATGCATTCAGTGGGGGGGGGGGACATCAGAAGGTGGGAGCTGTGTATGTCACCATGCATTCAGTGGGGGGGGGACATCAGAAGGTGGGAGCTGTGTATGTCACCATGCATTCAGTGGGGGGGGGGGGGACATCAGAAGGTGGGAGCTGTGTATGTCACCATGCATTCAGTGGGGGGGGGGGGGACATCAGAAGGTGGGAGCTGTGTATGTCACCATGCATTCAGTGGGGGGGGGACATCAGAAGGGGTGAGCTGTGTATGTCACCATGCATTCAGTGGGGGGGGGGGGACATCAGAAGGTGGGAGCTGTGTATGTCACCATGCATTCAGTGGGGGGGGGACATCAGAAGGTGGGAGCTGTGTATGTCACCATGCATTCAGTGGGGGGGGGACATCAGAAGGTGGGAGCTGTGTATGTCACCATGCATTCAGTGGGGGGGGGGGACATCAGAAGGTGGGAGCTGTGTATGTCACCATGCATTCAGTGGGGGGGGGGGACATCAGAAGGTGGGAGCTGTGTATGTCACCATGCATTCAGTGGGGGGGGGACATCAGAAGGGGTGAGCTGTGTATGTCACCATGCATTCAGTGGGGGGGGGACATCAGAAGGTGGGAGCTGTGTATGTCACCATGCATTCAGTGGGGGGGGGACATCAGAAGGTGGGAGCTGTGTATGTCACCATGCATTCAGTGGGGGGGGGGGACATCAGAAGGGGTGAGCTGTGTATGTCACCATGCATTTAGTGGGGGGGGGGACATCAGAAGGTGGGAGCTGTGTATGTCACCATGCATTCAGTGGGGGGGGGGGACATCAGAAGGTGGGAGCTGTGTATGTCACCATGCATTCAGTGGGGGGGGGACATCAGAAGGTGGGAGCTGTGTATGTCACCATGCATTCAGTGGGGGGGGACATCAGAAGGGGTGAGCTGTGTATGTCACCATGCATTCAGTGGGGGGGACATCAGAAGGTGGGGGCTGTGTATGTCACCATGCATTCAGTGGGGGGGGGGGGACATCAGAAGGTGGGAGCTGTGTATGTCACCATGCATTCAGTGGGGGGGTTGGAGCTGAAGGCGAGCAGTAAAAGTCAGCTGTATTTTCCTGCAAGAAATGGGAGGGTTTAGGCCGTGTGTGTCTAGTACTTGGCATGTGATTGGTGGGCTGAGATGCATTGAGTCCAATGGGAGGTTCCTGGTCTTTGCACTGTCCTGACTCCGTCCCTCTGTGCACGTCCTACATTCTGTCTGGGTCTCAGGGACATTTAGAGGGTCTTTGAAGGGGGAGAACACGAGGAGGAGGTGAGATGCATATATATTTAGATTGTTTGCTGGATAACAAGCATTGTTTGGATGCCAGCATCATGTTATTACTGCTTCTTGTGTTTCCTGGGCACACTGTGCATCTGACAGCTCTGTGCCTGGCAACACACCTTCCTCTCTGATCCCCGCTGTGCAGCCTCCAGTTCAGTGCTCTAACCTTGCAATCATAGACTGGAAATCAGTTTTTTTTTTCTCTTTACTGGGCTTTGACAGGCTTACAGAATGTAAGAGTGCAGCTTCTGCCATGACATCTCATGTTGATTGGATTTCTTTATTTAATTCCTTCTTTATGTTTTGCAGGGGTCACTTGTGTTTCTATGTCACCATTGCCTGCTGTCTAAGAAGAAAACCAGGAAAGCACAATGGAGCACACTAAGCAGGTCCGGGTTCTGATGCTTAATGATATGGAGAAGCTGGAGAAAAGACTCTTCAGGCTTGAACAAGGTAGGTTGAGGATCCATTCTGTCAATGACTATTCCCGCTCCCACTGGCTCCGTGACTTAACGTTCCACTGAAGCTAAACCAATACATGGGGGGGTTAGGTCTTAGGCAATTATTTGCTAATGATCTGACCTTTGAAAGAGATTTTTATTTTTCAAACCACACAACCTTTTTTTAGCATTTGTTGTGTAAAACTTTCTTACCTCTATAGTTTAAGTTGAGAACAATGGACGGATTATTTCCAAAACAATGAGGCTGGGTTCACACTATTGCGAATTCATCGCATCCAATTTGCAATAGCAGGAGATTTTGACCGGCTCTCTATGGAGTCGATTCACTTATCTCTGCTGCGGCTCCAGTGCGAATTTGCACAGAAGCCCTGAGCGTCTTTTGGTCCTTTTCAGGTCCAAATTCAGCCAAAAATTCAGCCTGAAACGGTGAACAGGGACGCACCAGACCCCTGCTGTGAGCCACATGTGAAGATAGTGTGATCCCAGCCTTAACCAACATTTTTTTTCATTTAGATGATTTTTGTAAAAAGGGACCAAAAATATTTATATATTACAGCAATCTTGCTCTGTGTATCTCAAATCAGGGGTAGGCAACCTCTGCACTCCGAAAAACAACAAAGAAAAATTCCCAGCTCACTTACCAGCCAGCCTGCAACAAACCGAATTGTCTGGTCTAACAATTCACGTTAAAAACAAGGGGTTTTGTTTTCACACATTTGCAGATACATGCGTAAGCTGCAGCAGCCATGTCATGGTACTCCACTATTATCTACAGTCCTAACTCTAGAATTCTCCTGAGTTGGAGCACATATATAATAATGCATAGGTTCGGTCCCGGTTCACATAGGCGCGATGCGGGAACACTGCAAATCCACTCCGGGTGCCCGCTTCACACCTGACCTGCAAGGCAGTTCACACTGCCATATGCAAACTGCTTGGAGTGACAATAAAATGTTAATGACATCCCCATTTCAGTTTGCGTATTTCGGACAGGAATAGGATCAGATTCTGGTGCGGGCCAAAAAAAGGGTCCTGTGTGAGTTTGGTCCGAATTCGATGCAAATTCAGCCATACTATCTGTATAGCTGAAATCGCATTGCACAGACATTGCATGTGATTTGCAGTGTGCTGCGAATCACATGCGATCTCGCACAGCGCACCGGTGTGAACCCAGCCTAAGGGCAGTTATGCCTGGAGAGAGCCCACCCCTATTTAAAGGGACAGGGACGTGCTGGGCACCCAGCAATAACACAACGGCAGCAAAGTATCCAGTGCATCCCCTTGCCAATTACCAATAGTACAAATAAATGAAAACCATCCCAACCTATCTCTGGCCTTTGCAGCAAGGAACACATGGAGAGACGACACATATCAAAAACAACAAACAAAAATTCATAGCTCACTTACCAGCCAACCTGCAAACCTCAGCACCCAAGCTGTTGTGGAACTACAAGTCCCATGAGGCATTGCAAGACTGACAACCACAGGCATGATTGCAGAGGCATGATGGGACCTGTAGTTTTGCAACAGTCGGAGTGGTTGCCTACCACTGATATAAGATACACAGAGCAAGATTCCTGCACCATATAAACATTTTTTATACCTTTTTACAAAAATCGATTGAATGAAAGAAATGTTGGTTCAATGTTCTGTCTGAGGTTATGCCTGCTATGGACAGACATATCCTCTACTCCATTGTTTCTCAACTCCAGTCCTCAAGGCGCCCCAACAGGTCATGTTTTCAGGATTTCCCTCAGATGAAACAGCTGTGGTAATTACTAAGGCAGTGACACTGATCAAATCACCTGTGCAAAATAATGGAAAGCCTGAAAACATGACCTGTTGGGGCGCCTTGAGGACTGGAGTTGAGAAACACTGTCTACTCAGCCAATTAGCTTATATAGCTGTTTGAGACTTTAGTCAGGGTGTAGTGGTAAATTATCTTCCAGCATGCTGGAAAATCTACACCCGATAATACAGACTTCCATATCATGCTTTTCATTTGTGCTTTGGTAATACTTGCACTGGCCAATTATTGTAGAAAATATCAAAATGGTCACATTGCTGGCACTGCAGTGTATGTTTAAGCCAGACATAGACGGTTCGAATCTCAGCCAGTTTAGCAGGGACCAGCCAAGATTCGAACCATGTATGGGCAGGACGATTGTGCCCAAGTCAATCTATTGATCGATTTAGGTATAACCAGCCTCTTGGATCTATTATGTGGATATTGCCAGCGACTGTAGAATCTAACAATAATCACTGTGGTGTTTATTTACTAAAGCTGGAAAGTGCAAAATCAGGCTCCTTTCTGCATAGAAACCAATCAGCTTCCAGGTTTTATTGCCAAGCTGAGGATAGAAGGTGATTGGTTTCTGTGCAGAAGATTTTGCACTTTCCAGCTGTAGTAAATAAGCCCCTGTGTGTTCTCCAGGCCGGGACAGCCCCCTCCCCCTCCCAGATTACACAGGTCACAGGAAGCTGTGACAATGGGAAATGATTCTGTAGTGTTACAACTGTTTGTAGGTATCATGGCTTTCTGTGGCCTACATAACAGTTTGTATTCACGCCATTTACATGCTAAATTGCTAGGAATTTGTAGGACAATAGTGGACGTTCTCAGCTGTCCAACCGAATTAAGAAATTGTTTGTGCATCAGCCACAGTGAATAGATCACAACGAGGTTTTCTGCCTAATAACCGCGGGCTAATGTTACATAATCGCAGAGCTGTAATAGCTACAAAAAGAAATTGCAAAATTCTGAATTACAGTTAGTGTTTCCTTTTTGTTTGCAGAAGAGTCATTGTAGATATAAAATTTGTTGAATGCCGTTCTCTAACCTTTGATATGACTTGTGCAGGAAAAAGGCCAAAAGACAGTTACGGATTTGGCATTCCTTTATTTTATTATTTGTCTTTCAGTGATCAATTATTTTAAAACTGCCTGCCAGCAAATGGTAGTATACAAGGCTGCATCTGTTACCTGGTCCCAGCCCCCATCTGCTACCCACCCCCGGGCTTTGCTTGACATACATGTGTTAATTGGGCTTTAATCCAATGGCCAGCTCTGCTAGGTTTATGTAAATGGACAAGTTTACTATAGAATTAATCATACAAAAGCAGCTTACCTTAGTACTGTACAACCGCAGTTTTATACATATTGCGGGAAAAATATCAGCGTTGGCTAATGAGTGTTTGCCAGCATTAGAAATTCTCACTATCTTTTGAAGAGATTACTAACATGATTTGAAATATCTGCTTCCAATAAGTGAACATTGTTGCTTCACTAGAGAAAGTGAAGACACTTTATTTATCAATGTACCAATGTGGACTGATTTGGGGGAGTCCGAAGGTCACAGCAGGTCTGGGGAAGGCTGTGATATGATATCCGTATCAATTACAGGTTTCTTTCGTGAATGGTTAGTCTAATAGAGTCATGCCGCGTACACACGAGCGGACTTTCCGGCGGACTAGGTCTGATGGGATTAGTCCGGCGGACAATTCGATCGTGTGTGGGCTCCAGCAGACTTTTTTTTCCCTAAAAGTCTGATGGACCTAGAAATAAAACATGTTTCAGATCTGTCCGGTGGACTCGAGTCCGGTCAAAAAGTCCGCTCGTCTGTATGCTAGTCCGACGGACTAAAACCAACGCTAGGGCAGCTATTGGCTACTGGCTATGAACTTCCTTATTTTAGTCTGGTCGTACGTCATCACATACAAATCCGTCGGACTTTGGTGTGAGGCAAGTCCGTTCATTTGAAAGTCCGGCGGACCTACGCTGCAAAGTCCGTCGGAAAGACTGTCAGACCTAGTCCGTCGAAAAGTCCGCCCGTGTGCACGCGGCATTACCCATAGCAGTTTCTGTCTTGATAGGCATTGAAGCCTTTTTACTAAAGGGATTAAGCATCTTCATACAATAAATTGTGTGAATAATCACTTCAGTTATCAAATCATTAGCAGATTAGATAAGTAAACAGAAGTTTATGTTTTACATAATTGAAAATGTACACAATTTATTATGTGAAGAGTCTCAACTCTTGAGCAAAATTCAGCCAGTCCAGCAGGGACTAGTTCAATTTTAATCCATGTATGGGCAGGCTGGTTGTACTGAAGTCGATCTACTGAACGACTTCCAATCAACCAGCCTGTCTGATAAATTCTGCTCGATCAGTACCATTGGCTATAGCCTGCAGCGCTGATTAGTGTATTCTGAGAACGGGGAAGTCTTCCCGCCTTCAGAACACAATAGCTCAGTGGGAATGTTTCCCCCGTTCACATTTAATGTGTGGCTGGGCAATTTCTTGTCCAACCCATTGGTTGAACGAAAAAAAAAAAAAAAAATATGAGCTGCCTAAAGCAGCCCATAGATCACTTGATTTTCTTTCCTTCCAGCAGCAGTGAATGGGGGGAGGGAGCAGGGAGCCTTCCTGACCAGTAGAATACAATGATTACTGCTAGTAGTGGTAATAATCGCATGAAGAAAAATCCAACAAGATTGTTGTACCCAAGTTGATCGATGAATCAGCTTGCCCATACATGGATACAAATTTGGCCAGTCCCTGCTGAACTTGCCGAATTTCGATCCATAAATGTCCGGCTTTAGGTTTTGATTACACAACGTCCATTGAGAAGTGTTGCTCTGCATAGATCAACACAGGCTCAACCCCAGGGTACATAGAAAACGATTGTTTTCTATGTGCTCTCTTAACACTACAATACTGCTTTGTGATTGGTTGCAGTGTGTTGCGTAAAAATGCTGATATGCTGCATTGGTTTTGCACCTCATCTCACATTATGTCACTGTTCGTTGGCGCACCACAGTTCAGCTGCATTGCATAGAAATAAATGAAATATCATTTTGTTACATTTCAGTAAAGTAAAGAAATATATATAAGAAAGAAAAAAGGTAAACAATGTCCTATGTTGTAACAATGTAAGACACCGTCCCTCAATGCCACTACACAACAAACACAATCTGAAGCCGTTTTAGCATGCTGTTGGGTGTGAATGAGTCCTAAGTAAATCAGCCTCATTGTTTGGGATTTGCAGTCCTAGTGGTAGCACCGGCCCTGGTGGTAAGAACAAAATGCATCCAAAGAGAACAGGATTTAAGTGAACACACTCGGCCAAGTACACCGGCTTTTTAAGACTGAATAGTCAGGAGGAGTTACAGTTTGTCTCTTTAAATTATGTTTGAACCTCCTTGTAATCTGGCCATACACAATACAATTGGATTGTGCTAGCTCTGAAACTCTTTACAAAAGTCAATGGCAACACATGATGCATCTTGGGTGGTTCAGCAGGGACAGGCCGAGATTCAAACCATCTATGGGCAGGCTGAGTATTAAGGATGAGCTGCGGCATGTTCGCACACCCCACGTGCAGAGCCCGCTAGGAAGTCGGCGCTGCGCTAATCACAGGAATGGGACATTTCCCGATCTCTGAAGCCACGCATCGGAACAATGTCTCACTGCCTGTGATTAACGCAGCGCAGTGCCGATTTCCTGGCGGGCTCTGCACGTGGGGTGCGCGAACATGCCAGAGCTCATCCTTACTGAATATACCCAAGCTGATCCATCGATCAACTTGGGTACAACCAGCAGGTCAGATTTTTGGCATGCAATTATTGCCAGTAGCTATAGCTGCTAGCAATAACCACTGTGTTCTGCCGGCAGGGAGAGCTTCCCTCACCCCACCCCCTCTCCCCTGCTGGGAGAACACAATAGCTCCGCAGGATGGATTCTCCCATCAACACTAGCTGTGTTGATGGGGGAATTGAGCGTTTTTTTTCATTGCAGGAAAGAATATCACACCATCTACAGCCTGCCTTATTCATGCAGCGCTGTTCATTAAGGATGAGCTCAGGCGTGTTCGCAAACAGAGCCCGCCAGGAAGTGGGCACTGGGGAGCGCTAATCACAGGCAGTGAGACATTGTCCCAATGCGTGGCTGCAGAGATCGGGAAATGTCTCACTGCCTGTGATTAGCGCTCCGCAGTGCCCACTTCCTGGCGGGCTCTGTTTGCGAACACGCCTGAGCTCATCCTTACTGTTCATACATATGTTATGTTTTTTTTTTTTAGACATTTTCAAGGACCCCATTTAATGGGCTTGAATAGCAAATATGTCAATAGATAATCACTGTGCATGAAGGATTTTCAGTGGCTCAACTAGCCGTTCATCTATGGGCAGCCCGATTGTACCCAAGTCAATCCATTGATCTACTTGGATACAACCATAAAGTTGGATCATCGGCATGCAATTTTTGCCAGTAGCTATAGCCACTAGCAATAATCACTGTATTCTCCTAGCAGGGATGGCTCCATGCGACCCCCCCTCAGAAGAATACAATAGCTCCGCAGGATGGGGGAACGCGTGATTGCAGGAAATCATTTATGGCCTGCCTAATTCATGTCAATAGAAGAGCCAATGCACTCTCATAGTCAGGGCTTTTTTTTTCTCAGACAATAGGTGCAGAACTCCCCCTTTCCGAGTCACCCCTTTTCTCCGCCCCTACCCACCTCCCAGTACCGTCCCTTTTAGACAGTATAGAACCAAGTATCATTTTAAGTAATTTGCATGGAATTTGGTAATGATATCAAGAAAAGCAGTAAAATAGATCCCCCCTAACAACAATGGACCAACCACAACAAAATTTCCCCGCCAGCAAGAATAGACCCCAGCAGCATCAACAGATCTCCACACAGCCAGCATTAATAGTCTGTCTGGCTGCCATCAACAATAGACCCCTCCCCCAACAGTAGATCTCTTTCAGCGACAACTGACCTCCCTTGCAAAAATAGATCCCAGCAGTGAGCATTAATACCCTGCAGCACACCCCAGCACCCCTTGCCATTACATACAGTCAGTCCAAGAGGTGCTGGAACTGCGTTCCCGCTGAAAAAAGCCCTGCTCATAGTATGTCAGATTGCATCATTGTACTTGAATAGTACAAAGGGTGGACAGACTGTAACTTAGATAAGGGATAACCATTAACATTAAATGTATGCCTGGACACCAACAGTTATCATTTATTAATCCACTCCACTGGCTATATTTTCAATTGTTTAATTAAAGGGTTAGTTCACCTTTAACAAAAAACTGCCTATGCATGTAAATGGTGTTTGTAGATAAAAGAAAAACTATGCAGCTCTGACTAAAGTTGAGTGATGCCCATTCTATAAGTGTGGGTCATTTCCATACATCACAAAGCCTGACTGGAATGCACCCAGGACATTGCTAAGTGGGGCCTAATCATTACTACTTACCTCCACCATCACCGGAGGGAGATCTCAAACACTGAGCTCAGAGCTACTACATCAGGGTAGAGAAGGAGCTTGTCCTCACATGAATCAGATAGAGAGCCCTCCTGTGATAGAGGAAGTGATCGGGAACGACTAGGCCTCACTTAGAACCTTCCTGGGAGTATTCCAGGCTTTGGGATGTATGTAAATGGCCTACACCTATAGTAAGGGCATTATTCAACTCTAGTCGGAGCTGCACGGTTTGTTTTTATCCACAAACATCCTTTGTCTGCATAGGCAGTTTTTTTTTGTAAAGGTGATCGAACCCTTTAAGGGAGGGGGTAGAGGTGTTTACTATAGTTCCTTTTAGATTGTAAGCTTTCATTCGCTGGGCCCTCCCTCTGATCCCTATTGTATTGTAACTGTACTGTCTCCATCCTTTTTGTAAAGTGCTGAACAAACTGTTGACACTATACAGCATAAATCCTGTAGAAGACTAAACTTTGTGGATCACTATTTGTTCTAAATTGTTTATATAGTATAGATGATGCTTGCCTTTTGCCTTTTGCCTTTAGTTCTCTTTCAAAGCAGGTAGCAGCCATTGCTGCCTGCTATATATAACACCTATTTGATATTATGTGTAATATGCCCAGCTTTATCTGTTCTGGATCAGGCACACTTTTTTTTAGTAGTTTTTTTTTTTTAAAGGGTCAGGTAAGATGCTATATATCTATTATGTAATTCTTCTTTAATACTTTACTTCTTAGTATCATTTTAGTAGCAGATTGTGGATGAATTGAATGAGAATTGCAGTATTGAGGGCCCATTTATATCTACTCTATATTGCCAAAAGTATTGGGACGCCTGCCTTTACACACACATGACATTTAATGGCATCTCAGTCTTATGCTGGCCATACACTATACAGAAAATCGGCCGAACCCATTTTCGAAAAAAGAACGTTCGACCGTGACCGCAAACGATCGTGCCATCATATAATGACCGATAAATTGTTCAGTGGACATGAATAAATAATTTTTTGTTCGTTTTTTTACATATACCTAGTGCAGACAGTTCGGACGGGAAACACATTAACCTTGCAATTTATCGTACGTTCGGCAGAAATTTTCCAAACTTCCCGTTCGTTTTTTCCCCACAAAAACGTCACAAGCGATTATCGATTTGTGCCCATTAACTTGCCGAAAAACGAACGAAGTGTCTATACGAACGATTTTTCGGCCGATTTTTCGGCCGATTTTTCGTATAGTGTATGGCCAGCATTAGTCTGTAGGGTTCAATATAGAGTTGGCCCACCCTTTGCAGCTATAACAGCTTTAACTCTTCTGGGAAGGCTGTTCACAAGGTTTAGGAGTGTGTCTATGGGAATGTTTGACCATTCTTCTAGAAGCGCATTTGTGAGGTCACGCACTGATGTTGGATGAGAAGGCCTGACTCGCAGTCTCCGCTCTAATTCATCCAAAAGGTGTTCTATCAGGTTGAGGTCAGGACTCTGTCCAGGCCAGTCAAGTTCCTCCACCCCAAACTCACTCATCCAGACTATATTGTCAAAAGTATTGGGCCACCCCTCCAAGTCATTTGGTGGAGGGGGGATTATGATGTGGGGTTGTTTTTCAGGGGTTGGGCTTGGCCCCTTAGTTCCAGTGAAGGGAACTCTTAAGCTGTTTGCATTCCAATACATTTTGGACAATTTCATGCTCCCAACTTTGTGGGAACAGTTTGAGGATGACCCCTTCCTGTTCCAACATGATTTGCACAAAGCAAGGTCCATAAAAATGTGGATGAGCCAGTTTGGGGTGTAGGAACTTGACTGGCCTGCACCTCAACCCAATAGAACACCTTTGGGATGAATTAGAGAATTGGAGACTGTGAATCAGACCTTCTCATCCAACATCAGTGCCTAACCTCACAATAGAGGTTCTGGAAGAATGGTCAAACATTCCCATAGACACACTCCTAAACCTTGTAGACAGCCTTCCCAGAAGAGTTGAAGCCATTATATAAGGATGAGCTCAGGCGTGTTCACAACCCGTACATGCAGAGCCCGCCAGGAAGTTGGCACTGAACAGCGCTAATCACAGGCAGTGAGACATTTTCCTGATCAGTGGCGGCAGAGATCAAGAAATGTCTCACTGCCTGTGATTAGCGCTGTGCAGTGCCAACTTCCTGGCAGGATCTGCATGTACGGGTTGTGAACACGCCTGAGCTCATCCTTACTGTTATACCTGCAAAGAGTGGAGAAAATCAATATTGAACCCTACAGAATAAGACTGGGATGCCATTAAAGTTTATGTGCGTGTAAAGGCAGGCGTCCCAATACTTTCAACAATATAGTGTATTTGTGTGCATAGAGATGCATATTATTTTTGCCTTAGACAGATGTACTGTCAGATGTCAATGTGTGATTTCTTTGTGCATTAACATGTATGTTTTGATGTGCATTGGTGTGTTTTTTTCAATGCATTATTAAAGTTAGGGATTAGCAGTCATTAAAGCAGTTGTAAACCTAGGAAAAAAAACCTGGAAGACAAAGGCATAATGTGCTAGTATGCATCGCATACTAGCACATTATGAAATACTCACCTTAGAACGACCTTCAGAGCGCATGTGCCACGTACGTCAGAGGCTGGGTGGTTTAGAGTGAATATCTCCTAAACGGTGCTTGTTTAGGAGATATTCATTTTACCTACAGGCAAGGCTTACCTGTAGGTAAAAATCACAAAGTGGGGTTTACAACCGCTTTAACCAAGGTTTGTTAATACATGCTGGTAACACCTCAAAATGCACATTATATGCAATATGTTCTGCTGCCACTGATTTCTATGGGTCTACCAAGCATTAAATAGTAGACAAAAAGGAGTCATGTCATATTTTTCAAAACATACCACGCTGTAGCTCTGAAATGGGAATATACAATGTTTTTATTATAGAGAAGTTGGACACTTGTTGTAGTGTGTTGCAACACATGCGTTAAAACACAACAGTATAAATAGGCCTAATATTTATTAGTACACCACAATGTTTCTTTTTCATATTTAGTAACACATCAAGTGATCATTTTTTGCCAAGTGCTGGAAGTCATTTTGTAACCGTTATACGTATTAAACATATTCAACACATTATGAATATAAAGTATAATATACTTATATTAAAATTCTATGTAAATATACTGTATGTACAGTATATGCCCTTAGGGCCCTTTCACACTGGTCCATTGAAAAACACAGCATGTTGGTGCATTTTCTGGTTGCCTGGCCCCCAGCATGCACCTGTGAAACATGGACATGTGGCTCAAAAAAAGCTCACCAAAAACACAACCGTGGTGAATTTTTGATGTGTTTTTCTATTGATTTAAATGGGAGATGCGTTTTTGGTGTCCTGTTTAAACAGGGCACCAAAGATGCAGCATGCAGGACATTTTGAAAACACCGCACTGCAGTATTTGGTGTGAAGAGTCCCATAGGATTTAAAGGGAATATTTATTTATTTTATTGTGTTTTTCTTGCACTTTTAGTAGGGCAAAAACGCATCCGTGTGAAAGGGCCCTTGTTGTGACACAATTGATACACTGTAGAGAAGTATTCAGTTTAGTCCCATACACTCCTACAATCGTACTCAAGATACAATTTGATTGTGATTGACTTACTAAAATTGGAGAGTGCAAAATCTGGTGCAGCTGTGGATAGAAACCAATCAGCTTCCAGGTTTTATTGTCAAAGCTTAAGGTTGGGTTCACACTGGTACGACACGACAGTCGTATGACTGTGGATCCGACTTTGACCTGCGACTTCAATGAACGGGGATCCGACTTTAATCCCGACAATGCAGGAACTTAGTGTCTGGTATGAATCTTTAAGGGGAACTCCATGCCAAATAAAAAAAAACAAAAAACGACATGGGTTCCCCCTCCAAGAGCTTCACTTCACTCTCCTGTCATGCGAATTGGATGCAGGAAATTATGAGTCCAATTAGAAATCCATTGCTGTAGTGTAGAACAGGCCATATTCTAAGATAAGGACAATCAACAAATAGTCCGTTGCCACATCATCCCTTTAATCCAGGACACATATTATTTACACAGGTTCTGTGGCTGATTAAGGTGGTAATTAAACTCACTTGGTGCCTTATCTGCATTAAATTAGCCTCAGAACCTGTGTAATTAGTATGTGTCCTGGATTAAGGCTCCATTCACACTAGCACGTTTTTTGAATGCATTTTGCATTTTGCAGAAATGCATGGGAATTTTTTAACATGGGTTCCTATGGAACATGTTCACATCAATGCCTTTTTGTACCTCTGCATTTTTGGAAAGGGTCAGGGACTTTTTTTCATGCAAAATGCAGCGTTTTGCATGTAATAGAATTCAATAGACCAGCTCCAAAACGCAAGTGCACCGATTTTGCAGCGTTTTTGATGCGTTTTTGGCGTTTTTTTTTTTTTAATTTTTTTTTAGACTGTATACAGTCTAAAAAAAAACTGTAAAAAAAAAAAACGCAAAATGCGGCAAAAACGCTGCTCAAAAACGTGGCAAGCATGACAAAAAAAACTCCAAAAACGCTCAAAAGCAACATGCATAGGTGTGAATCGAGCCTAAAGGGATGAGGTGGTAACCACCTGTTTTTAACACATTGCATGGTGTTGATGTGCATTTCTTTTATTCTCAGCAGGAGCCAAAAAGGATTTTTTTGTTTTTTGTTTATCGGGCAGTGCAGTGTGTTGTGAAGTGTTGCAGTGTGTTGTGAAGTGTTGCAGTGTGTTGTGAAGTGTTGCAGTGTGTTGTGAAGTGTTGCAGTGTGTTGTAAAGTGTTGCAGTGTGTTGTGAAGTGTTGCAGTGTGTTGTGAAGTGTTGCAGTGTGTTGTGAAGTGTTGCAGTGTGTTGTGAAGTGTTGCAGTGTGTTGTGAAGTGTTGCAGTGTGTTGTAAAGTGTTGCAGTGTGTTGTGAAGTGTTGCAGTGTGTTGTGCTGCATTATAATGCTTCTAGTTTCATTTTTACTCAGCCTGTTGGAAATAATGTTTGCAATGGGTCTTCATTGAGCAACGCAACCCAACACAGGTTTTGTGATCGGGCCCAAAGGCTGGATTCACACCTATGCATTTTTAGTGCTTTTTGCATTTTGCAGATTACAGTCCATATACCATGGTTTCCTATGGAACACGTTCTGTAGTGCAAATCTGCAAAAGGCAAAAAGCACTAAAAATGCATAGGTGTGAATACAGACTTAAAGTTATAATTGCAGTGTTTACCTTTTAAGTAGAACTATAGACAAAACCTTATTTGTTTACTTTGGATAGAGTAAGGGAACCCTAAAACCCTATAACCCCATGTCGTTTTTTTTTTTTTTTCTTGCTATCTGTGCCCCATTGCTGAGATTTGCCTCTACTTCCTGTCCCATAGCTGAACAGGAAGTGAGAGGAAATACTTGCAAATTCAGGGAATTCCTTGGCGCCCCCAGGTCACCAGAACTAGTGTCCCCATTGGAAGATTTCCCCTCTATTACTTTTCTGGGGACACCCAAAATTTGAGATTTTCTTTTACTTTCACTGATGAAAGTAAACCGGACAAATAGAGAGGGTGAATCAGGGGCACAGATGGCAATAAAAACGGATAAGTACTCTAACCCCTCTTAACTCAAAAAACTAAACTAAAAAAAAAAATGCCTTTAGTTATACTTTAATGGTAAACCCTGCCCATACTTTTGCATTTTCTTTGCTCTTCTGATATTCCATTCAGCCGCTGGGAGGGAAGAATGACTGCCCTATGTAAGCTTGCACAAGCTTGCTTCTCTCCACCCACATGTGCCAGCCCAAGGCCAATCACTGAGCTTTAGTGCTGTCACATGAAGTCACATGTTCCTCCATACCCAAAAGTATCAGGAATTTTCTTTGGTTCCTGTGGCTGAACAAAGCATTGAAGGAAAAGAGAGTACATCAAGGTCCAGCCTGAGAAGAAACCGTAAAGCACAACTATTGTGTTCTCTTTGTATTGCTTCCTTTATGTGAAATCCTGGTTGTCCTGTCGTTCCCTCTGCTTTCCTATTAAAAACTGACCACACTAAGCAGGAGAACACATCGCAGTCAGTTCTCTAGCTATGCTGGGAACACGCCCCTGCTGCACATCCATTCACTGGGAAGATCAGTGTGCTGTTGCTTCTCTTCCTCCCAGCTCTTATGCAGCTGAGAACAGAGGGAATGTGATCACGTATTAAAAAAGGGGGAAAAAGGTATTCATTTTTTTTATATCTATACAAAAATGTTTGGCCTTTTATTTCAGTTTGAGGCTGGGTTCACATCTCCGACAGATGCGGCTTGCAGCAGGGGTCCGGTGCATCCCTGTTCTCCATTTCAGGGACTAATCAGGGCCGAATTTTTGTCTGAATTCAACCCTCAAACGGAGCCAAAGACACACAGGACCTCTGTGCAATCTGCTCCGGAGCCGCACCGGAGATATGTGAACAATCTCCTGTCATGCGAATTGGATGGGGGGAAACCCACATTCAATTCACACTAGTGTGAACCCACCTTAAACGGAATGGGTTGTTTTACAAGGTGCTCGTTTATAATCACTTTAAGCTGTGACAATAAACACTGGAAACTGGTTTCTATGCAGAGCTACACCTGATTTTGCACTCTCCAGCTTTAGTAAATCTCCTCCCTTGCTGCTTTGGTAAAGAAGGCTATATCAGTCGATGATCTGTATAATACTACAGTATCTCACAAAAGTGAGTACACCCCTCACATTTTTGTAAATATTTTATTAAATCTTTTCATGTGACAACACTGAAGAAATGACACTTTGTTACAATGTAAAGTAGTGAGTGTACACCTTGTATAACAGTGTAAATTTGCTGTCCCCTCAAAATAACTCAACACACAGCCATTAATGTCTAAATCTCTGGCAACAAAAGTGAGTACGCCTCTAAGTGAAAATGTCCAGATTTGACCCAAAGTGTTAATATTTTGTGTGGCCACCATTATTTTCTAACACTGCCTTAACCCTCTTGGGCATGGAGTTCACCAGAGCTTCACAGGTTACCACTGGAGTCCTCTTCCACTCCTCCATGACATCACAGAGCTGGCAGATGTTAGAGACCTTGTACTCCTCCACCTTCCATTTCAAGATGACCCACAGATGCTCAATAGGTTTTAGGTCTGGAGACATGCTTGGCCAGTCCATCACCTTTACCCTCAACTTCTTTAGCAAGGTAGCGGTCATCTCGGAGGTGTGTTTGGGGTAGTTATGGTGGTATACTACCCTGCGGCCCAGTCTCCGAAGGGAGGGGTTGATGCTCTGCTTCAGTATGTCACAGTACATGTTGGCATTCATGGTTCCCTCAAAGAACTGTAGCTCCCCTGTGCCGGCAGCACTTATGCAGCCCCAGACCATGACAATCCCACCACCATGCTTGACTGTAGGCAAGACACATTTATCTTTGTACTCCTCACCTGGTTGTCACCACACACGCTTGACACCATCTGAACCAAATAAGTTTATCTTGGTCTCATCAGACCACAGAACTTGGTTCCAGTAATCCATGTCCTTAGTCTGCTTGTCTTCAGCAAACTGTTTGCGGGCTTTCTTTTGCACCATCTTTAGAAGAGGCTTCCTTCTAGAATGACAGCCATGCAGAGCAATTTGATGCAGTGTGTGGCGTATGGTCTGAGCACTGATGGGCTGAGCCCCCCCACACCTTCAACCTTTGCAGCAATGCTGGTAGCACTCGTATGTCTATTTTACAAAGACAATCTCTGGATATGATGCTGAGTAGGTGCACTCAACTTCTTTGGTCGACCATGGCGAGGCCTATTCTGAGTGGAAGCTATCCTGTTAAACCGCTGTATGGTCTTGGCCACCATGCTGCAGCTCAGTTTCAGGGTCTTTGCAATCTTCTTATAGCCTAGGCCATCTTTATGTAGAGCAACAATTCTTTTTTTCAGATCCTTGGAGAGTTCTTTGCCA
Organism: Aquarana catesbeiana; assembly: GCF_042186555.1. NCBI lineage: Eukaryota > Metazoa > Chordata > Amphibia > Anura > Ranidae > Aquarana > Aquarana catesbeiana. Next base: position 264,745,650 of record NC_133330.1, read on the forward strand.
TGAGTTGCCATGTTTAACTTCCAGTGACCAGTATGAGGGAGTGAGAGTGATAACACCAAATTTAACACACCGGCTCCCCATTCACACCTGAGACTTTGGAACACTAACGAGTCACATGACACTGGGGAGGAAAATGTCTAATTGGGCCCAATTTGGACATTTTCACTTAGGGATGTACTCACTTTTGTTGCCAGTGGTTTAGACATTAATGGCTGTGTGTTGAGTTATTTTGAGGGGACAGCATATTTACACTGTTATACAAGCTGTACACTCACTACTTTACATTGTAGCAAAGTGTCATTTCTTCAGTGTTGTCACATGAAAAGATTTAATAAAATATTTACAAAAATGTGAGGGGTGTACTCACTTTTGTAAGATACTGTATATGAAGTTGGCCATAGCCAGCAAGCTGAATGAAACTAAAAAAACGAATAGTATCCTCCTTGCACACAAACAAGGTGAATGGAGGAATCTCCCCTGATAGGAGAAACACACAGCAGCATATTTTACAAATGTATTTAGTGCCTCACTTGCCTCATGATTGCAAAGGAAATGGATCATTATTCAAATAATCGGAAAAAAGAAGCAGGTAGGAGAGCCCAGTTATGTAACCTGACTACCCTCTCCTTTCATCACGGACTTCTCTATGTACTATTGGGCCTAATGCACACAGGACGTTTTTATTTTTTGTTTTTGTTTTTTAACTCTCCTAAAGCTTTTACAAGCTTTTAGGAGCATTTACAAGCTTGTGGGCATTAATTAATTTCATAAATAATTTATTCTGGCCATTGAAATGAATTAATGCTCAAGCACTAGCTTTTAGGCACGTTTAGGTGCATTTAGCAGCTTTTAGCAGCTTCTAGCAGCGTCAAGCATTTTTTTTTGCCCAATCTCTGATGCTCCTGGCATTGGGTATTTTTTTCCTGCCTCTAAATGCTACTGCCACTAAATGCTGCTAAAAGCCTATGTGTGCATGGGCACATAGGCTAACCTGGAGGGGCGTTTAGGGGCAGGAAAAAAAAGTCAGATGCCCCTAAGAGCAGCTGTAAAAATGTCCAGTGAGCAGAGAGAATTGCATGACACACTGCAGGATCCATTTAATGGGCTACACTTTATAAATGGGATGGAAATTGCAGTCAGCAGAGTGGAGTAACTTTGCAGCATCCAGCGGCTTTTATTATGTGCGCCATTATAGGGCAAGGGGTGGCAATCTGCCCTTCTCAGCTTTTCTCAGTCTTTAAAAGTACTACTGTACAAACAAGGGAGAAAATTGGTAAACTGCTGAATCAAGGAATGTTTGTATGTCTGTAGGCCTTTCCTAGTGTCCTTTAACCAGACCTGCTTAGGGGAAGAATTTATTGTCTAGGACAGTGTTTTTTAACCCTTTTAACATGGAGGAACCCTTAAAATAACTTTACGGTCTCAGGGAACCCCTGAGACCAAATGTAAGGGCAATGCACATCAAAAACAAGCAAAATATTTCCCAACACACTTACCAGCCAACCTGCAAAGCAAACAAATTGACCCATCTAAAGTTTATGTTAAAAACAGATTTTTTTTTCGCACACATTTGCAAATATATGCTTAAGCCGCAGTGCCCACATCAAGGCTCCTCTGTATATACTGCGGTCCTAACTCTAAATTTCCAGAGCCTCCATAGTAGGAGCACATATAAGAATAGATAGATTAAGGGTAGGTGTGTCTGGAGGGAGCCCACCCCTCACTAAAGACACAGGGACGCATGTGATGCCCAGCAAAAGCACAATGGAGGTGAAGGCATCTAGTGCGTCCCTGCACCCAATTCAACCAGCTGTACACAAAAGTGGCAACCACCCCAACCTATAACTGGCCTTTGCAGTAAGGTGCACATGTAAAGATAATGCACATCATAAACAAAGGATTTCCAAACACACTTACCGGCCAACCTGCAAAGCAACCAAATTGACCCATCTAAAAGTTTACGTTAAAAACAGAGGTTTTTTTTTTTTTTACACACATTTGCAAATATATGCTTAAGCCGCAGTGCCCACGTCAAGGATCCTCTGTATATACTGCGGTCCTAACTCTACATTTCCAGAGCCTCCATAGTAGGAGCACATATAGAAATAGATAGATTAAGGGCAGGTGTGCCTGGAGGGAGCCCACCCCTCCTTATAGACACAGGAACACACGTGATACCCAGCAAAAGCACAATGGCGGTAAAGGCATCCAGTGCGTCCCCCGCATTCATATCAACCAGCTGTGCAAAAAAGTGGCAACCACCCTAACCTATAACTGGCCTTTACAGCAAGGTGTACCTCTTAATTATTATTGTGGTTACAGTTTACAGTACATTAGTGTGATGATTCAAGAGAAGAATGCTTCTTATTTTTTTTTTGGTAAGTCAGAAACTCCCTCCCCCACCTTGTCTTAGGCAGGCTGGCTCAGCAGAAAGCGGCCGAGATTCGAACCGCGTATGGGCAGGCTGAATATACCAAGTTGATCGATCAACTTGGGTACAACTAGCCTGATGGATTTTACTTGCGATTGTTGCTAGCTGCTATAATAGCCACTTGCAATAATCACTGTCTTCTCCCAGTTGAGACGGCTTCCCCCACCCCCCTGCCGGGAGAAGACAATGGCTCGGCAGGAGGGATTCCCGCATCAACACTGTCTGTGTTAATCGGGGAATCGAGCAAATTTCTTTCCTGCAACCCGTGGTTGTAGGAAAGAGATTTGCACTGTGTATGGCCAACCTAAGGAACGCTAATTAGGGTACCCTGGCTAAGAAAGGCTTGTCTAGGATATGTTTTGCCTAAAAAATTATTACGGTATTTTCTAAGAGACAAATTGGCATTTGCATAAGTCCTACCCTCTCTATAGACACTTATGTGCTAGTTTGCCTTATGGGAACATAGTTCATTGGAATGCTTATTTTGCATCTGAATCATGCATTGACCACTGGCCACCATTGATTGTTTGTAATCACCTTACTTACAACATACTGTGCCAGCTTGTAGGTATTTGTGACACCTTGGCTGCCAAGATTCTATACTTTGTCCAACTTCCGGAGTCTAGTGAGAACTACATCTAATGACGATAACTTGCCAGTGCCTTACTGAATGGTACCAATGATTCAAATCCTGCATCTTCATTCTTCCTCTACCTGAATACGTTTTGCCTTTTGTTAATGTGCAAATTTAGGGTGAAAATTTTATAGAATGTAAAACTATTTGTATTTTCTGTACCTTCTGGGCAGTGCTACAGATTGCTATATTTAATTTTAAAACATATTTAGGGGCATACATTGTTTGATTGCTTAATCTAGTTATATTTCTAAGCGACAGATGTCTTACAATATTACATTGTTGTATGACGTTCACGTGTCCTGTGTGACTAAAGTAATATATGAAGCATGGAGTTTGCCTGACCTTATGTAAGGCTTTTTACGTTGCCGACAACTCCTGAATGGTGAAAGGCCAAGCTAATTTAAGACAAATATTCCTGGTGTCATCGCCCTCAGAAACAGGACACCAATGGCATATATCCTTGCAGGACAAGCTAATATTAGCAGACAGTGCAGTGAGCAGGCTGGAATGGGGCCCGGAGGTGACCTTTCAGTGTCATCTACTTATCCTACAATAAAGTGAAAGTCATTTGCTGTCCAGTTGTGCTTTTAGGATAGGAGAAATCTTAAACATTTTTTACAGATATATATATACATATATATATATAATTTTTTTTTTTTAATTATTTGGGAGACTCATCAGGTGAGGATTACTTGAAAAGTGCCCATTAAACACACATAGGGCAAAATAAATATTGAACACTTCACCATTTTTCTAGGTAAATATATTTCTAACGGTGCTATTGACATGAAATTTTCACCACATGTCGGTAACAACCCATGTAATTCATAAATACAAAGATACCAAAACAAATAATTTAATAAATTAAGTTATGTGTACTAAAATTAAATGTCACGGGAAAAAAGTATTGAACATGCTAACTGAAATGTATTTAATACTTGGTACAAAATCCTTTGTTGGTAATGACAGCTTAAGACGCCTCCTGTATGGAGAAACTAGTCGCATGCATTGCTCAGGTGTGATTTTGGCCCATTCTTCCACACTTCCACATAGTCTTCAAATTTTGAAGGTTCCATGGGCCTCTTCTATGAACTCTGATCTTTAGTTCTTTCCATAGATTTTCTATTGGATTCAAGTCAGGTGATTGCTTGGCCATTCTAGCAGCTTTATTTTCTTTGAAACCATTTGAGAGTTTCCTTGGCTTTGTGTTTGGGATCATTGTCTTGCTGAACTGTCCACCCTCGTTTCATCTTCATCATCCTGGTAGATGGCAGCAGATTTTTATCAAGTCTCGGTAGATTTTTCCATTCATCCTTCCTTCAATGCCATGAAGTTTGCCAGTACCGTATGCTGAAAAACAGCCTCACACCATGATGTTCCCACCGCCAAACTTCACTGTTGGTATTGGGGTGATGTACAGTGCCATTTCACTTCCAAACATGGCGTGTATTATGGCATCCAAAGAGTTCAATTTTGGTCTCATCTGACCAGTCTATATTCTCCCAGTATTTTGCAGGCTTGTCTAAATTTTAAAACTTTAAACGAGCTTTAACATGCTCTTTCTTCAGCAAAGGAGTCTTGTGTGGTGAGTGTGCATACAGGCCATGGTGGTTGAGTGCATTACCTATTGATTTCTTTGAAACAATTGTACCTGCTAATTCCAGGTCTTTCTGAAGCTCCCCACAAGTGGTCCTTGGCTCTTCGACAGCTCTTCTGATAATTCTTTTCACTCCTCTGTCAGAAATCTTGCGAGGAGTATCTGTTCGTGGCCGGTTTGATGTTCTTTCCACTTGTGGATTATGGCCCAAACAGCGTTCACTGGAACATTCAGAAGTTTTGAAATACTTCTGTAACTAACGCCATCACTATGTTTTGCAACAATAAGGTTGCTCTTTGATTTTCCCCATCATGAGATGTTTCTTGTGTGACGCCTTGGTAATGAAACGCCTATTTATAGGCCATCAGTTGAGACTGAACCAGCTTATAATAATTTGCACTGACAAGGGGCAGAATTGATTACTAATTATTGATAGATTTCAGCAGGTGTCTTGGCTTTCCATGCCTTTTTGCACCTCCGTTTCCTCATGTGATTAATACTTTTTCCCTGTGTCATTCCATTTTATTACACATAACTTCATTTCTGAACTTATTTGTTTTCATTTCTTTGTATGTATGGATTGCATGGGTTGTCACCGACATGTGGTGAAATTTTTATGTCAATAGCACCTTTAGAAATATATTTACCTAGAAAAATGGTGATGTGTTCAATACTTATTTTACCCGCTATATAAGCCCCCTTTCACATGATTGATCCTCCTGTCCGTTTTTTCATGCAGATCCAATCGGGCCACCCATTGACTTCTATGGGAAGGCGGATGTCAGCGGATATCCGATCTGACAAGATCCGCTCACAACAGACGGATGGCGATACGTTCCCCATCCGTCCAGTGGGAACAGATGAAACGGACAGGCGGTCCATATTCATCCGATCTTCCCATAGAGGACAGGGGGGCTCTGACAGGTCCATCTCTGGACTGTTATCCGCCTGCTCAGCGGGGATCAACGGAGCGATCCCCGCTAAGCTGGCGGAGTCTGTCAAAACGGATCCGCCCCATGTAAAGGGGCCTAAGAAGAAAATAAATACTCACCTCTTTGTACTAATGAGGGTTGCTCCGTTAAAAAAAATACTGTCTGAAGTTTTCAGAAATTATTTCTGGGAGCGTTGATCTCTTGGTCAGTCCACAGCACGCAATGATTCATCCCACCGACCACTACGATACTACAGTACACAGTGGGGGACCAGGCGATCGACACTCCGAAAAGGGCTGATTTCTGAAGAAGACTTTAGCCAATGTTTTCTCTTCAACTGAGTGACGTTCGGTAATGCCAGGTGCAAAGAAGATTTCTGTTTACTATCTTCTTCACAGGCACACGTGTTATGGGCAATTCTAGTTTGGCGGCAGGGTCACTTTAATTTAAGGGAGGGTAGTCCTGAAGCATGTGCTGCGTAACCTTCTCTCTGCTTGTTGTTACATTACCTTACATTAGGCTTTATATGTGTGAATGACAGCCAGGAACATGCTGGGAATACCTCTTCTGCTTCACAAGGTTCCCAAGTTGGGTATACAATGTGTGATTTACTTAATAAAGTAAATAAGCTAAACTCCAGGCAAACCTCCAAATACATAATTTAAAATACATATAAGGAAGCTGATTTACCTGACAAAGGATTTGTATTTGTATCTACCCAGTCTTGACGTTTACCCAATCTTGCCAGACACCACTGCAGTTAAAGCTGAATTCCAAGTATGGCTATTTTTGCATAGTTACACGTTACTATGCATACACCATACATGGCTGATTCACTTGGAGGTTGGAAATCACTATAGTAGGCACTGTTACTACAGTGATTGCCAACGGCTCCCGAGTCCTGTGCCAAGCGGCTGCCTTGCTGTTGAGTGAACACAGCAGGTTGCTCGGCACAGGCGCCTTTCAAAGAACACTTTGCACCATTTCAGTATTGGCAAAGCGTTCTCTGATTGGACAGGCTAAAGATTGTGATGTTACTGCTTTACCTCATCTAATCAGAGGAGGCTTAACATAGGACCAGGACACAAGTGGCAATCGCTGTAGTAGAGGTGCCTACTACAGTGATTTCCAGCTTCCACGAGGATCAGCTAGTATGGCACATGCAAACTTGCATAGGTCTAAGCTGAACCAATCTAACTATGCAAAAGTAGCCATACCTGGAACCCAGATTTAAGCACCACAGCTATGTGACAGTCCTACCCCCAGCTGTAATTGAACAGGAAAGCATGAACAAACTGATGAGTTCACCTCTCTTCTGTCTCCTCCTGTAAGCATGTTCCTTGTGAGCACATGTGAATGCAGGACACCTGATTGGTTACATTTGCTGTCTCTTCTTCCAGTCTGCTGCTGTGTAGGGGTTACAAGAGGGTTAAAGTGATTTCATACATTAACGTAAAAAATGTTCCAGTGGAAGTATTGCCCTCTATACTTACCTGAGTCCTCTCTCGATCCACTGCTGTGCTCGTCTGCAGCCACGCTGGCCTCTCTCTCCTCACAGGACAGAGAATCAGCAGTGGACGCTTTTGGCTCCTTCTGCTGTCAATCAAATCCTGTGAGCAGAGAGAGGGGGGTGGGGTCAAGCTGCACTATATGTGTCTATAGAGAAGTGGCTTCCTAGGTGTTACACTGAGAATGGGAGGAGCCTGGAGCTCCGGCGGAGGACCCCATAGAGGCGGTTCAGGGCCAATACCCATGCACAGATCAGGTATGACATTCATTATAAAAAAAAAATGAAGCTTTACAAATGCTTTAAATTAAGTTAAATTCAGATTTATTGCACTAGTTGAATTTAAAAATACATTTAATTAAATTATTGTAAAATTATTATACAACTAAGATTTTTTATCTCTGCCTGGAGTTCAGCTTTAACTTGCCCTTTTATGTCATTTATACAATACAGAATGCAATAATAAATATGTGAAGTTGTTTCAACTTGTTTTACTGGTACTAAGAATCTGGTTAAATCTCAATGATAAGTGTCCTATTCTTGACAAATTTTGAGCGTATTTTACTTAATACAGTGATTTCCTATGATGGCCAGCTCCATAATGTGGTATTTTTTCTGATTGAGGTATTTCAGAAAAAAATACTGCATTATGGCTACATAGGAATTCACTATATTAAGCAAAATATGGTTGCTATTTGTCAAGGATTGGCGAATGCTTCTCACATTCGTCAATTTGTTGTATAAATAGACCCCATATTGTTCAGTATGAAAGGCTAGCTGTAACACTATTGTTCTGTACATTCATGATTCAGTCAGGGTTAGCTTTGCTGTGTCTCATATAAGGTCAGTAAGCGTTACCGTCTTTTCTTATTCTAGGCTTTGAGCTACAATTTAGATTGGGTCCAACTCTGCAAGGGAAGAATGTCGCAGTATATACTAATTATCCACCACCCAATGGCACCTACGACCGGAAGACTTTCCATCCATTACAGTGGCACAACCCACATGGCCGGGAAGAAGATTCAGACAAGTACTGCAAACTAGATCTCCAAATCGCTGGCTCATTTCAGTATCGCTTTGATCACGAGTAAGTGACAGAAAGTTAGACTGTAAATTTTTTTTTAGTTCTTCCCTTCCACTTCTGAAGTTACATAATTTTTTTTTTTTTTTATTATTTAAATCCAAACTATAAGAAGTTTTATAAAGGTGACTTGTTTAAAATGTATTATTAGAGTTTAATCAGCCGAACAAATCTTTGTTGGTCACTCCCTTTATTCATTTCATATCTCATCGTCTCAGTCACCATGCGAATAAATATTTACTGAACAGTTTTTATCAAACACTCTTTGCATGCTGAAATTACTTATATTTCATACACAATCTCTTACGTTTGATAATTCCCAGGGAACTAAAGTGAAATTTCATCCAAAATGTTTAATTTCAGGATTGGCAACCTCACAGTGCCTTGCAAAAGTATTCACCCCTCTTGGCTTTTTGTCTATTTTGTTACATTACAGCCTTTAGTTCAATGTTTTTTTAACTGAATTATATGTGATGGATCTGAACACAATAGTCTAAGTTGGTGAAGTAAAATTAGAAAAATCTATACATAAAACTATTTTCCAGAAATAAAAAAATAATTGGCATGTGCATATGTATTCACCCCCTTTGTTATGAAGCCCATAAAAAGCTCTGGTGCAACCAATTACCTTCAGAAGTCACATAATTAGTGAAATGATGTCCACCTGTGTGCAATCTAAGTGTCACATGATCTGTCATTACATATACACACCTTTTTGAAAGGCCTCAGAGGCTGCAACACCTAAGCAAGAGGCACCACTAACCAAACACTGCCATGAAGACCAAGGAACTCTCCAAACAAGTAAGGGACAATATTGTTGAGAAGTACAAGTCAGGGTTAGGTTATAAAAAAATATCCAAATCTTTGATGATCCCTAGGAGCACCTTCAAATCTATCATAATCAAATGGAAAGAACATGGCACAACAGCAAACCTGCCAAGAGACGGCCGCACACCAAAACTCACGGACCGGGCAAGGAGGGCATTAATCAGAGAGGCAGCACATAGACCTAAGGTAACCCTGGAGGAGCTGCAGAGTTCCACAGCAGAGACTGGAGTATCTGTACATAGGACGACAATAAGCCGTACGTTCCATAGAGTTGGGCTTTATGGCAGAGTGGCCAGAAGAAAGCCATTACTTTCAGCAAAAAATAAAATGGCACGTTTTGAGTTTGCGAAAAGGCATGTGGGAGACCCCCAAAATGTATGGAGGAAGGTGCTGTGGTCTGATGAGACTAAAATTTAACTTTTTGGCCATCAAAGAAAATGCTGTGTCTGGCGAAAACCCAACACATCACATCAACCAAAGAACACCATTTCCACAGTAAAACATGGTGGTGGCAGCATCATGCTGTGGGGATGTTTTTCAGCAGTCAGGACTGGGAAACTGGTCAGAGTTGAGGGAAAGATGGATGGTGCTAAATACAGGGATATTCTTGAGCAAAACCTGTACCACTCTGTGTGTGATTTGAGGCTAGGACGGAGGTTCACCTTCCAGCAGGACAATGACCCCAAACACACTACTAAAGCAACACTTGAGTGGTTTAAGGGGAAACATGTAAATGTGTTGGAATGGACTAGTCAAAGCCCAGACCTCAATCCAATAGAAAATCTGTGGTCAGACTTAAAGATTGCTGTTGACAAGCGCAAACCATCCAACTTGAAGGAGCTGGAGCAGTTTTGCAAGGAGGAATGGGCAAAAATCCCAGTGGTAAGATGTGGTAAGATGAGACTAATCCAAAGCGACTTGGATCTGTTATAGCCACAAAAGTTGGCTCTACAAAGTATTGACTTTAGGGAGGTGACTAGTTATACACATGGACTTTTTCTGTTATTTTTTCCTATTTGTTGTTTGCTTCACCATAATAAAAAAAAAAATCATTGTGGGCATGTTCTGTAAATTAAATGATCCTCAAACAATCCATGTTAATTCCAGGTTGTGAGGCAACAAAACACGAATAATGCCAAGGGGGTGAATACTTTTGCTAAGCACTGTATTTTCCTGCTGTGTTTGCGTTCAGTAGATTTCCTTTCACTTCCTGGTGTAGCAGGAAATGTCTATGATATTTCCAATGTTCAGCATTTAACAACTTCAGCTCTGGAAGGATTTAGCCACTTCCTGACCAGGCCATTTTTTGTGATACGGCATGGCGTCGATTTAACTGACAATTGTGCGGCCGTGCAACGTTGTACCCAACAACATTTATGTCCTTTTTTCCCACAAATAGAGCTTTCTTTTGGTGGCATTTGATCACCTCTGCGGTTTTTATTTTTTGCACTATAAACAAAAAAAGAGCGACAATTTTGAAAAAAAAAAAAAAACATTTTTAGCTTTCTGTTATAAAACATTTTCCAAAAAAATTTAAAAAGACAAATTTATTCATCAGTTTAGGCCAATATGTATTTTACTACATATTTTTGGTTGAAAAAATCCCAATAAGCGTATATTGATTGGTTTGCGCAAAATAGGGGATAGATTTATGGCATTTTTTAAAATTGTATTTTTTTACTAGTAATGGCGGCAATCAGTGATTTTTAGCGGGACTGCAACATTGCGGCAGACAGCTCGGACACCTAACTCACATTTTTTACACTTTTTGGGAATCCGTGACATATTACAGTAATCAGTGCTAAAAATAATCACTGTTATTGTACTAATTACACTGGCAGGGAAGGGGTTAACATCAGGGTCCATCAAGGGGTTAAATGTGTTCCCTGCAGGTATTTTCTAACTGTATGGGGGACTGTGTGCCTGGGGAAACACACGGATCCATCTTCCTGCATAGCAGAAAGACCAGATCTGTGTGATCTCCCCTGTCAGAACTGAGATTTACCTTGTTTACACAGGCAGATCTTCGTTCTGTCACTGTGGGGAACCATTGCGGGTGGCCGGCGGACATTGAGTCCGCCGGACCCGCTGATTGGCTCCCCCGCTGGCCAATGGGAGCGCGCGCAACCACAAAAGCGAGTTCCCAAGCCGATGTACACCTATGGCGATTTATGGGATCTTGTCGCAGTACAATGATGGCGGCTGGCCAGCAAATGGTTAAAGAAGACCTATCATCAGAAGAAAAAAAAGCTTGATAAATCCCCCAGGGGATCTTGTGCACATAGATTTTAAAGTGTTACTAAACCCAGAACCTGCATTCACTATATCTGGTCTCCCATAGTACACAGAACATGGAAATGCAATCAGATCCTCAGAGAGTTCTTTGCCATGAGGTGCCATGTTGAACTTCCAGTGACCAGTATGAGAGAGTGAGAGCGATAACACCCAATTTAACACACCTGCTCCCCATTCACACCTGAGACCTTGTAACACTAATGAGTCACATGACACCGGGGAGGGAAAATGGCTAATTGGGCCCAATTTGGGTGTACTCACTTATGTTGCCAGGGGTTTAGACATTAAGAGCACTTTCACACTGGGGCGGGTGTTGGCGGTAAAGCGCGGCTATTTTTAGCGGTGCTTTACCGTCATTTTTGCGGCGCTTTTCGGCCACTAGCAGGGCGCTTTTAACCCCCCGCTAATGCCCGAAAAAGGGTTCCCCTCTGAGCAAACAGACTCCCAATGGAGCCCGCCCCGTGTGGAAGGGGCCTAATTGAACAAGCTGAAGTTAGAAACTACCATGCACAGCTGCACCAGATTTTGCACTCTCCAGTTTTAGTAAATCAGCCCCATTAGGTCACTGTATATTATATTGTGTCTGTTGACTGATTCTTGTAAAACGATTAACCATATAATGTGTGCTGTCTCTCTTGCAGTGGACAGAAGAGTGGGGAAGGTTACATTGTAGTGGATCCAGTTTTGAGAATTGGAGCTGATAGCCGCATTCTCCCTTTGGATTGTATCACCCTTCAGACTTTTCTTGCAAAATGCCTGGGGCCATTTGATGAATGGGAAGACAGGTTGAAAGTTGCCAAGGAGTCAGGTATTACAGTTCTGCTGATCAACAAGCCATTGTCTTGTTTTCCCAGTGACAGAAAGACTGTTTCTGCTTTGAAGACAATGGCTCTATTATTCCTTTTACTGGTTTGTCAGTCAGGGGTGGCAAAGGGGCAGTGGCACCAAGAGACCTTGCTGTGAAAGGACTGTGCCACCTACATGCCTATAGGACCTCGCTGCCACTCTGTAGGTATGATGTTCGAAGGCCCTCAAGGCTAGTTTTTTTTAGCTGTGCTGAAAAAAAAATGCATGAAATTACATGGATTACAATGCATTAAAGACAAAATGGAGATGCTGGCTGCAGTACACTTCATGTGCTCTTCAAAATATTGGCAGGAGTGCTATTGAATGCAGATCATTTTCTCCCAATGTGCCTGCAGTGCAACCCCCCCCCCCCCCCAAAAAAAAAATATAGGACATGCAACAATAATGATAATCATAATGATAAGCATTTCATACCCTGTAAAATAGAATTGAATGCTTTAGCTGGCCATACACAGTTGGGATAGAAATGCATTGATTCCCCCATCCATGCTAAAAGCTGTGGAAGGACGAATCTCCCAGCCAGCTATTGTATTGTGACAGCCAGCGCCTGCGGCTGTCAGAATACCTGGGCAGTAGCTGTAGCTGATTGACTGCAGCCACTGTTGGGCCAGCAATGTTCTGCCTGGCTCCTTCAGTTTTCAGATCAAAGGATTTCATCTGGTTCATAAGGGACTGGCAGAAATTTGCTAAGCAAGTTGCCAGCTTTACACAATAGCATCTAAGCTTGTGCATTGAGGTCATTGGAAATAGTATAGTATTATTTTGTTTTTTCCTGTAAAGATCCAGATCTGTTCTATTTATGTTCTGCCTGATTGCCACACCACAGTAATAACTACATGTTAGGCCTAATCTTAGTGATAACTGGAAACCTTTAGGCTGCATTCATACCTGGACGTTTGGAATCACAAGGGGAATTTTAATGGCACCTTAAAACGCAGTGTGGTTCAGCCATGATTGTCGCCTCAAAGCTCCAGATCCTTTTTTAGGAGACAAGCTTCATGCAATGTGGTTTGGCGCATGATAAATCACAGCAGAACCGCACCACATTTCTCGAAATGCCCAGGTGTGAATGCAGCCTTAGGCTTCATGTACAGTACCCTACACTGGCAGCTCCTAAACTTGAATTTAGGAGCTTTTGGCGTTTTTTGCCAAAGCTCCCAAACTCAACTCCATAAAAGCCTATGTGTCAATGTACACATAGGCTTTTAGCAGAGTTTAGTAGCTACCATGTTTAGGTGAGCTTAACCTCCCTTTCCTGAATGCGGATGAATCGCGTTCAGGATAGGAACGCTTTTGACCGCCGGCCACGGGAAGACGCAAAAATGTGCCATGTTTTTGCCACGTTTTGCAGTTTGCCATGGTAAATGTAGGCCACTACATTAGAGACTACTGGAGGTCACTCCACAAGCTGGCTTGTCTATTCTGGCTGTTTAGGACTAAGCTGACTTCTGACCATTGGAAAGGCTCATTATCACTTCAAGAGATTGCCCAACTCTGGGCAGGAAAATGTCTCCCTGAGCCCTGTTTTTAAGTGCTACCCATAGGATTGTATGGGTATTGCTATTGTGCTTCTGACATTAGTTTATGAAGCATTTGTGAAGATTTGGAAATCATTGTTTGAATTTTTTTTGGATGGCACAGTGTTTTGTTATTATTGTTGCTTTCATTAGGCTTTTGCTTGTATTTGTAGCGTTGCATTAAAAACATAACCAAAATGAAGAGAAGTGCTTTTATTCTATTAGTAAATAACTTAAATCATGTTTTCGATTAAATACATAATTTTAGGCTAGGTTCACACTTGTGCGGGTGGTTGCTGCTGCGGTACCACACCTGTTCCCGCACCCGTAATCAGCCCCAGGCAAAAAGTGCTCAGCAGTTTAGGAGATGCATGGGTTTGTCATTCATCCTAATGGCACCCCCACGCAATGGAAACTGCAGCATGGTTTCCCCACACTGGGAACCACACTGCACTTGCAGTTTTCATGCGGGCTGCATTTTCAGAAAAGGTGTAGGGACCTTTTTCCTGCTTTTTCAGGAAGCATAGCAGCCCATTCAAATGAATGGGCTGCTGTGCCCACTCAAAACGTGGCTCGTAGAGCCACACAAGTGTGAACCTATCCTTAGTGTTTTTTTAAATGGTACAAATCACAGAATAAAATGTGTTTTATTTATAATAAAAAAATAAAGCGCTTACATATTTTATTTATCATTTTTATTATATTTCATTTAATACATTCTAGGTTACAACATGGTGCACTTTACCCCCCTCCAGACTCTGGGTAAATCACGATCTTGTTATTCTTTGGCTAACCAATTGGAGCTGAATCCTGATTTCTCCAGGCCAGGGAAGAAATACACATGGAATGATGTTGGAAAATTAGTGCACAAGATGAGAACAGAGTGGGATATGCTGTGCATCACTGATGTTGTATATAACCATACAGGTGAGAACTCATGTACTGTATATACAGTCATATGTAAAAATGTGGGCACCTATCCCTCTTAGCAGGATCCCCACCTTATGACAATCTGCCAGACCTTCTCTGGTTAATCTACTTCATGGCTTGGATATTGTGTTTCTCAATATAGTTATAGCAGGGACAGATTGTTAGTTATATCATTTATTTTTATAAGGCTTACCTTAATTATAATGCAATCTAACTAAGACTCATATTATTGTGTAAGCTTGTTTTTGTAATTTTGAAACTTAATAAAGGCATAATAAAGACTAATGCCGTGTACCCATGAGTGCAATGTCCGACAGAAGAAGTCCGACGGGAGCTTTTCATCGTATATTCCGATCGTGTGTATGCCCTGTCGGACTTTTTACGTCAAAAATTCTGACGGACCTAGAAAGAGAACATGTTCAGAATTTCGGGAAAATCGGGAAAACTGCTCATCTGTATGCTGTTCCGACGTACCAAAAACGACGCATGCTCTGAAGCAAGTACGAGACGGAAGCTATTGGCTACTGGCTATTGAACTTCTGTTTTCTAGTCCCGTCCTACGTGTTGTATGTCACCTCCTTCTGGACGGTCGGAATTTGGTGTGACCGTGTGTATGCAAGACAGCTTGAGCGGAATTCCGTCGGAACTCCATCGGAAAAACATTCAGAGTTTATTCTGACGGGAAAACCGGTTATGTGTACAGGGCATAAATGGTAACAAAACTGTGGGCACCTATTTCCACCTTCTGCATACTAAACTCAGTAACTCTTCACTGGCTGTTATAACTAAATGACAGACCCTGCTACCTACTATGCCTTCAGAGGAATGAACAGGATGACATATACTCCTCTGATAAGTTGGTTAGTAGATCAATTTAATTGTATATTATACAACAAACTTGCGTATCTCCATTTAAATGGATAGTTAGTTTACCTTTTTAGGAAAAAGGAAAAGTTTAACACCCTACACCCACCTGTCTCCCCCCCATCCACTCTGTACTTACCTCTGTGGATGGTTTCACACAGTCCTGTGCAGTGACCTTGGGGTTTGAAAACTATGCTGTTCCTAATCTTATTTCCCTAGGTATGCTGGGATGTTTTAGAGCGGATCTGATTGGTCAGCGTGATCCAATCAGAACTGTTCTGATTCGTCCTGGCATTTCTGGGGAAGGAAGAAGATCAGTGCACTTTTCAAATACCAGTACGGCTGCAAGGGAGGTGAAACTGTATCATCCACCGAGGTAGGTGAAACAAGGACCAGGGGGGTGGGAAGGGTGTAGGGTGTTCACTTTTTCATTTTTTTCTGAAAAGGTGAACTATCACTTTTAAAGTCATAACTACCTCACTCAGTTTATGTGAACTTCATGGCAGAGTGTTTTTGAATGTATTTATGTAACAAAAGCACATGAGACTGTCACTGTTCCACTTCTTTATTTTATGAAAGATATGTATTCTCAGATTTTTTATATGATTACTGTAATTGTGAATTTACATACTTTTACACTTATGTACAACTGCTTGAGTTCTATAAACAAAGTTTGAGAAATGTGTGAACTCCTGGTTAAATGATATGGGTTATAATGAGTGAGAGATAAAAACCAAAACCACAATAGAAAGGATTCTAGCTGGCTGGAGGATGCTTGTGATTACCTTCAGATTGGGAATTACTAATTACTGACTGACGGGGTACCAACATGCCAAATGATGTGTTTTAGTTTTTTGCCTGTTAGATTCTGCTTTTGACTTAATGATCGCAGTGAGAATCCTGAAAGGGATAAGCAAAGTGATCCTATAAAGATATATTAATGCTGTTTGTCCTTTGTACGAGTTAAAAAAAACAAATTAGCACCTGTCACTGTCAAAAATCTATAACAGTTTTTGCACAGCCTGATTTTCTGAGTTCTATAGCTTTATTTAATTGCTCGAGGTCAGGAGTCCCACCGTGTGCATATTGTGCAGTGTGCAGTGCAAACCATCTTGGAATTGTGCTGATCAAGTCTGGAAAGCACAGCCTGATGCAGGCAGGTCTCACGTAGTCTTTAAACAGCCATTCACACCTGCCCTAAAGCGGAACCTTACCCATAACAACTTGGTGAAAAATAATGTTCTTTAATTTTGGTAGCATAATTATAAATGTTGAATGTATGCGCCTTGCTATAGTGTGCTGGAGGCTGCAATTTAGCCTCTGAACAGCAGTAAATCATAAAGGGGATTTAACGGTTTAAAAAAAAAAAAAACATTTCTGGAATGGGATTGCTAACTGTCACATTTGCTTGCTTCTTCAACCAAACTGTCTACCATCAAATGGCTGGTGACATAGTTGATCACATGTGCAGCATCATGACAATTGCAGATCAAACAGAAGCTTCCTTGGCTGCAAAGGATAGGAGGGCTTAATTCTGCTTTAAGGCTGTCAGCAGATCAGCCTCTACAAACTCGCAGTGCCTAAAAATGGAGAGCAATTGAGCAGGTTGAGACAGTGTATTACTGGATTTTAAATAGTATAGAAAATGAGGCTCGGTTCACACTGGTGCGATGCGAGAACCCTGCAAATCCAGTGCTGGTTCCCACATCACACCTGAATCGAATAGTGATTCACACTGAGATCTGCGAACCGCTGGGGGTGTCAATGTAAAGTTAATGACACCCCCAGATCGCAGTGTGAACTGTAAAATGGTGCAGGAATCAAAGCGCATAGGTGTGACTGTGAACACTCATGCAATCCGATTCCAGTGTGGACCAAAAATAGGGTCCTGCACCATTTTGGTGCGAATGCAATGTGAACTCACATCACACAGACATCGCATGTGATCTGCAAAGCAATGAGGTGCGAATCACATGCAATGTCCAGCATCGCACCAGTGTGAACCATGCCTTATTATTAATGTTTTAATACCCACAAAAGGGGCCAGCCTGAAGTGATCTAGCAGGACTTAAAGTGGAACTTTAGGTATAAATTTAAGTCCTGCTAGATCACTTCAAGCTGGCCCCTTTTGCAGGTATAGCTATGTAATTCATTAAAAATAAGTGTCTATATTGTTTAAAATCCAGTAATACGCTGTCTTGCTCTGCACATGCTCAGTTGCTCTCCATTAGGCACTGTGCAAAGTTTGTAGAGGTTGATTTGCTGACAGCCTTAAAGCTGAATGAATCCCTCCTATTCTTTACTGCCAAAGAAGCTGCTTCTGTTTGATCAGCAATTGCCATGGTGCTTCACATGTGATCATGTATGACACCAGACATTTGATGGTTTGACAATTTGGTCACAGACACAAGCAAATATAACAGTTAGCAATCCTAGCATTCCAGGAATGTAACTGTTTTTTAAAAACTATTAAATCAGTGGGTTTAGTTCTGCTTTAGGATTTACTGCTGTTCAGGGGCTCTGGGCTTCAGCAAAATGGCAACCTCCAGCAAGAAGAAACGGGATGCTGGAGACAATTTATAGCACACACTAATTCTGGTAGCATAATTATTAATAAGGAATGGATTTTCCTTGCTTAAGAAAATTATTTTTTATCAAGTTGTTATGGGTAAAATTCCGCTTTAATTCTCTGACTAAAGTGACAGTGTGAGAATTATACGTGGCCCATGTATAAGCATTGTAAAGTTATATATAATATCATAATATGTAACACTAAATATTTTTCCAATATAGTATAAGCGCTGTTTGTTGGTGCTGTTTTACTGCACTACAATGGTGCCTTGGTGTAATTTATTTTATTTTATTTTATTGTATGTCTTTTTATATTTTACAGCTACCAATAGCAAATGGATTCATGATCACCCAGAGTGTGGGTACAACCTGGTTAATTCTCCTCACCTCAAACCAGCCTGGTTACTGGACAGAGCATTATGGCACCTTACCTGTAAAGTGGCAGCTGGAAAATATGCTACACGGGGACTTCCAGCACTCATCCAAAATGACCAACAACTTAATGTGAGTTAGTTGACCTTACATGCTTTATAGACTTCAGTAGGATCTGACCTTGTCTTTAAGTGGTGTTCCGGACAAAATTATACTTTTTAAATAAAAATACCCCTATAATACACAAGCTTAATGTATTCTAGTAAAGTTAGTCTGTAAACTAAGGTCTTTTTGTTAGTTTATAGCAGTAGTTTGTTATTTTATAAACTTAAAGCAGGCCGTGGCCATTTTAAGTGTGGGCATCTGAAGCCAGACTGTATTTCTTCCTGGATCTCATCCTTGCAGATCTCGCACATGCTCAGTGCAGCGCAAGCAGTGTAATAGGTTTTAGGTCAGGTTTCCATAGCAACGGCAGTGTCAGAGGAAGTTGCCGCCCCTTCCCAGAAGGCATTGCAAACAGGAAATGATGCGATGCGCCACGGGCAGGGAGGAGGAAGTGAAAAATAAATACAGCATATATACAGTAGGTTCTGAGAAAAAAAAAAATTAAAAATATCCAATTCGTTTACAGTGCACAGTTTAGTGAGGGATGCTGAAGAGTTGTAAAAGTGGGTGGAACTCCACTTTAATATCCTTTGGCTATACACAGTAACAAATGAGTACACCAAGCATTCATTTTCAGGCTTCGCAGTGAGGCGATGGAAGGTGCAACACACTTGCTGTACACTGTTTATATCTAGAGGAAAAAATAGCAGTTAGACAAAGCAAACCTATGTAGGGAATAGCAACAGTTTTACATTTGAACCCTTGCATTAGCCCATACGCATGTTTCCCTTGGTCCCTTACTGCTCCATTCAGCTGCTGGAAGCAAAGAAAAATACCCAACCCTTTACGTATAGGGTAGCATTTCACAATCTCTGTTTTCAACTGAAACTTAGAACAGAGCCATTTGAATAGTCTAAAAGAAAGAGGAGAGGGTGGGATGAGTCACTAAAAAGGAGAACGTGGAACACGTGAAAAAAAGGTGTCTAGAGCCCAACCCACTGGCTCCATATAAAATACATAATGTTCAAACACAGTGGGGTCGATTTACTAAAACTGGAATGTGCAAAATCTGGTGCAGCTCTGCATAGAAACCAATTGGCTTCCAGGTTCTTTTGTCAAAACGTTATTGAACAAGCTGAAGTTAGAAGCTGATTGACTACCATGCACAGCTGCACCAGATTTTACAGTCTCCAGTTTTAGTAAATCAACCCCAATGTTTTACAGTTTACTAAGGCTGGATTCACACCTATGCATTTTTAGTGCTTTTTGCATTTTGCAGATTTGCACTACAGAATGTGTCCCATAGGAAACCATGTAAAATGTTCTGTAGTGCAAATCTGCAAAATGCAAAAAGCACTAAAAATGCATAGGTGTGAATCCAGCCTTATGGCCCGTTCACGCGATCCGAATATCGTATGACAGATCGTACAACCTTTTTCGCTTAATAGTTGCAAGTAGAAATTGAATAGGTAAAGTCACGAAAATTCTCGTACAACAGAAAAAAAAAATCGGAAGTGATGTCATGTGTTGTAATGTATTTGTATTGTATTTTCGGACGACAACTATACTGACTAAACGAAAATCGTATGATCTGGTATCGTACGAGGAAAATTTTTGTGCTTGTCCCGTCGAATAATATCGGATGAACTGTCGTGATCGGCTCTCAAAAGTAGTGTACACACGATCCGAAAATCGTATGATTCTTTCTCGGACGACAGTTTTCATATGATATTCGGATCGTGTGTAAAGGCCTTAACTCTATGGGGAGAATTTACTAAAACTGGAGAGTGCAAAATCTGGTGCGGCTCTGCATAGAAACCAATCAGCTTCCAGGTTTTAGCCCTTGTTCACACTGAACACGGATTTGAAATTTATTTCGCATAATTTCAAAGCCGCATTTCAGTACGACTTCGGGGGCGACTTGAAAGACATCTGTGCAGGTTCGTGCACAGATGTCTATTAAAATCGCCCCAAAAGTAGTGCAGGAACTACTTTTGGAAATCGGTGCGGCGCCACAAAGTGGGTATCGCATCGATTGGGATGCGCCTATTGCCAGAAACAGGCTCCGATTTGACATGTGATTTGACCTGTCAAATCGTGCCGATGTGAACGGGGGCTTATTGTCAAAGCTTAATTGAACAAGCTGACGTTAGAAGGTGACTGGCTACCATGCACAGCTACACCAGATTCTGAGTGCTCCAGTTTTAGTAAATTTCCCCCTAAATGATAATAACAATGTTATTTTTTTTAGCCTTAACCATAAAAAATAAAGAAGGAAAATACAGTCAATACAGCTGTACACTTTTATTTTAGGCCTGTCTAGTATGAAGTTATATTTGCATTGACGTCAGCAGATGGAGCTACAGGTGATATATGGATGCTACACTGGTCACTGATCCATTAGCTTTCATAAATCTAGGCTCCTTGCTTGTTTTTATATCAGATATGTTCACGTCAGTTCAGCATTTCATTTCTAGAATGGATGAAACTGTATCTTGAAGCTAACTTTGTGATGCCAGGGTGTTGGAAATAAACTACACTGTTGTGATTGATGTGGCCTGCTGTATGACTGGAAATATACTACTGGCAGGACCAGCTTTGAGTCCATTTATTTACCTGACCAGCTGACCAGGATGGCTTTGAGTCCACTCAGGACCGAAGTGTGATCTTCTTGGCAAGCCTTCTGTGAGTTTGGGCTGATGCATATTGAGCAGCTCTGGGAGAATGTGGGCATGTCCAAATGAAATAAGAAAAGTGAATTCTGTGGGCATAGTTTACTAAAACTGGAGAGTGCGCAGTCTGGTGCAGCTCTGCTAGAAAACAATCAGGTTTTTTTTGTCAAAGGTTCATTGAACAAGGTAAAGTTAGAAGCTGAATGGCTACCATGCAGAGCTGCACCAAATTTTGCACTCTCCAGTTTTAGTAAATCAACCCCTGTATTTGAAATAGCGCGTACAAGATCCTGCATGTTTACAATCATAGTGTAAAGTTTTACAAGCCATGTACATTGAAAATAAAATATAGTCTGCATTTACTTATTGAATTGCATCCTATACAGTGGGGACTGATTGCTTTCTATGGTCAGCAACTTCATTTTGTACTCATTTTCCTTCTGCAGTTTTAGGCTGGGTTCACACCTATGCGAATTGTTTGCGGCTTACATGACATTTTAAAATACGTTCATTTGAATGAGGCTGGTTCACATATGTGCGTTGCATTCACACTTCGCATTGCCCAAAAAACGTGTGCGTTTTCTGGGCATTGCGGTGCGAATTGCAAGCACATTATCTTCTATGGGAGCGCATCTAATTCGCAGATGCATTCCGTTGTGAAAAGGATAAAATCCTGACCTGATCCTGATGTAAATCTGACCTGATACCGACGCAATCCTGACCTGATCCTGACCAAAAACTGACATGAAACGCTGAACAACTTTAGATGTTTCTTTGTACATGTGCACATAACTTATACCAAAACGTTTTAACTATGTGCTGTATGTAATAAAAACCTTGTTATTTTTATACCTATTGTGGAGTATTGAAATTACTTCTTCTCTTTTTTTGCCGGCACTCCCAAAAATCCCGCCAAATAAATCTCCCTTGTCCATAACTACTTTGTCAATTAGCTGTGAAATTGGAGCTTCAATTCGCACCGCACATGTGTGAACCCAGCCTTAAAGTAAAACACCTGTGTAATCGAGCTCTGATGGAAGCAGCCACATATTTAGTGAGTAGATTTATACACCAGCCCAATCATTTTGGGGACACAGATGACAAAGTAGTCTGAAAAATGTTTTAACCCTTTACCGCTCTAGAATGGAGAGGACATTTTTCACCAAAGTTTTGCTTTGATGACCTCAAAGTAGTGTGAGAGCAGTTCCCTTTAAAGTAAACCCGTCACAAAGCATGTAAGGAAAAAAATGTGTAAGAAGATGTTATAGACAACTGATGTACACTTTTCCTATAAATGGTGAGCTTGGCTTAACCCCCTTTAGCTCCCAAGGTCCCCCTGGTGTCCAGTTATGCCACACATAACCAGTCTATAAATTATTGGGGACATTTCCCTTGGTTTCTTCTACCAGAGACAGAACAGGATATCTGTCACTAGAACAGGTTTTCTCATTGGAAGATTTCCCCCCTGTTCCAGTTCCTGTGACAACTCAAACATTTTGGATTTCCCATTCTGTACTGGAGACAGTGGTCACCAGGACCAGTAGAGAGGGTGAATCTCCCCAGGTGGAACTAAAACCGTAATGAAACTTGACAGAAGTGCTAACTTTTCTACAGTCTATGCAAAATTTAATTGACCGTGTGTCTATGCAAAATTTAATTGACTATATAAATTAACTGTCTTTTAAATATTAAATCTAGATCAAGGGATTGTTTAGAAAAGTAATTTCATGTTAGGTAAAGGGCTACTAAAACAGACATTTACCTACAGAATGAAGCCATTAGTGAAATCATTTTGGTCCCTACATTTGCTGTCTAACTGAAAGCAAACTGTGTTCATGTTACTGGTTATTTCGAGCTGGGCCTTGTGTAGTATAATACCCATCCCTTCATGTATGCAATGCTCATATTTAGATACTAGACATTCAGGGGTTGAATATTTTAATGCAGATAGATAGTTGACTTAGTCTCTGGGGCATCTTCCCTTGCAAAGTCAACAACCTATTTTCCTTTAGTAAATCAACCTCGCTAAGATAAAGAAGACCAATGTGTGAAGACCTATATGTGAAATACATCTTTTTTATTTTTTTTCTCTGCAGACTATTCGTGGCATCATATGGGAGGAGATCTACCCCAAGCTCAAATTATGGGAGTTTTACCAGATTGATCTGGCTAAAGCTGTGGAACAATTTAGAACTCTGCTTGCCTCTGGTATGCCACACAGTATCCCTGGTAGTAAGTAGACAGGAAAGATCCCTCTGGGCTGGAGACACAGTTATATGTACATTGCAGGTAGAACACATTGAAAGCACTTGCTTATCAAAGAGATACTTGTTTAGGCTGGCCACAGGTATTAAAGTGGAATTTCAGGCTTTTCCTAACAATACTGAAACCTGCTCCCACCCCCCTTCTAAATCCAATTCTAATTACTTTGTGAGAGAAAAATGCTTAAGCCGGCTGGCTATACATGGATCAAAATTCACCCAGATTAGTAGGCATCAACCAAATTTCGATCCATGTATTGGCAGGGTGGTTGTACAGAAGTGGATTCACCAGTGGACTTCTGTATTACCTCCCTATTGAATTTTTGCTTCTCGAACAGGACAGAGGACTATAGCTGGCAGTGCTGATCAGTTTATTCTGACAGCATCTTTCCACCATCAGAATAAATAGCTAGGAATAGGGGGAATCAAGTCAGTTTTTGTTTCAACCCTCTGGCTCACTGACAAAAATCTGATTCATGTATGAGCTGCCTTATACTTACCTATTCTCAGAGCATTCTGCTCTGGTCTCCCCCCCCAGCAGCCGGCTTCAGGGGAGAGGAGAGATCACCAACAATGGCTAAAATGCCTCTACAGTGACGTCACACATAGGCTTTCTATGGGGCATCTGTTGTTGGCTGTCCCTCCTCTTCCCTGAAGCCGCCACTGGGAGCTGATCATGTGACTGGACTGAAGTGCCCTCAGAATAGGTAAGTAGAATCAACTTCTTTCACAGGGTAGCTTAAAATAGAATTTAGAAGGGGGATGAGAACAGATTTAAGCATAGTTAGGAATAGCCTGGATTTCCACTTTAAAGTGGTTTTAAACATCAGACAAGAAATATGAACAAAGAATATCCCTGTGTAGTGTGTACTTGTTTCAATTAGGAACACTAAGTTCCATTTCTATCTCCTGCTTCTCTCCTCTGCTATGAGCATTAATCACTTCTGACAAGTTTTCCTGACACTGAGACAAAAAAGGTGACTGGGGAGGGATCTCCAGCTGATTGACAGACTCAGCTCTGTTCCTGTGTGGAGGGAGGGGTGTCCCTTCCCTCCAATCAGCTCTCAGGGCTCACCTCACTGAGCTCTGCAGTGGTTGATTTCAGCTATCTGCCCCATCTTTCTGACAGCTAAGACAAGCTTTATAAATTCTAGACTTTGAATGGATGTAGAGAAGAGAAGACCGCAGATAAACGGGTACAACCTATGTAGGAGGATTTGTTTAAAGCGGAGCTCCGCCAAATTTTTTTTTTTTAAAAGTCAGCAGCTACAAATACTGCAGCTGCTGACTTTTAAAACATGGACACTCACCTGTCCAGGGCGCCCGCGATGTCGGCACCTGAGGTCAAACCGTCTCTCGGTCCTCGGGTGCTGCCACCTCCATCTTCAGTAAGGGAATCAGGCGTAAATACCCGCAGATTCTGCGGATATCTATGCGGGAAGTGGGTGAAGATACCTGTATTCTACAGGTATCTGCACCCCCTCCCCCCTGAAAGTGTGCCCTGAATGCAGAGTGCACTGTGCATGCGCAACAACATCGGCTGGAGCTGATGTCAAATGAACGAAATGGCACACGTTTAGATGTAGGTACAATTTAAAAGTCAGAGTTTACTACCACTTTGAAGTTTACTAATAGAATTCAGCAGTAGCTGGTTCTAGTTAAGGTATGGACCTGTCATCTGCCTGCTCAGCAGATCACCCGCTGAGCAAGTGGATCTGCTGGCGGAGTCCGCCCCTTGGGAAAAGCCCTAAGAGCCACAACTTCATTACATAATAAAATATTAGTAGGATAGGTGTGGTGCTAAAAGTTTTTACGACTTTTCTTGTGGTATATGTGTGTGTATATCCACTATACATTGCTGCAATAAAACAGTGGATTGGGTTAGAGATTGTTCAAGAAATGTTAGTCATACCAGTTAGTATAGGTGTGGGGTAGAAAGTAACCAATACTTAGGTCGTTTTCATTCATGAAAATTATTTTCCATCATACTAGTTAAAACGAGAGTACATGTTTATATTTAATGCACAGTTATTAAATGAATGTCACCCCTCAATATTATTTTGGGGGGTCACAGATTATGTAGTCACACATTCCAGTCAGTGGTCTTAAAAGTGTTTGACGTTGTATGTTTTAGGTGCCCAGAAGAAAGGATCAAAAGCAGACCCAAAGAACCTAGTGATCATTCAGGACCCACAATTTAGGCGGTTTGGATCTACAGTGGATATGGAAACAGCCCTCAGCACATTCATACCACACAGGTAAGAGTCAGGCTGGTTTCTCAAAGTCCACTTCTCGTCACTGTGCCTATGAGAAATTTGGAGGTCATCATTGCTGATCTGAGAATAGGTTCTCATTCAGTCACCCAGAAAGCGAAATAAAAGAGTGGTGAGAACTCCTTATCTGCATAGTTCAGGGTTAGGTTCTCAGTGAGTAGCAAAGCCAAAGGTTTATAGCCTAATAGTCAGGCAACTAGCATGAAGTCTGCAACTTTCATATTTGCCATTGTATGGGATTCAGTAAAAAATACAGTAGAAACACAATCTTTGGAAGCGTCAGATTCCTAAAGAATTACTGCCGTTTCTCAGGAAACTGGCAGTAATTAAGACCAGCTCTGAGCTGGCTCATGTAGGTACGCCAGTACTCAAAGTGGGCTGTGCCTGTGCTGGGAAGCTGTCTTGTATTTGACAATTTCCTGCACAGTGCTGTATTTCTTTATCGTACATCATGGGACACAGAGCCCTAAGTAATAACTTAATGGTTATAGGCACCTTCAGGTGATAGACACTGGTATACCCAATCCAGGAAGTTCACTCCCTATATAACCCCTTCTCCTTCCAGGAGCACATCAGTTTTTTCGCCAGTGTCTAAGGTGTTGGTCACGAATGAAGATGTGCTCTGTGGAGCTCCAGGAGGGATCCATGCTGGATTTAAATAGCCTCCATAGACCAGATCCATCCAAAGTGCCACTGAGGCCAAAGTGGATGGTATCTGGGCATCGTATCTGAAGCACAAGGTTTTGCCTGTAATGCCTCTCTTTGTAGGGCTGGACCCCGGGACCCAGGGCTTTGGTCATGCTACATGACCTAAAGCTTTCCTGGTGGGGTAATTTTTACAGGTCCAAGGGAGTGGAACCCCGATATAAAGGGACCCGGTCCTTGAAGGTTTGCTAAACGCAGCCCACAGTGATGGGTGAAGGTTGGATTGTCTGTTAATTCAGCAAATCCTGCGGCGGGGATAAGGTAAGGGAAGAAATTTAGGAACTAAAAAGTCCACCCATGCTTTCTTCTTTAAGGGAAAAAATGTTGTCATGCCTTAATCCTCCACTAGAGGGAGTATATGCACATACCTTAATCTGTTGTCTTCACTGTAAAGCTCAGTGTCCGTCTGTGTGTGGCCGCAGCAGCTTGCGCAGGGGGATTCTTCTCAGGTAAGAGATCTGCCAAAATGTTTTTTTTTCTCCCCCCTGAAGGGATAGAGGGCTAGGGAAACACCAGCGGTG
Organism: Aquarana catesbeiana; assembly: GCF_042186555.1. Lineage (NCBI taxonomy): Eukaryota > Metazoa > Chordata > Amphibia > Anura > Ranidae > Aquarana > Aquarana catesbeiana. Next base: position 264,772,616 of record NC_133330.1, read on the forward strand.
TACCCCCCCCCCCCCCCCCCCCCGCCCCGCCAAGAGGGGTGCGGAGGTCCCGGATTTTGTTCCATCTGTTGTTCCTCATGCTGGCTGGTGTCAGGGGCTCTGCCTCTCTCCCCCACCCCCCTCATGAAGAGAGGGGGCGGGTTTATGGAGGGGGCGGGGCCTAGGCGCAGCGCCGTGCAACGTCCACGAAGATGCACGGCAGGCAAGGATAATAAAAATACAGTTGGAACAGTCTCTCCTCGGCTGACGAGGAAGGAAGCAAGCAGTCTGCACACAGGGAGACAGCAGCTGTGGGGCACATAAGGGTTGCAACTGGCATTCCTGATACAGGAAGGACTTTTTTTCCCAGCACTAGGCTGAACTTAATAGTGGCTTTACTGTCATGACTATGTTCAGCGATTAAGTGCAATTTAATAGTGCTTCCGTTTTTTTGTGCTTAGGACTATGCGTACCAAAGAATACACCAAAAAGACGAAAAAGGTTTCACCAGGCGCTAGGATCTCCAGTTGCATCTCCACACTGTCATCCTCGCCTGAATTATGGCAAGCCGGGGTGAGCCATTGGAACAAATTGTTGGTGCAGCTGCTTGTCACATCTCAGCCCCTGTATACGTGACTGAAGATGTCCTTTTCTCCACCCTGCAGGGTCTGGAAGGAAGATTAGCGGCTTTAATCTCATCCTCCAGTCAAATGGATAGGAAGCGTGCTAGATCCCCCTTCCCCACTTTAGACCCTTTGCAAGGGGAACAGTGCGCACAGGATGAGGTGTTACCCTCAGGTGATCAGGAGGAAAAACAAACTGATGATTCCTCTGTAGAGGAAACAGCGGTAGATGAACCTATTTCAGCCTCACATTCTGAGAAATTGCTGATACAATCTCTTACGGAGATGGTTCGTTCAACTTTCATGCTACCCCTAACGGAGTCTCCTGAAAACGTGGTTTCTTCCTTGGGGTCCTTAAAACCTTCACAGCCTTTGAATGCGTTTCCTGTCCATGCATTACTAGAACAGCTTATTTTTGCTGAATGGGATCACACGGATAAGCATTTTCTTCCTCCAAATAGATTTTCAGTTCTCTATCCCATGGAGGAGAAATTGACCAAAAAATGGAAAGTACCAGCAGTTGATGCTACGATTTCCAGTGTGACTAAAAACCTAACTTGTCCAGTAGACAATGCACAAATGCTTAAGGATCCAACAGATAAAAGGTTGGAATTCCTATTAAAATCTGCTTTTTCCTTGGCAGGTGCCGTTACTCAGCCTGCAGTCGCTGCAATAGGTGTCTGTCAATCCCTAAAGGACCAACTTAGACAGGCCCTTTAAAGAGGTTCCTGCACAACAAGCCCGGGAATTGGCCAAACTACCAAAAGCATTATGCTTTGCCATAGATGCCATTAAAGATTCTATTCACCAGGCGTCAGCCATGACTAAGGACTAACGTCCGAAACGCGTAGGCTGTTTTACAGCTCTGTCCATGTATTTAAAAAGGGAATACTATTTTGGATGTCATCCTGAGTGCCGACCATCTCTTTCCTTATACTGTACTGATAGATGCATGTGCCTGCATGCAACAGATACATGAATCAGGTGCAAGCACTGACGCTTTTCCTGTTGTGCCCTGATGGAATACTAAAGAATGTTTAGAACACCCTTTATGTGCTTAAATTGTATCTTTCATTGTACTGAATTAGTGTACTTTGTTTACCCCTGTAGTAATGGGCCTGCTGCCATTGAGGAATGCTGTAATTGGTTCCGCAAGAGGCTTGAAGAACTTAATGCTGAGAAGCACAAACAGGTTAACTTCCACCATGAACAGGTATAATTAACATTCCTCAACCACTTCATTACTGGATTCCTTTTCTTTCCAGTGTGAATTAATTGTAGCTGTTTCTCTTTTATTTTAAACAATGTCAGTTTGATATTCAAACTGTAAAATGATATAAATATCTGCTTCTTATATAAGGACAACAAAGCAAAAATTAGCAACAACGAAAAATTAGCAAATGAAATGAGGTAAAGACACACTGAAAGGCAAATTAACTCTTACTCTGCAATGAGGCCCCCTGACCCCCTTATTTGTGCCTTGCCTGCATTCCATCACCACTCCTTCCTCGTGTCACAGTTGGCTTTGAAATCACCAATGTCATACCTCAAGAGAGTGGTGATCTTGCTTTTTGGGTCCTATGACAGTGCTCAGGCCTAGTGATTGACTGTTATGCTCGAGCACTGTCACAGGGAAGGAGGTCACATGCTCCCCCCGCCCCCCCAAAACCCAGAAGTGTCAGGAAGTGTCACTGGCTGCCATGGGGGAAGGAGCAGTAGGAGGAGCGCCCTTAGCATAGGTAAGTATAAAGATTTTTCCGTAATGGGATAGAAAGAATAGGCTTAAAATGTAGGTGGGAGTAGATTTGGGTACACTTAGTGTTTGACTGAACTTCCACTTTAATCTAACCCTTCATATGAACACTAACCCGAACCTTGTCCTCACTCTAACCTAAATGCTTAACCTGACTATAAAGATTAAAGTATAAGTAAAGGCAAAACTTTCTTTTAGTTTTGGATAGAGCGCAGAGGGATTGTCGGTTTTTATTGCTGTCTGGGCCCCTGTTTTGGATAGTGAGGAAGGGTTTAAATCCCTGTCAGGTTTTTACTGCTAACTGGGGCTCCGTTATAGAGAGTGATTCTAGCCTTTCCCTACTCAACTAAAGAAAAGCATTTTTATTTCTGTGTTGTTGTTGGAGAGCTTGCCTTACTTCCTGTTGGGGAATTTTCATCAGCAGGAAGGAATTCTGAGGATAACTGTTTTAACTGAGCCTTGGAAATCAGTAAAAACTAGACAGGGGTTCAAATTCTTTCCCACTGCATCTAAAAATAAAACATTTTTTAGTGGATGAATGCTTTTATGGCCCGTTCACAGTAGAATGCTATGAGGGAAACCTCCATTCTGTGTGCATTTCCCGCACCGTATTAAAACCATTCTGCCCTTTTGATCTGTAGTGGGCTTTAGTGCAAAGTTAACGACACCCCAAACACAGTTTGCATACACAGTGCGTTTGCCCGCATCGGATCACGTGGTACCAATGTACCATGTGATCTGGCTGCAGTGCGTTTCCAAGAGTAGTGCATGCACTAATTTTGGTGCAGTTGTGGTGTTATTTCAGCCCATTCAAAATGAATAAGCTGAAATGGCACTGCTCAGTACTGTATGTGAATCGCACAGGAACTCTAGCCTTAGCCTTAGTATAAAGTGCAGGTACCTCAGGGTTCTGTACAGTGCTGGTGTTATTAAAGCGGAGTTCCACCCATAAAATTAACTTTTCATTATTTAGCAGCATTAAACCTAATAAACAACATTTGGATTTTTTTTTTTTTTTACTCAAGTTTTGATGTCTGTTGCTAAGGAGTGCCTTGGAATCTGCATCTTCCTCTTCCTGGCGCCTGACGTCATTTCCCTTGGCAACATCAGAAGTGTACGGCGCTGCGCCGTACATACTGCGCATGCGCGAGAACGGGCGGTGCATGCTGGTCACTCAGCTGCACCAGAGCCCAGAAGATAGTGCTTGTGGGCTTCACATGCCCACAAGCAAGATGGAAAGTGCCAAGAACAAGGAATATAACATATCTTGCTCAATTAAATCGGCAATCGGGGAGCGATTTAAAAAAGAAACATGAGTGCTATTCATCCAAAAAAAAAAAAAATGTTCACAGTTGGAACTCCGCTTTAAGTGCTAGGAATTTGGTAACTCAAAAATAAACCAAAAAACTGTTATCCAGTATAAAAGTGCACATACGGGGAGAAGACCCTGCCAGTCCTCTATCTCTGTATACTTCTTTGAAGAATCTAGCAATATTATGACATATGATGATGTTGCCAAATAACACTGTTGGTATTCAGTATCACATATCACAGCTTGATGAATCAGGCACAGAATTTTCATGCCATATACTGCAGTATCTCAGTAATATCTTTTCTTTATTTAGGCCGTAAACTGCCTTTTGGGCACCGTGACTTATGAGCGTCTAGCAAATAATGGCCCAAAGCTTGGAGTCATAACAAAGAAGGATCCTATAGTCACCAGGTAAACAGTCCTTTAAAGGGTAACTCCACTTTTGTAGGAAAACAAAATCAGCAAATAAAAAAAACTAAAATAATATAGCATATACAATGCTTTGTGTGAAATTTTGAATAATTGAATGTTAAAATCATGTCTAAAGGGATACAGACCCAGTAGCGCTCCTCATTAGAGCCCTGCACGTGCAGCAGGTGTCTGATAATTATACTACAACTCCCATACAGACTCACTCACTCAGCCTTTTCTTCAGAATAACAAAAGGTGGGAATCTAAAACAAAGTTTGTTAAAATCCTCCCAATGTACATAGATCACTCAGAGCGGAATGTTTTTTTTTTTCTTTTTCTCAACAAAAATTTAGTTGCTCTTTACATTTTTTTTTTTGGGGGGGGGGTGTAAACATAACCATATATTCACACATTAAGAATCTGGTATTACATTTAGTATAATTCATAACATAGTAACATATATCTGTCAAGTTCAAGTATATAAACGATATTACCAAAAGTATTGGGACGCCTGCCTTTACAAGCACATGAACTTTAATGGTATCCCAGTCTTCGTCTGTAGGGTTCAATATTGATTTGGCCCACCCTTTGCAGCTATAACAGCTTCATCTCTTATGGGAAGGCTGTCCACAAGGTTTACGAGTGTGTCTATGGGAATGTTTGACTATTCTTCAAGCAGCGCATTTTTAAGGTCAGGCACTGATGTGGACGAGAAGGCCTGGCTCGCAGTCGCCACTCAAGTTCTATCAGGTTGAGGTCAGGACTCTGTGCAGGCCAGTCAAGTTCCTCCACCCCAGACTCGCTCAATCGGATTGAGTCCTGACCTAAATCCGATAGGACAACTTTGGGAGGAATTAGAGCGGAGTATGCAAGCCAGCCCTTCTCGTCCACATCAGTGCCTGACCTCACAAATGCTCTTCTGGAAGAATAGTCAAACATTCCCATAGACACATTCCTAAACCTTGTGGCGAGCCTTCCCAGAAGAGTTGAAGCTGTTATAGCTGCAAAGGGTGGGCCAACTCCATATTGAACCCTATGGGCTAAGAATGGGATGCCATTAAAGTTCATGTGTGTGTAAAGGCAGGCGTTGCAATACTTTTGGTAATATAGTGTATACAGTATATACTGCACATCCTCTGAACACTTAGGGGTTGGTTTACTAAAGGCAAATAAACTGTGCACTTTGCAAAGTTTGCACTCTGCAAGTGTAGTTGCTCCTGAGCTTAGTAAATGAGGTAAAGTTTCACTTTACAAAGAATACCCAATCACGTGCAAGGTAAATTAAAAAAAACAGCATTTGTGTTTGCACATGATTGGATGATGGAAGTCAGCAGAGCTTCTGCTCATTTACTGAGCTCTGGAGCAGCTGCACTTTGCAAGGTGAACAGTCTATTTGCCTTTAGTAAATTAACCCCAGTATGTAAAAGATTAGGACATAATGTTGTATTTGCTTTTATTTCATGACAGAAATTTTTTTTTAGAACAAAGCTTTTATTTCCTTGTATTTTCTTTTGTCTTTGTTATAGTTTGTACCGAACAAAGTAGCTGTAAAACACAGTATGTTTTCAGTCAATGCAAATTTTTATGAGAAAGTACAGAAAGAGTGTAAAATTACAAATTCGGGGATGATTTACTAAAATTGGAGAGTGCAAAATCTGGTGCAGCTGTGCATGGTAGCCAGTCATTTTCTAACCAGCTTGCTCAATCAATATTTGACAAAAAAAAAAAAAACTGGAAGCTGATTGGTTTCTATGGAGAGCTGCACCAGATTTTGCACTCCTAGTAAATCAACCCCACAGTATATCATCATACTACACTATACAGAATAAATCATAGAACAGGATTCCATATTATTTCCGATACTACTATCCTTAGCACATGGGAAAGACGATGGTTACAGTCTTCGCTCCCAGCAGCTAAATATTAATTGCAATGGCTCTGAATCCACGGCATTCCCTGAAACATCTGCTATATAATTCGTTATTTGTCTCCAGAATGTTAAGATCGGGGAACAGGACCAAGGACATTGGGCGTTGCAACTTGTTCCCCACATTTAGGGCAGGAACTCATGTCATTCATACCCCATCATCTAAAATGAAAAGATAAACAAGCCCTATGCAGGATTTTACACTGCGGGGTTGAATTACTAAAACTGGAGAGTGCAAAATCTGGTGCAGCTGTGCATGGTAGCCAATCGGCTTCTAACTTCAGCTTGTTCAATAAAGCTTTGACAAAAAAAACCTGGAAGCTGATTTCTATGCAGAGCTGCATCAGATTTTGCATTCCCCAGTTATAGTAAATCAACCCCTGTGTTTCCCTCCAGGATTCATTGGTAATGACCTTGTGTATAATACAATATTCAGTCAATAGCTTGCTGACTATATACTCCATTGGGAAATCAGACCCCCATTTTGATACATTAGATTTTTCTAATGTGAATGCACTGAGATTATTTAGGGAAAGGAAAGGTATATAGTAGATATATGGAAACACATATTGTTATTGTTTGCAGATACTTCACTTTCCCGTTTGGAAAAATGTCTTTGGAAGAGGAGGAACCACTAATGCACCAGCAAGACAAAGCATGCTACTTCATGGCTCACAATGGCTGGGTGATGGGCGATGACCCTCTGAGAAACTTTGCTGGACCAGGTACTTGGCATCATCTTCTAGAGTAAATCAGACTTGTGCAGTTTATACTGTTTTAATTCAAGTCCCAGGTCTGCAGATTTACCAAATTTTGCTTGACTATATAGTCTATAGCCACAAGGTTGATATATTTTAGCATCAGCCAATCTCCAAATTGTCAGATTCGAATGGTTATGTGGTATTGTCCACATGGATGATTACATGTAGTACTGGAGCCTGTGTACTTGTATATTCAGCACAGGGTTATGTGCAGCTAAGCAGTCCTCATGAGCTCTCACCAGGCAAGTACTCCAGAAAACACAAAGTTGACAGGTAGCTGGTCTGGTTCATGTAACATGGGTATATCAGGTAGAGAAGAACACTGGACTCTCTAGCATTGCAAAACATTATTTAATTCATTATTACAGTTTATAATTGTTATAAGTAAAAAGATGGGAATGCTGTCATCTGAAAGGCTCCAATCCATATAATGCATTTTAAACAAATACCTTCCTCCATACAGTTGCTGCAAAGGGGTCAGTTTAGCATATAGATAATAAACTCTCCATGTGGTCTAATATGAATACAAGGATAATGTGTAGAATGCTTGATATGCAGCAAAAGGAAACGTCTCTTGTTGTATAAAGTGAAGCACTTATCTAAGGTTACATGCACAGGAGCGGTTTGGCCTGTCAGCATCAAATCCCTGTGTTTTCAGGCACCCAAGATTCACAGGTGCACCATCCAGCCCTGCTGACAGGAGCCTGTCTAAGGGCCCTTTCACACTGGGGCGGGGGCGGCGTCGGCGGTAAAGCACCGCTATTGTAAGCGGCGCTTTACCGTTGGTATTCGGCCGCTAGCGGGGCAGTTTTACCCCCCGCTAGCGGCTAAGAAAGGGTTAAAAACCACTGCAAAGCGCCTCTGCGGAGGCACTTTGCCGGCGGTATAGCCGCGCTGTCCCATTGATTTCAATGGGCAGGAGCAGTATACACTCCGCTCCTTCACCGCTCTGAAGATGCTGCTAGCAGGACTTTTTTTCCCGTCCTGCTAGCGCACCGCTCCAGTGTGAAAGCCCCGAGGGCTTTCACACTGGAGAGACAGCAGTGGCACTTTTGGGTCGGTTTGCAGGCGCTATTATTAGCACAATAGCGCCTGCAAACTGCTCCAGTGTAAAAGGGCCCTAAATATATGACAGGCTAAATTACACTGTTATGGGACACTGTACTAAGTGGTACTTATGGTTGGGGCCATATGCGTTCAGAGACATATGCCCCAAATGCAGAAATTCTATGTTTGGGGCAGAAAGCCCCAAAAGCATCAGGATTTGATACTGATGGGCCAAACTACCCCTGTGCATAAGGCCTAAGGTCTGATTCACACTTAATGCATTTTTTAGTGCGTTTTCAGTTTTGCAGAAACACAATACAGTCCATTTAACATGGTTTCATGTTCACATCTGCACATTTTATAGAAAAGGCCAGGGACTTTTTCTGGTTTTTGGTTCCATAGACTTCAATGGATCAAATATGTGTATTGAAAAACGCAAAAGCAACTGCAATATGCAAACTGCAACCTGCATAGGTGTGAACCAGGCCTAAAAGTATACACATTTTCCTCTGATCTCACTGGGATCTCTGGAACTGGGTGCCTTCTTGACTTCTGAGCAGAGTGAAACTTTGATGGAACTCTCTTCTTTCCTTGTAATCCTCGTAATTGTAAATTCAAGCAGATTACAATGTCTAGAGTTTCCATTGTGTATACAGAACTTTCTGCTACCTCAGCCCTTGCTATGTTGTTTGGCAGAATAGTTCTGATAAGAAAATAAAAAACTTTCAGTAGATGCATTTCATTATTACTCATAATTACAGAGTAGAAAGTGGGTTGAGAGGAGTCCTAAACACTCTACATCGGGTGATCAGCATGCAGATTGCTTCCAAAATTCAGGCATCCCAGAGAACACAGAGAAGGTTTTATAAGAAGATAAGCTTTAGGAGCCTGCTCTGGGATCATTTAGATTTCTTACGGTGGGTCTGCTTTGCTGTGTACCTGTAGTACATGTTAGCACACTTCAGTTTTATCAAAATGTTTTAAATGTATATGAAAAAAGGAATTATAATCTTCATTACAATCAAAACTGAAAATAGTTCCAGTTGCTGCTTATCCATTTAATGCTTTTCCTTCATGTTGCATATTGTCAACTCATGTAGGCAAGTTTAACTGATCTTAGAAATATATGAGCAGCCATACAGTATAAAATGTGTTGTAAAACTAGAGTGCCTTAAGTCATAAAATATTATTATACGGTAGGATTACTTTCATGTATACTGTGTTTAGGTGCCTCTGAATAATGTTCACAAATAGCACTTTGGTAGATTTCACTTTCTGGAAGCATGTACTGCATGCTAGCCAATGCCATGCTGTAGAACTGTGCTGCTTTGGCCAGCCGGTAATGTGAGAGGTGATAGGGTCATTGACAGGCCACTTTTGTAATGTAATAGAGTTCTGATTTTTATGACCCAGATATGCTGAACACACAGAAATGCTAAACGTCTTAATGCGTAAATATATATAAAAAATCAGATAACTGTTAGCTTAGAAAAAGATTAATGAAGTAAACCTTTATCCTCCTTTTCAGTTATGTTTTTAGATATGACTCGGAATGGTCTGTTAAAGAAACCAGCTTGTTATCAATGTGTAAAGTTTTAAAAAAAACTATATATGAGAACAAATTTGCTCATTGCGTGCTAGGATTTGGCTTCCTGTTTTGCAGAGTAGTGCACAATGATTGTGATTTACTACTCCTTCTCACAATGCAAAGCTATGAGTGGACCAACTGATCGAGTAGATTTCACTCCCTGTCTGGCTAATCTCATAAATGAGGCAAATAAATTGCTCAACTCAAGGATGCATGTTAATGAAGGAACCGAGTTCTCCCTGCTCGCTGTGCCCCTTCCTGCATGTATTTTGATTTACGCTATTCTTAAATACCTTTAAAATCAAATTCTTTGCAAAGTTCGAGTGGCTGTCATTCTTCCTTCAAACTATTCAGTGTTGGCTAGTCAGAAGGGTAAAGCCTCGTACACACGGTACGATTGTTGGCAGGGGATTGTCTGTTGACAGACTGTCCTAAAATCTTACCATTAGTACGCTCCTTTTGACAATTGTTGTCCAACTTTCGGCCAACAAATGTTGGATGACAGGCTAGTAAATTTTTGGAGGACAACAGTTTGACGTCAGGTATGGTCAGTACAAAAATCCGTCACACAAAAGTCGAAAGTACAAACACGCATGCTCGGAATCAATTCTCACCAAACGCGAAATTGGCAGAAGGGGCCCAAAGGGTGGCGCTCAAGAGCTGAAATTCCTCGTAGTACATCACTACGTTCACGTTTGTGGCACTACGTTCGCGTTTGTGGCACAAAGGGTGGCGCTCAAGAGCTGAAATTCCTCGTAGTACATCACTACGTTCGTGTTTGTGGCATGACAATTGTGTACAGTTAGTATGCAAGACAAGATCCTGGCACATGCCTTTTTGACAAAAATCAGACGCTCAGTTGGCCAACAATCGTACCATGTGTACGAGGCTTAAAACAGCAAGCGGGCATCATAAAGCAGAGATGTACACCAATCTGGGACAACATATCCCAGGACACATTGCACCTGTCTCAGTAGTAGGGACAGGCGGATGTTGTAGTGACACAACTTTTATTGTAAGCATGACAGGGCTCATCAGAATTATATACTGCAGTTAGTAAAGCCCGCTCATTACAGTGCTGGATATCATGTAGACTGAAGTTAAAAAATGCAGAGTAGGTAGGAAGCATGCGTTAGGGAAGAAAGGTAAATGTACAAAAGAGCTTTGCTATTATGCAGCCAGGATGGGAAGAATTATTTAGGATCATCCAGTGGGGTGAGGCTAGATTTTTGCTTTGATATAATAGTAAAAATGTGAATTTGCAAGCATTTAAAGAAGATCTGTCAGTATAAATTCTATTTTACAGTTCTCTCCCCTATGGGACAACATACATGTAATACTATCCTGTGTTTCCAAGTGCTCTCTGACCTTAATTATGAGGTCTGACTTGCCCCCCTCTGCTCCTGATGTGGCCAATCTAACAACAGCCATGAAGGAGACGGCTGATTCATAGCTGCAGCTTCTCTCAGTTGTGAGCACATTCCTGAGACAAGAAACAACAAGTAGAATTTGTCTCAGGAAAGTACGCATATCGGAGACAAGCTACAGCTATAAATCGGCTATCTCCTTCATGGCTGTGTTCGGATCCGCCTCAGCAGGAGGGGAGGGGGGTTTGTCAGTCTTCATAACTAGGGTTAGAAAGCATCTAGCAACATGAAGTCAGAACTGTAAAATTACAATGATAGAACCTCTTTACAATATTAAAGTCATATCAAAATGATTGTAGTAATATCACAAAAGATATGCTTATTAAAAATATATATTTTAATTTTAAAGAGTAAATCTTTCAGATGTACATTTTAAATCAGCTAACCTTAGTTTTTAAATACATCTTACACATTGTAGGAAGCTACAGTTTATCCTTTCTATCTCACTTTTTCAGATTCCAATGTATACCTGCGCAGAGAACTGATCTGCTGGGGGGACAGTGTAAAGCTGAGGTATGGCGACAAGCCCTCGGACTGTCCTTATCTGTGGGAACATATGAAGAAGTATACAGAGATCACTGCTAAGTATTTTCATGGAGTGCGCCTTGACAACTGCCACTCCACCCCAATTCACGTGGCAGAGGTAAGTAACTTCATAACACTTTCTGATCAAATATTGAGTGATGACTGCTTTTTGTAGGTGTTCTACATCTTGTCCAGGTATGAAAAGAAAAACTTGAGGTGTCATTCAGTGATGTAGTTCAGGGAATAGTAATGTGTACTTCAAACTGTGGTGGCAAAAGAATATATTTAAGTTGGAGTGGAACTCCAGTTAAAACTTTTATTTCTTCTGGATACAGTAGAGAAAAGTTAGAACCTCTGTCTAGTTTTTATTGTTGTCTAGGTCCTCCTTGGGGGGGGGGGGGGTTCTACTAACTGTTAGCAGGAGAGAAAGTGAGGGGATGTAATTAATGGGGCTACTGAGTAGATAGTAAATTTAAAAAGTTAAGTAATGAAAGAGGTTCTAAATCCCACTCTAAAAAAAAAGTTTTTCTTGCTATTGTCTCATTTTACTTTCTGTCTAGTTGTAGTTAAACATAAAAACCTGACATTGGGGTTGATTTACTAAAACTGGAGAGTGCAAAATGTGGTGCAGCTCTACATAGAAACCAATCAGTTTCTAACTTCAGCTTGTTCAATTAAGCTTTGACAAAAAAAACTGGAGGCTGATTGGTTACTATGCAGAGGTGCTCCAGATTTTGCACTCTCCGGGTTTATAAAATCAACCCCACAGTGTGGTAAAAGGACAGCATCATTTTATGTTGGTGAAAGAGAGCTTGTTTAACCCCTTAAAACTGCTTGTACGCACATATGTGGCAACGAGGCAGTGGGCTTTCAAGCTGAGTTGCCCTGTATGTGCGTACAGCCGGCATTCCTGTTCTCTGCACTCAATTGACGCCCTACAGCACCGTGACATTGACAGCTCCTGGTCAGTGTTTACTAACAGGGGCCAGTGGGACAAGTGAGCCAAAAGGGAAGCCAAGTAATGCCTTGGGCATTGCAAAGGGCTGACTCCAGCTGGCTGGAAATGCTTAAAGTGTATGGAATCCCTAATCTGTTTTCAGTATTTTTGACATTATGTACACAGTTTTATTCAGCAAATCGTTCTCGAGAATATGTTCCAAAGGTTTTCTGCCTGGAGATACTAGGCTGAAAACACTAAACCATTACCTTGCAATTAGAAGCAAAATTGTCAGTTTACCGTGTGAGCTCCTTCAGTTGGCTGTTGGGTTGCCTATCTAATAGACTTCATGGCAGCCCAGCAAAAAAACTAAAAGTAATATTAAGGCTTTGATTTTTTTATATTAAAATTGGGGATCGACCGATATTGTTTTTTTGGTGCCGATACGATACCGATATTTCGACCACCTCTCCTGCCGATAGCCATATTTTTGGCCGATATTTTGTACATTTAAAAAAAAAAAATATTTTTTTACACTGTCATTTTACATTTGTATGTTTTTAATCACTGTTATTGCAGTCACATGGAATGTAAACATCCCTTGTAACAGTAATAGGCATTGACAGGTACTCTTTATGAAGAGCTTGGGGGTCTATAAGACCTCAAACCCCTTGTTTGCACTTCAAAGTATTCAAAACGTCAAGATTGGCGTTTTTGAATACTTTGTTTTTTAAAACTGGCGCCTTTAAGATGCCATTAATCCGGGAAGTGATGTCTTGACATTGCTTTCGGATTACTAGATCTGAGACCCGAATGAAGCATCGGCTTTGTTCCAGACTTCGGCAAGCCGGCGGACGCGTTGCTCAGGCCTCCCAGTGGGAGGGGAGAGCCCGGGCGAGTGGCGGAAGGCGGCGGGGGGGGGGGCGTCTCCTCCCGTTGCTTGTAATAACAGCCGAGCGGCTTCTGAGTCGCATTGGTTGTTATTACAATAAAGCCGACCGTCTCCTCTAAACAACATTACCGGGGTGATGCATGCAGCTGCATGCATCACCACGGTAAAACCCCTTGAAACAATATCGGTAATATCGGTCTAGTTTCAGACCAATACCGATTTTTCAGAAAATGCTGATATCGGCCTTCCCGATAATCGTTCCATCCCTAATTAAAATAACAAACATGTTATACTTACCTACTCTGTACAATGTATTGCACAGAGCAGCCCCGATCCTCCTCTTCTCACCGGCGCTCCTGGCTCCACCTTTTGAGCAAGTGTCCCCATAGAAAGCCCCCATAGAAAGCCGCTTTCTATGGGGGCACTAATATGGGCTCGCTTCCAAGCTGCCCTGTCTGCATCTATTGACACAGACAAGGCAGCTCAGTCCCAGGTAAAGGGAGCAGGTGGCTCCCTTGTCACAGAACTTGATTGACAGCAGCGGGAGCTAATGGCTACTACTATCAATCTGCCCAATGAAAAGGGAGAAAGCGGAGAGAGCCTCTGCTCTTGTGCACATTGCTGGATCAAGATCCGGCTCAGGTAAGTATAAGGGGGGAGCTTGGCGGATCCTCTGTCAGAAAAGGTCAAACACAAGGCCTGCGGGCTGAATCCGGCCCTCCAGATCATTTCATAGGGCCCTTGCACCTCTCCTGCAGCTGCAGGAGAGCTCCAGCCCTCCTCTGGCCCTCCTCCAGACCCTTACTTTCTGCTTTCAAGCAATGCATCCAGCTTCTTCCCAGCAGTAGCATAAGGAAAGGGGGGGCACTGTGATGTTAGGGAGAGTGGGCAGCTCAACTTCTGATGGTGGGGTGGCTCTTGACTTCTAATGTAAGGGGAGGGGATGCGCTGGACATCTAATCTTACAGATACAACCGGCCCTTTTGAGGGCAATCATAATGCTGTTGCTGCCCATGATGAAATTGAGTTTGACACCCCTGCATTAAGGTAAAAGATCTTCAGCCTTTACAATCCTTTGAAGGAGCACACAGCAGGCTGACAACGCTTTTGCTGGTTGAAAGGCAGAGGCTTAGCATTGCCAGCATGCAACAGGAAGTGCTCTTAGTGGCAGGATCTCCAGCTAGAAAAACTTTGAAACAAATTCACAAAATATCATTTGTTTAGAAAACTGTATTCAGTGTGGCATGATACTACACATACTGAAAATGGATTTTAGGTTAACATACTTGTCTATTAGACACATACATAAGATCTCTGTAAATAACAATATATATATTGTATTGTAGGACATTCATTATCCATATGTACTTTTGTTGCTAACGATACTTAACTTTCTTTATCGTACACCACGGAACACAGAGCCACAGGTGATGGACACTGGCACACCCTAGACAGGAAGTTTAGCTCCCTATATAACCCCTCCCCTTACTGGGAGTACCTCAGTTTTTTCGCCAGTGTCTTAGGTGTTGGTCATGAGTAAAGATGTGCTAGGCTGAGCTCCACTGGAATATTCCTTTGCTGGAGCAAGCTATGCAACCGGATTCATTCAAATAAAAACAAAAAACGTGCGCTCATAATCAGTGTAAAAAAGAAACTTTTATTGAAGCAATCCCAATCAATACAAATAATTCAAGGAAATAAATGTGCAAGACGTATCGTGTTAAAGCGATCCATATCAATACAATTAAAATAAAATACTTGAAACAGACATAGGTCAAAGTGCTGTCGATAAATGATATATAGTGAAATGTGTGCTGGTGTGCTTAAAACCATATATCAATGAACTACTTGGAACTTCCCGCACTGAATAAGTTGTTACATAAACCAGTCCTCAAGTATAAAAAAGCTTCTCAGCCGTAAAAGGAAAGGAGGTAGTCCATAGAATGGATGACAGAAAGAAAAGTTCCATAGGTAGATAACCGCTTCATAAAGGCAGGAGGGAGACATCCACGATCCATCAGGTCAAAAGCCACACAGATAAATGGAGAAGGAGGGAGTGTGTAGACAAAACCCTCACAGAATCCAAAGATATTAGAAGATGGACCCTTACCCTCAATGGTGGACCTCCCTTCTGCGAGGTCTTACGTGCAGGCAGACTTAGCCCTCTGCGGGGACTTTGGGTAGATGGTATCCGAATCCGCTGATGTACCGTGCGTCTCCGACCTGGCGTGAACCAACTCGTCCACCTGAGCACGCCATCAACTGGTTGTATGCTAAGGTAGAGTTTCTTGATGTGTTGTGGCCTGTACATAGATAAACTCTACAAGTTTCACCATAAATATCACTTCCTCAGGATATTTGATGAATAGTTAAAAACATAAATATGCTAGCGCCCATCAAGGTAACAGAGATCAATGCTATCCGGCAGGATGTGAGCCCCAAGGCGGATGTGGAGACCAAGACATGGCAAGGATTAGAGGTTCTCAAGAATGAGTCAGGCAGACTCAAACATAACTCCTTGTCTTTGACTCTTCAATGATCTCTCATTCAAAGTGTCTTTTTAGGCTGAATTGAATGGTACCCGGGCCTCGTGTTGGAAGAAACAAGGTTTTGCCTGTAACGCTTCTCTTTTTAGAGATCTGGACCCCAGGATCCAGTGCTTGGTTATTTCAGCCAAATTTCCTGGGTGGGTGCTTTACGGGTCCAGGGGTGTAGATCCTCCGATAAAAAGGGGCCCCGGTCCCTGAAGTTTTTTTTACACGGAGCCCACCGTGAGTGGTGAAGATTGGGTCTGTCTGGTTTACCACAGAACCCTGCAGCTGGATAAGGTAAGTGGAGGTTCCTAAGGAATTTTCTAATTCTCATGGGTTTTCTCCTTTAATTAAAGCTTTGTCATGCCTAAAGTTGCCACCGGGGGCTGTCAAGAGCACATACCTGATTCCATGCTTGTCAGTCTCGCTCTGTGTCATTACAAGCTGCACGCTTCCTCCAGCCCAAGCCCCAGGTAAGATGTTGGAAGGGGGCTTTTCTTTTAGAATCCCCCACCTGGACTGGTTTTTCTTCTCTCCAGGAGGCCGAGGGAGCATTGGTCAGTCGGCGGTATGCCGTGCCGCCACCGCTGTAGTACGGCGGTTTTCTCCAGAAGCTCTCCTCCTGTCCTCCACCCCAGCCCAACCCAAAAGTGATCATGGTGGTCCCCATGGAAGAGCAAGGGTTGGGGTTTTATTCAAAGCTTTTCACGGTGCCCATACCAAATGGAGATGTCAGACCCATTCTAGATCTCAAAAAATCTAAATCAGTTCCTGAAAATTTGCTCTTTTCGTGTGGAATCAATCCGATCAGTAGTCTCCATCCTACAAGGAGAAAAACTTCTGGCATCAATCGTCATCAAGGATGCATACCTGCATGTACCTATCTTCCCCGCTTATCAGAAATATCTGCGTTTCGAAGTGGAAAACCTTCATTTTCAGTTTGTAGCTCTGCCTTTTGGTCTAGCTACTGCACATCGGGTGTTTACAAAGGTCCTGGCCCTTCCTCTGGCCAGATTAAGGGCCCAAGGTATAACGATTATAGCTTACCTAGACGACCTGCTCTTGATAGATCGGTCAGTAGCCCGCTTAGACCAAAGCATGGTCACCACAGTCAACTACCTGGAATACCTAGGTTGGGTCCTCAACCTAGAGAAATTTTCTTTAAAGCCAGTAAGGGTAAACCATATCCTAACCTTGGCAGAAAAGCATGTGCTGTGCATATTGGCAATCTTCATTCCAGGGGTAGAGAATTGGCAGGCAGACTTCTTAAGTTGCCAGCAGTTGTTTCCAGGAGAATGGTCTCTTCACCCCGACATCTTCCGGGCTATATGCTAAAGATGGGGGATCCCGGACGTAGATCTGTTTGCGTCCAGGTTCAACAACAAAGTCAGCAGCTTTGTGTCAAGAACAAGGGATCCACTCGCATATGGAACAGATGCGTTGGTGACTGTGGGATCAGTTCTCACTGATTTATGCATTCCCTCCTATTCTGCTGCTACCCCGACTTCGAGATGAAGCTGACCTTGAATACTATCAAAGGTCAGATCTCGGCCTTATCAGTATTGTTTCAACGACCACTTGCTTCGCATTCTCTGGTCTGTAGCTATATACAGGGGGTAACACGGCTTAATCCACCGGTTAGGTCACCCCTGAGCCCTTGGGATTTGAATTTAGTTCTGTTGGCATTACAGAAGCAGCCTTTTGAGCCGATACGACATATTCCCTTTTGACAAGGAAGCTAATTTTTCTGGTGGCCATATCTTCTGCAAGAAGGGTATCAGAATTGGCTGCCCTTTCTTGTAAAGAGCAATACTTAATCATTCACAAGGCTAGAGTAGTATTGCGTCCTCATCCTAGTTTTTTGCCGAAAGTGATCTCAGGTTTTCATCTAAACCAGGATATTGTTCTACCTTCATTTTTTCCAGAACCCTGTTCTACCGAAGAAAAGTCACTGCATTCTCTGGATGTAGTGAGAGCAGTCAAAATCTATTTGGAAGCGACTGCTCAGATTCGGAAAACAGATGCTTTGTTTGTGTTGCCTGAAGGTCCTAGGAAAGGACAGGCAAATCTACTATTGCTAAGTGGATTTGGCAAGTAATTATTCAAGCTTATGGTTTGAGGAGGAAAGTTCCACCTTTTCAAATCAAAGCACACTCTACCAGGGCTGTTAGTGCTTCGTGGACAGTGCACCCCCAAGCCTCCATGGCTCAAATCTGCAAGGCCGCAACTTGGTCTTCAGTCCATACATTTACCAGATTGTATCAGGTTGATGTAAGAAAACATGAGGATATCGCCTTTGGGCGCAGTGTGCTGCAGGCAGCAGTATAGGTCCTCAGGTCTGATTGTACTTTACTTTTGTTTGTGTCTCCCTTCTCTCAGATATCATTGCTCTGGGACATCCCATACAGTAATTACTGTGACTCTGTGTCCCGTGATGTATGATAAAGAAAATAGGATTTTTATAACAGCTTACCTGTAAAATCCTTTTCTCGGAGTACATCACGGGACACAGAGGTCCCTCTCCTCTTTCTGATTATATGTGTACTGCTTTGCTATAAAACTGAGGTACTCCCAGTAAGGGGAGGGGTTATATGGGGAGCTAAACTTCCTGTCTAGGGTGTGCCAGTGTCCATCACCTAAAGGTGCCTATATAACCCATACAGTAATTACTGTGGCTCTGTGTCCCATGATGTACTCCAAGAAAAGGATTTTACAGGTAAGCTGTTATAAAAAAATTCTATTTTTTCACATACATTTACCTGCCAGCTTTATGGCCTGGCAGTGGGAGGTAATGATAATTCTTTGTCAAGTGATTGTTTTTGTGTGTTTAAATTTTTCCTAAAAGTTAGAAAAAAAAATTGCCACGCACCTTTTTTTTTTTTTTTTTTTTTTATAATATCAGTGTATAGTGGTTGATTTATTAAAGGCAGATAAACGGTACTTTGCTTAGTGAATGTTGGGAAGCTTCACTTTGTAAGGACTACCCAATAAGGTGCAATGGACATAAAAAACAAAATCTGTATTTTTGATTGCGATGATTGGAGGATGGAAATTAACAGAGCTTCACCACATTTATATTAAGCTCAGCAGAAAATGAGAGCAACTGCACTTGAAAAGTGCACAGTCTTTTTGCATTTAGTAAATCAACCCCATAGTATCATTTGTGCTTTGATACCCTAGTCATGCTAGGAGGGTACATGACTTAGTACTATATAAATATATTATATAGATTGTAAGTCTATGGTGTGTACAGCTATATGAGAAACAATATTACACCCGGCACTTTGTATCTGTAGGAAATGCTGGCCGTAGCCCGGTCAGTGAGGCCCAATCTGTATGTGATTGCTGAGCTGTTCACAGGCAGTGAATATATCGACAATGTGTTTGTCAACCGCCTGGGGATAACCAGCCTCATTCGAGGTATCTGCTTCGTGAAGCTGCTCTAATGTACTTTAATGCTGCAGACAAATACTAAACACTACCATGTTTTTCTCTCTCCCTCTTAACTCCTTCCATCTTAATTTCTCCATCTTTCCTTCCTGAATGAAACTTTCTGCTCTGCACCCTTTGCATGTGTTTCGGCTTCATTCTCTGCTCTGAACACCTCCCCCACTCCATTTATCTCCTTCATTTCTCTAATTACCTTTTATTTTATATTTCTTTGTCACATCCTACCTCCCCATACTTATCTTTGTTACTTTTTTATTGCTTCTTCTTCATCATCTTTCTTGCTAAGTCATCTTACTCTCTTATATTTATTTGTGGCCTCTCTGGGTTGTTCTTGTTTTTTTCTTTACTCTTGTAATTTTGTTTCCTACACCTTTCCCCATCTCTTTTTCTAACCACTTGTGCTTTTTACTCCCCATCTCCTGGTTTCCTCTGCTCTGCGCTGTCTTCTCCTTTTTATCTTCCTAACTGTCTATTCTTTCTTTATTTCTCTCTCTCTCTCGCTCTTTTTTTCTCTCTTTTTCTTTCTTTTTTTCTCATTCTTTCTTTTTGTTTCTCTTTTCTTTCTTTTTTTTTTTCTTTCTCCATCTCTTGGTTTCCTCTGCTCTGCGCTCTCTTCTCCTTTTATCTTTCTTTCTTTCTTTCTTTCTTTCTTTCTTTCTTTCTTTCTTTCTTTCTTTCTTTCTTTCTTTCTTTCTTTCTTTCTTTCTTTCTTTCTTTCTTTCTCCATCTCTTGGTTTCCTCTGCTCTGTGCTCTCTTCTCCTTTTTATTTTCCTAACTGCCTTTTTTCTTTTTTTCTTACTCTTTCTTTTTCTTTCTCTCTTTTTTCTTGTACATTCTACATCCCATCCCTTGGTTTTCTCTGCTCTGTTCTGTTGTCTCCTCCTTCTCTCTTTCTAACCACTTGTACTTTTTACTTCTCATCTCCTGGTTTCTTTCTGCTCTATGCTGTCTTTCCTCTCCTTGTGTCTCCTGCTCTCCCTTGGCTGTGCTGTTTGTAGTACTTGCTGGATGCTGCGAGGAAGTTGCGTCCGGACTTGTATGTGGTGGCTGAACTGTTCACTGGGAGTGAGGAGTTGGACAATGTATTTGTCACTAGGCTGGGCATAAGTTCCCTCATAAGAGGTAGGCGCTTTTTTTTTGCATGTATTAACTCTGCAGCAACTCCTGCTTTTCTAACAGGATAATGATAACTGGAAATGTACTGTATGCATATTCAACACACATTTGCCTTTGCATATCCTCATACAGTATACAGCATATTTTACATTAAATGACTAATCTCCAGCCAAACAATTTTTTTTTTTGTTTTGTATAAAGGGGTGAAGGGTTAGAACCTATGTTAGGTTTTTATTAGTGTTCCTGTTGGAGAGTTTTACCCTAACTACCTGTCCCAAAAAAAGTTGTCACAAGGACAGGAAGTAATGGGATATCTCTGTAGTGGGAACAGTGACAACAACAAAAGCACATTTATCTAATAGATTGGGGAAGGGTTAGACAGATATATTTGTCAGGTTATTATTTTTACCTATGTATTCCTGTCCAGGGGACACTTGCACCCTTTAATTATTTCTAATTATTTCTTGATTACTTCTACTGGTGTCACCAGTGATGACATGGATGGCACCAAAATCTTTGATACAAGTTCCAACCCTTTCATTTTCTATCAAAAACTAAAAAAACTATTTGGCTGGAGTTGGGCTTTATGCATATATATATATATATATAAAACAACTATAAATGAAAGTTATGTATATATTTGTATCTTCTATTTGTGTTTTATCATTTTAAGTTCCTGTGTTTGGATTGGGGGCAACAGTGTTATTTTATGAAGCATACACTATAGTCTTGAACATTACCCAATGACATATATTCACTTAAATACGTGCACTGACATTTCCACATCCTTAAAGCGGTAGCAAACTGCAGCAAAAAACAGAGGTTAAGTCATAATATGCTAGTATGCACTGCATACTAGCACATTATGACAGACTTACCTGAAAATGAAGACCTCCAGCGGCACGCTGTCACCACTGTAGGCCTTTTCTATATTCACCCCATCTGTCTTCCAGGTTTGAGGGTTTCAGGGGTATGAATGGCCGAGCTGCGATGACTTTACTCCTGTGCATGCGTGCAGGAGTCATTGTTTACGGCACAGGGCTCTGAAAGAAAGGTGCGGGCATGCCGTTCCTGCAGAGCGCATGTACCGGTGACATCACTGGCTGGTTCTAAAGTAAAAGAAGCAAAAAAAAGTCCAAGTAAAACCAAATGGTAGAAAGCAGTTTATATAGAGATGCATGTCTCATAGAACAGTAACTTGATAGAAGGAAAATAAAGCATCAGTCCAAAATCGATTTGTAAAATTTGGCCGCTCACCTCTAACAATGACCAAAAGGTCAAACAAGGCTCATCAGATAGCGAATGGGGAATCCTGCTGGTGGATCTGCGGAGACATTCAGGTCCCAAGCAAAGACGAAATGCAGCATGGAATCTTAACACCAACACATCCTCCGCTCACCACTGGGTAGTTCCATTTATAGAGAAAAGCTTGCTCCAAAAAATGAATACTTCTTGTGTAGATGGCACTCACAGAAAACAAAAAACAACCATAGTGCAATATTGCCAGATAAAGTAAAACTTGTTTAATAAAAAAAAAAAACTGCTTAAATCAGGTAAAAACAAAATCCGCAATATAAAATGGGAGTAGTAACACACTCGCCTCCTCACCACGCTTCCGTAATAGGCACCGGAAATTACCTATGTCACAAGGCTCTACCCAGTGACTTTTGCATCACTGCTCACATGACTTCCTCAGTAATGAAAAATGACAACAATAAATATTAATTAAAAAAATCAATAATCAATGCATTCACTTTTTACTTCATGCCTTTTACTTTCTCCTTTTTTGTGCTTTTTTCTTCCTGAAGACTGATCTTTTTGACCCCTTTCACACTGAGCCACCCCGGGTGTCAGCTGTAAAGCGGCGCTATTTTTAGCGTCGCTTTACTGTCGTTTTAGCTGCGCTATTCGGTCGCTAGCGGGGCGATTTTAACCTCCACTAGTGGCCGAACAGGGGTTAAATCCGCCCGCAAAACGCAGCTGCTGTGGCGCTTTGCCGGCTATATAGCAGCGCCGCCCCATTGTTTTCAATGGGCAGGGGCACTTTAGGAGCGGTGAGTTCACCGCACCTAATGCGCTCCAAAGAAGCTGCTGGCAGGACTTTTTCTGACGCCCTGCCAGCGCACCGCTCCAGTGTGAAAGCCCTCGGGCTTTCACACAGGAGTGAATGGAGCCGCTGTTTCAGGGCGCTTTGCAGGCGCTATTTTTAATGCTATAACGTCTGCAAAGCGCCTCAGTGTAAAAGGGGTCTTAATCTCTATCACACATGCCAGTTTCTTTTTCCCCCTTCACGACTAATGATGCACATAAAAACAATTGTCCTGCTCATCTTCCCCACCTCTGTGACCAAGTCCGGTAGGCAGGGCGAAACATGTCAAGGGGCATGTCTGGAGCAGCACTGGCAGAGGCCATACAAAGCCATATCCACATCTGAAGCACTGGGTTGGTTTGAGCGGCGTCTTATCCCACATATGGACACCTGTTATCCTCCAACTTTGAGTGGCGCTCCAAGTGTATACGTGATCACATTAAAGAGATTTGGTTACACTATCACAAGTGCTAAAATTTTGTTAAATTCATTGATATTTATTATAAATTCAACATAGTATTAAAAAATGTATTACATAGTCTTGTGTTACACCTAGTATTACAATGTGATAGATAAAAGATTATGTTAGAATTATATCTGTGCTTTCATGCATTCAATCAGAGGCCATGAGTGCGTACAACAGCCACGAAGAAGGACGACTTGTGTATCGCTATGGTGGAGAGCCTGTGGGATCTTTCGTACAGCCCTGCCTGAGGCCGCTGTTTCCGGGAATTGCTCATGCACTATTTATGGATGTTACACATGACAATGAAAGTCCAATAGCAGTAAGAACATTTTTACAAATCAAGGAGTCATGATAAGCCAATCTATAATGTACAGATAGATGCTCAAAGAGGATTTCCATTTTATTCAGAAATTCCTTCTTCTGATCTCATTTATGCAGTCATTTAATGGGGTCATCTTCTCTTAAAGCAGAGTTCCACCCATAATTTAATCTTTATCTCAATCTGTACATTCGTGCAAGTTTAACAACATTTGGCTATCTCTTTTTTGCTTACTTTCTGTAGCTTGTTGCTAGGATGTCTCCTGTATTCTGCCTCCTTCGGGGCCACGACAATGTACGTCATTCTCTGCAGCACTTATGCTCCTGGGAGATGTGTGTCATCGTTCCCAAGAGTCAGTGGACATCGCCACAGGATTGCTTCGTGTTATTTCCAAACAGGAAGTGGCGCGATGAAAGGCGGATCTAAGCGCCAGATTGATTGCGTACCTTTGTTGCCATAACAATGGGGCTGGCACTTCCTCCATCGCCACCCATTGTGATGGCAACCAGACACAATGCCTGTACTACGCCCTGTATAGAATGCGCATGTGCGAGATCGGGAGGTGTATGCTGGATAGCCAACAGCACCTTATCACGGAACAGAGTCCTAGTGGGCTTCACAAGCCCACAATCAAGATGGAAGCACTCAGGAAGCAGAAAACACAGGTAAGTAAATTAAAAAAAAAGATGTACTTAAACTGCGAATTTATTAATAACATGTTTTAGAGTATCTTTTTCATTCCAACAGAACAGATGACAAAAAAAATACAATATATCACAAAAGTGAGTACACCCCTCACGTTTTTGTAAATATTTTATTATATCTTTTCATGTGACAAAACTGAAAAAATTACACTTTGCTAAAATGTAAAGTAGTGAGTGTACAGCTTGTATAACAGTGTAAATTTGCTGTCCACTCAAAATAACTCAACACACAACCATTAATGTCTAAACCGCTGGCAACAAAAGTGAGTACACCCCTAAGTGAAAATGTCCAAATTGGGCCCAATTAGCCATTTTCCCTCCCCGGTGTCATGTGACTCTATAGTGTTACAAGGACTCAGGTGTGAATGGGGAGCAGGTGTGTCAAATTTGGTGTTATCGCTCTCACTCTCTCATACTGGTCACTGAAAGTTCAACTTGGCACCTCATGGCAAAGAACTCTCTCAGGATCTGAAAAAACTCTTGTTGCCAGCGTTTTAGACATTAATGGCTGTGTGTTGAGTTATTTTGAGTGGACAGCAAATTTACACTGTCATACAAGTTGTACACTCACTACTTTATATTGTAGCAACGTGTAATTTCTTCAGTGTTGTCACATGAAAAGATATATAATAAAATATTTACAAAAATGTGAGGGGTGTACTCACTTTTGTGAGATACTGTATGTGACGAAAACGTCCCACACTCCGCTTGAGTGCTTCCGTCAGCACACTGCTTCCTCCAGTCTGGAACTTCAGACATCAGATATTGCAGCCCATATATTGTAAGAATCAGGCGAGACTAGCTCAGTTACAAAACTGCAACATGGAACTGTTTATTGAAATACAGGTACACAGAGATATTCAAACTTCTCCATAGTATACTGTCCAATCAACAGGGAGAGCTGTTGGAGGAATTCGCCCTCTCCCCTCTCACAGCTAATATACATACACATCCCATAATACCCAAGGCAGACAGACACAATAGAACAGTGGCATACAGCCACACCCCAAACGACACAGAGCATATATATATATATATATATATATATATATATATATATATATATATATATATATATATATACATACATACAGCATTTCAGTGTGGTTGTACAGTGATACAGTGATTAGTACAGATCAGACTGGGGTTCTCGGTCACCCTGTGCCCCTATTAGAGACACAGGGTGACTTAGACATAGGAGGTGCATGGGGAGCTGAAACAAGGGTTTCCCAACCTCCCCAAGGGATTCTGGGTTCCACGGGCCCCCCCGCCCAAAGTGACTACTGTCACACTGTATGTGGCGGAACTCCGCTTTAAAGCTTCATGTTTGTCAAGGTGTGAAGCTGCATCACTTGCAGTACCACTTGCTAGCAAAATCTGGTATTGCTGCTCAACCCTTCAGAAATATTAGTGCTCTGTAAGTATAAGTATATTGGAGTGGTCAGAACTTCAGACTTTAAGAAGGGATACGGGATATTTTGTGTTTAACACTTCCTTCCAATTTAGATTAAAGCGGTTGTATACCCATTTTTTTAAATTTTTACCTACAGGTAAGCCTATAATAAGGTGCATACTAGCTCATTATGCCTTTTGCCTTACAGGAGTTTTTTTTTTCCTGTGGGTATACAACCACTTTAAGCTACTGTGCCAGGAAAATTGGTTCCTACTTAAAAATGGACTCCTGGCAAATGGCTAGGAGCACAGGTGAAATATAAAGAAGAGAGCTTATTTCATCTGCCAAATGATTTGTATTGGCTGATCTGGACTGTGCAGGAGAAGCTTATCTCTGTATGAGCTCATCCTTCTGTCCCTCTACTTTCTGCTCACAGCACACCTCATAGCTAAATGGGTCAGAAGTAGAATTTCACATAACATGACATTGACGTGCTTTCCCTTTTGCAGCATCGATCTGCCTATGATTTGTTGCCAAGTTCTGCCATTGTGTCCATGGCATGCTGTGCCACAGGTAGTACGCGGGGATATGATGAACTGGTTCCACATCAGGTTGGTTGAGAACTTTTCCATATATAACATGTATTTTATTGTGGAGTATTTGTTTCATTAGCATGCACAATGATTAATGGGTAGTTGCACAGTATTAGAATTCAAATTTACAGACGGCTTCTTCCTGACAGATTTCAGTGGTAACAGAGGAGAGATTCTATACTAAATGGAATCCAAATCTAAATGCGCCTAGTTCCTCAGAAGTGAGTGGAGCGAGTGGGATCATTACGGGCAAGAGAGCTCTGAACAGACTTCACCAAGAGCTGGCAGCCCACGGATTCATTCAGGTAATATTTTCTGGGTCCACAGTTCCCCTACATATTCATGTCACACATCATGTGTCTTAGAATGTGTTTACTGTCTTTATGTATTTCTGTAACTATGGGATTGATTTACTAAAACTGGAGAGTGCAAAATCTGGTTCAGCGCTGCATAAAAAACAATCAGCTTCCAGGTTTTCTTGGCAAAGCTTAATTGAACAAGCTGAAGTTAGTAGCTGATTGGCTATCATGCAGACCTGCACCAGATTTTGCACTCTCCAGTTTTAATAAATCAACTCCTGTATGTCTTGTTCACCAGTCTACACTAATACGACTAATTACTGACTCCACTGGTATACTTTAATCACCATCTGAACATTTCTGTTTCTCCGATTTGTAAAAGCTTTTCCATCTTCCTATTTTTTTTTATCTTTGTGATAACTTTTGAGAGAAATAAGGAATTCTGATTGTCTCTCTGTCTTGCTTTAGGTTTATGTGGATCAGGTGGATGAGGATATTGTGGCAGTTACACGGCATTGTCCCCATACACACCAGTCAGTAGTTGCTGTATCAAGGACGGCATTTAGAGATCCTAAAACATCTTTCTACAGCAAGGAGGTGCCACAGATGTGCATTCCAGGTATTGCTGTAATATCCCACACATGTCTTGTGTATAGTCTGGTCTGGAGAAGTTGTTTAATGGGTAGATTTGTGTATGTGAAAAGTTCAAACTTTAAAACACAAGTTGGCTTATATAAAAGCTATTTTCACTTTTTATACTTTTATTATAAAAAAAGGATAATGACTAAAAGGATTTTTTTTTAAAAATCACATGGATCATGGCTGATGCTGATCTTTTTGTAAATAGTATGTTTCAAATTTTTATTTTCATTAAAGTGTTACTAAACCCACAACAGTAAAATCAGTCTTTATATGCAGTAAAGCATGCTTGTTATACTCACTGTGGAACCTAAGGGGTTAATCCTCCAAATTGTGCAAATAGGCTGTTTACTCCTGTATGCATAGATCCTCTTCTTCTTCCACTGACTCCAAAACAGGTCCGGATATGACAGAGTTACTGGAGTCGAGCTGCACATGCTCAGTTTGGTGTGTATTGCTAGAGAGTTTTTTGTTTTGTTTTTTCTTGAGAGAGTGCATGATGTGATCAGCACAGGGCCAATCAGCACTGTCCAGACAGAGGGTCAGGGGTCCTGCAGCCTGATGGACAATCTTGGGAAAATGAAAACTCCTCCTACAAGCCCTAATACGTGTATGTATGAATGTGAATTAGGGAGCTTAGATTGTAAGCTTCTGGAGGGCAGGGACTTATGTGATTGTATAATGAATATGTAAAGAGCTGCGTAAATTGACAACCCTATATAAGTACCTGTATTAATTAAAATAATAATTACTGGGTACTTTTAAATAAATAAGTATGATTTTTATACAAATTTCTCATTGTGAAGGTAAAATTGAAGAAGTAATATTAGAAGCCAGGACAGTGGAGCGGAAAAGTGAGCCATACAAAAAAGATGCAAATACCATAAATGGCTTACCACAATACACTGTGGACATCAAAGAGCACATTCAGGTAATTCTGTTATGAATCTGCATTTTGGTGTCAGTCTCAGTTAATGCACAGTTTGCTTCATAATTTCATATGTGCTTTCTTACTTTAGCTCAAAGACAGCAAAATTGTAAGACAAGCGGGAGTTGCCACAAAGGGGCCCAATGAATATGTCCAGGAAATAGACTTTGAGAATCTGACTCCAGGAAGCGTGATTGTATTCAGGTATTGATTTGGCCATCTGTCGAAAGGAAATCGGATCAAAGAAAGATCAAATTAGAGCTTACCTTTTTTGGTAAATGTTGACATCAAAAAAGCGGCATCAACTGTTTGATGTTTGCGCCAGTTTTTAGAAAAATTGGAATCTGACCACTAGTCTAGGCCAGAATTTTAATGTCCCTATTTTGCACTTGCATACTTTAAAGGGCCATACACACAGGCCGATTATTGGGCAAAATTCAGCCCGTGTTCACTTCTGTTGAAGGGGCATGACTGAAAAAGGATCAGCACCCATTTAGCACCCTCCCGAGCTCTTTAGTTTTTTTTTTCATTCAGCCCGGCTCAGGCCGGCTTCTGTCGAAGGAGCATGACCGAAGAAGGTCTGACAATCAGCACCTGATCAGCACCCTCAGCCAAGGGACCTGACTGGTGTGTTCTGGAGGGGCGGCAGTCCCCCTTTCAGAACACAATACTTCATTTTTTTTCCGTTCAGTCCCTTGGGTTGAATGGAAAAAAACTTCTAGTGTGTACTAGGATTAAAGGTCAAAGGAGACAATAAGTGGAATCTCAGTTTTTTCTATGGTCTTTTCATCTGAATTGCCCACATATTTAAAGGGTAACTCCACTTTCGTGGGGAAAAAAGTAGAAAATAAAGAAAAAATAATATAAGCGTATACAATTGCGATACAAGTCAGATTGCAATTGAATGTTATTAAAAATTACCTTTCCTTTTCAATCTGCAGCCACTGTAATATTCTATAAATGCAATGCAATATGGCTACCTGGAGTTGTTCTGTACACAGAATGTGTACTGACCAGTCCCCAGAAATATAATTTTCTGCTTGTGTGATTGGCTCGCCAATTTTCTCAGGAGTCTGCCTAAGATATACAGTGGATATAAAAAGTCTACACACCCCTGTTAAAATGTTAGGTTTCTGTGATGTAAAAAAATGAGACAAAGATAAATCATTCCAGAACTTTTTCCACCTTTAATGTGACCTATAAACTGTACAACTCAATTGAAAAACAAAGTGAAATCTTTTAGGTGGGGGGAGTAAAAATAAAAAACTAAAATAATGTGGTTTCGTAAATGTGCACACCCTCTAATAACTGGGGATGTAGCTGTATTCAGAATAAGGCAATCACATTTAAACTCATGTTAATTAGGAATCAGTACACACCTGCCATCATTTAAAGTGCCTCTGATTAACCCAAAATAAAGTTCAGCTGTTCTAGTAGGTCGTTCCTGACATTTTGTTAGTCGCATCCTACAGCAGAAGCCATGGTCCTCAGAGAGCTTCCAAAGCATCAGAGGGATCTCATTGTTAAAAGGTATCAGTCAGGAGAAAGGTACAAACAAATTTCCAAGGCATTAGATATACCATGGAACACAGTGAAGACAGTCATCATGAAGTGAAGAAAATTTGGCACAATAGTGACATTACCAAGAACTGGACGTCCCTCCAAAATTGATGAAAACAAGAGAAGAAAACTGGTCGGAGAGGCTGCCAAGAGGCCTACAGCAACATTAAAAGAACTGCAGGAATATCTGGCAAGTGCTGGCTGAGCGGTACATGTGACAAAGATCTCCCGTATTCTTCACATGTCTGGGCTATGGGGTAGAATGGCAAGACGGAAGCCTTTTCTTACAGAGAAAAAAAATCCAAGCCCGGCTAAATTTTGCAAAAACACATCTGAAGTCTCCCGAAAGCATGTGGGAAAATGTGGTTTGG